>NC_051211.1:28449240-28773442 GCF_015220715.1 Pygocentrus nattereri
AAAAGTAGCATTATATAAAAATAACTTATATAGAGAGAGGGTTCATATGTGTGTACTGGCAAAGTTGAATTAAGTAAGTAAACGTTATCAAACCGAACGGCACGGTGGCGCAGTGGGTAGCTGTTGCCTCACAGCAAGGAGGGCCTGGACTCTCCACGCATGTGTTCCCCGTGTCTGCGTGGGTTTCCTCCCACAGTCCAAAGACATGCGGCTAGGCCCCTGGATGCGAGAGTGTGTGTGTGTGTGTGTGTGTGTGTGTGTGTGTGTGTGTGTGTGTGTGTGTGTGAATATGTAAATGTCGGTGTGAGCGATGGACTGGCGATGAACGCTGGGATAGGCTCCTGGCCCCCCACGACCCAGAAGGATAAACGGCTTAAAAATGTGAGTGTGTGATCAAACCTGACTGACCACACAAAAACAACGTGATCATCAGCCTCACCTCAAGAAATCTGGTTCCGAGTGAACGGCGAGCTAAAGACAAGGAAATAATATGTTTTTCAAAAATAGCATCAGCTTGGGATTATATATGGCTTGAGTCGCTGGAGGGCAATTGAGGAGCGTTAAATCCACAAGACTCACACTGCAGGAGCTCAAGCAACTCATATTTTAATATAAAGGGTCTATGGCCGTAGGGCGTGTTTGTGGTCTCCCAGTGGCCTGCCAAAAGGATGCTCCATCTATCAGTTTTTATAGAATTCTATTACATTTTACTCATTTTAGTTGAGCATTTCTGTTTATTAAGATGGTTTTATTTATTGTTTGAACTTCATTGCTTATTTGGTCACTTGTATGCTTCACGCCTCTCTTGGCTGGTTGTTTTCACTGATATAAATATTGCACTAAATCATGATGATTTGCTTTGACTGATTATTTAGAGTTTGAGTTGCTTTAGTTGCTTAAACTTCATTTTGCTTATCTTTTCCAAATTCAACTGTGTGGTAAACGTCACTGTCAACAGAACACACACAAACCTCGACAGCTATAATCGCTCAAAGAGTCGTTTCATTCGCTGCTTAGCTGGTAGTTCGCGAGTTTGGACCCAAACTGAGCTTCAGACAGAGCAGGAGAGCTTTGGGAAACTTGGACAGGAGTTCTAGGCGGCTTTGCTGTGGTCGAGGAAGCCGAACCTCCCAAGAGGGGCTCAGCAAGAGAGGGAATAGCTGTGAAAGAGTGGGAGGTGGTGGGATGCGAAGTTTTCATCACAGACACAGAAAGGAGGGAGGAGAATTTATAGGAAGATCGACGGAAAAGGAAGAGGCTTCCGAAACCTAAGCCGTTTCATAAGTCGATTACGGGCTTGTTTGCCTGAATAATAAGTGAGTCTTTGCTGAACCATCCAAATCTTCGTTTATTTGAAAGGGGTGGTAATGTAAGGCAAAGTAGATTCGGTAATCCAGCTGAAGCATTGTGCACCAGCAGGGGCAGCTGATGCGCCTTTTCATTCCTCTTCATCCTTATTTTACAGGAAGGGCAGTTGCATCTGGGAATTTTTCCATCGTCCGTTCACATAACACAGCACGTTTTGCCCTCCACCGCACAGACGTACTGAAAACCTCGCTGTTCGCGTCTGATTGAAACTTTTCTTGATCTCGAAAACTGATCTGTTCTGTGCTGTTGTCCCTTAGATAGCAAAGTGGGCATTTATTGCATTGTTCGCTGGATGCTTGGACAGTGAATAGATAGTAATGCTATGTTTGGTTTCTTATGTCAAGTCAAGCCTCTCAGCTCCTATCAGCTGGCTGTCCGAACCGAATTAGACTTATGACCGAAGCTTAGAGGATACTTCTTGTTTGACATTAGATGAAGTGGCAGAAAAGGTTTGCCTTACAATGATCATAATTAAGGTTTGAAATAGACGGTCAGACAATTAGAGCAACAATTCCGCCTGACAGGACAGTCTTATAGACAACAGAGGGGCACCTACTCAACCCATCTCTCATCTCTGATTGAAAATAATAAGAATAATCCTGGATTATCACTTAGCACAATTTCTAAATTGACTAAGTACCATACAGCTATTGAACCCCGGATGTCATCAGCCTACTGCAGCAATGATTTTATGAATTTCTTCAAAAATATAACTGAAACAATCAGGCAAAAAATCAACATGCCCTGTTAACCTCTACAAACCTGCTTCCCTACACAGCTAGCACAGTGTAACTACTGCAGAAAGGCTGGAATCATTTACCTTATACTTCAACAAACTGAGCTAGTTGAAATGATTTCCTTCTTAAAATCTTCTACTGGCATATTCAATCCAGTTCCTCAATACTAAACTCCTCTCTTAGCCTCAGCCATATCCCAAAAACTCTTAAACTAGTAGTAATTAGACCTCTAATTAAGAAACCCTATCTTGATCCGTGCAAGCCATTAAATCATAGACCTCAAATCTTCCCTTTATATCAAATATTTTGGAAATAGTTGTGGCACAACAACTAAGTTTCTATTTGCAAAGGAACCAAATACATGACAAATTTCAGTCAGGATTTGAGGCCTCATCGTAGTACGGAGGCAGCACTAGTGAAAATTCTAAACGATCTGTTATTATTCTTTGCCTAAGGAAATGTATCTTTGCTAGTTTGTCTTAATCTTAGCATGGCATTTGATCCACTATACATCTCCCTCTTAAAAGGCTAGGAAGGCTAGGAACCCTTGTAGGAGTAACAGGAATATCTCTTTACGGTCTGTTCTTACTTGACTGATCACTTTGTGAATGTAAACGAGAATCAGTTCTTCTTACAAAAGTAAAGTATGGTGCTCCACAAGGCTCTGTTTTAGGACCTCTATTATTCACAGTATATTAATGGCACAGGTTACCATTATCAGAAAACACAGCATCAATTTCCACTGCTACATTGATGACATAATTATATATCAACCAAACCATATGATAAACTTCAACTCAGTAAAATTAAAAGACATAAAATACTGGATATTTAACTTAATAGTGTCTCACTCACATCATCTGTAAAAAAAAACATATTGTCACAGTATAACCTGATCTGTCCTTCAATGCACATTTAACCAATATTAGTAGAATAGCTTTACTCCATCTTTGCAATACTGCCAAAATAAGAAATGCATTGTCTTTACAGGATTCAGAACAGCTAGTTTATGTATTTATTATCTCAAGGCTGGACTACTGTGATGCCCTGCTGTCTGAATGTTCCAGCAAAAGCCTTAGTCAGTTAGTTCGAACACTGCAGTCAGGGTCTTTACAAGAGCTATAAAGTTCCACATCAGCCCAGTTTTATCAAACACTACACCTCGCTCCTCAGTACCTGAGTGAACTTATCTCTTATTAAGTTATTAAGTGATACTTTTTTGATCCCACAACCAGGGAAATTCCACCTCCGCATTTAACCCATCCGTGAAGTGAAACACCACATACACACTAGTGAACACACACTAGGGGGCAGTGAGCACACTTGCCCGGAGCGGTGGGCAGCCCTATCCACGGCGCCCGGGGAGCAGTTGGGGGTTAGGTGTCTTGCTCAAGGACACCTCAGTCATGGACTGTCAGCGCTGGGGATCGAACCGGCACCCTTCTGGTCACAGGGCCAGATCCCTAAACTCCAGCCCACGACTGCCCCCTTTTATGAACTATCATGCTTATAGGTCACAAGGTGCTGGCTTACTATTAATAAAATTACTTTTGAGTGTAGAGCCTTTTCATATAAAGCCCCCAGCTTTGAAATAATCTTCCAGTCAGCCCTGGGGAGTCAGACACAGCCTCAGCCTTAAATTCTAGGTCAGATTTAGCAAGACCTGCTGGAGTCACTGCTGCACTCTGTTAACACTGTGTACCGTAATCAGTCACTACTAACAGAATTAACTATCTGTGTGTTTCTTTGCCTGAAATACAGAAATAAAAACACAATCTGCGGGATCTGATGCTCTTGCTTCATCTGCCTACATGTCGACTGCTCGCCTGTCTTCTAGACCAGTTTGACCACTATGGAGCTTCCTGCTGTACAATGCTATGCAAACCTCACCTGCTTGCCACTGAACCTTCTGATGATAATACTGCGTGCTCAGACTCAAACTGTTTAATAATGGCCATTGCTTCACCTGCTTTTCCCCTTTTCTGTAATTTAACATTTTACACTAATGTTAAAACTTTATTCTCTGTTCTGGTCTTGTGCCATTGTTTGCTCTCCGGTGTCAACTAGATGAGGATGGATTCCCCTTATGAGTCTTGGTTCCTGTTAAGGTTTCTTCCTCTTTCTTAGGGACTTTTTCCTTGCCACCGTCGCCGTTGACTTGTTTATGCTGCTTTGCAATAAGGGCTGTTGTATAAAGCTCTATATAAATAAAGTTTAACTGGACTTTTTGCAATACACTGTAAATCATATTAAGCTTAATTTACATTCATGTTGCCCTTTTCTCTCTTTGACTCCAAGATCCCCAAAATGTCTGTGGCTGAGTCACAAGAGCTGATGATAGCATAAGTCAGCTTCAACAAGACAGATGCTGCAGACATGAACATCACAATTAATTTAAAAGTCAGGATTTCTCCTTTAAATAGCTTGAATTCATTTTTAAAGTAACATTTGTTTGGCTGGGAATTGATGAAATACTAGACAAAGAAATGAGTAAAAACTGGCAAATTGTCAAAACTCACACATAATTCATTTGCTGAGGTCAGTGTTTTGACGCGAAATGGTGCTTTGTAGAGAAATGTACACACAGATTTTTTTACAATGGTGAACTTGTCTTCAAAGTTTTTATTTTGTTATGTTGATAATGGTACAAAGTAGTAAATATGAAAAATACATTTTTAAGGGGGTACTATTTTTAAAAGACATTAAAAAACAATGTCTTAGTGGTCAGTGCTTGTAACTATCATGTAATAAGTTTCTGTGATGTGGCTGTAAGAGACGTTACATGCTTCGGACGTTTGTTTCTTATCACTGCCACTGTAAACATTTCTGACCTACATCAAACAGTCTGAATGATTTTGTGTGTGATTTTATTAGGAAAAATGTTTAAAAATCAATGTTTTAGTTTTTTAGTCTTTCATAGTTTGAATCTCTTACCATGCAAAATGATGGTCAATGATTTTGCTGAAGTCTGACAATCTACTGACTGTAGTTCCTCTTGGCAGTTCTGATGCTCTTAAGATCTGCTCTGGTAACACACTGAGCTACAGCATCACCAGATCTAAAGACTGTGTCACATGTCCTCAAGTATGTTGTTTGTTGAACCAAAAAAAATTGGAAATGTCTTTTTGTGGGAATTTTGCACGGTTTCCATGGAAATTTATGACATGACAGGATTGACTACTATGTTTACTTACAATGAGAGGAAACATTTTTTGCTTTTGTTATTAAATGTAATTGTAGTGCATATATTCACTTTACATTTGCATAAAATGTCTTCACTTTTTCCTTATAAATATTGCCAAATTGAACCACAGTGCTGAAAAGTGGTAATTATTTGTTACCATAGATTCCTTGAAACTGTAATTGTTTAGAATGGCTTGGTGACAAATATTATCCATTTGTGTTGTCTAAATACTTTTTCTGATCAATTTTGCATTTAAACATATCTTTGTTTATGCTTATGAATACATATTTATTTGTTCATCTTTATAAGTACAAAATCAGAAGACATTATGTGTGTAAATTTGAAGAGGAAGCATATCAAATAACAAAAGCTCCTCATTGTCTTGTTGGCTGTATGTAAACAACAAAAATATTACAATTACTTTTTACTTCTAGGTGGTGGTGTCTATGAAGTATAGCCAACAATGCAAGATACTATATTATCAGCTGCATGGCATTTGTGTCACTCTAGAGTCAATAATACAAGATATTATATAACCTACCACAATGTGAGTAACATTGAATTAACTCTTTAGTCCACTTGACTGCAGTGGGTGCTCACTTATATTTCTACCAGGCACTTTGCGTCAATCTGTATTCTATGTGGAGTTGTTTAAAAGTTGTGTAGAAAGTTTTTCTTTTATATTACTACTAAAAAGACAAATATATATCAAGTAAAGATGATTCAAGTTAAACTACATTTAAACATTGTAATTATAGAGGACTGTTACTGAGAGAGCAGTGGTATTCCAGTTTGAATGGGAGGGAGGTTCTGCCCTACATTATGCAATAAAATTGGTTAAACCACTAGCTATTTAACCACAGATGGCTAAATGACTTTCTTTTGTTTTCATTTTCATTTCCTACTTTTAATTATTTGCTATGATGAAGGTAATAAATCCAAATCTAGGCTAATTTATTAAAAAGATCATAAAATGTTCAGTTGTACTGAAATGCTTTGAAAGACCAGTTAAGAAAAAACGAAAGACTTTCTGTTCCAACTACTGCCATTTGGGAAGATATCGTAACATTCTAGCTTGAACCACCAAATTCAAGAACAGTTTCTACCTTTAAGCTCAAACTACATGCACATTGCACTTTAATCTTATTCCAAACTCTCACCATATTAATGCTGACTGGCTTCTTGGCCGGAACACTTTAGCAAACCTCCATAACATTGTTTACTACTTAATAATTTACACCTAAGAATATTTTTTGCATTCTTGCATACTCTCTATGCACCTGTACACTTCAGTGTCTCTGGTTAATACTGTATTTATTGTCTATTTACTGTTTTTTTGTGCCTATTGTGTTTATACATATTGTCTGTTATCCCGCTAGTATAAAAGCACTTTTGTCCTTGTAATACTGTTTAGGCACCAAAGAAGTAGCTCGATTTTCGTTACATGAAATATATATACGTTTCATTATACCATATCAAATAATCATGTAATGAAATTGATACACTTTTATATTAAATGTGACATTCTCATGACAATATGGTAGTTACCTAAGTTTCTGCACACCAGCATTGATACAATGAATATTTGGGAGACTTTCTAATCCTTCCTTACCTGCAGCACCTTTGTTTTGTTTTTTTGCCACTGTTGCCCATCTTCAAATGACTCACATATGAGATTGGCTCATCATTCAGCAAAGCTAAGCATAATGCATGCCACTGCAACTAAAATGGCAAATTAGGGCTGCGGAAGAAGGGGCTGCTAACTTATACCCCTGAATTACCATAAATATGGCCTTGGGTGTGACATTTACTGTTTGTGAGTTTTATGTTTACATTTGTCTGTGACAAGGAAGCCCTGCAGCATAAAGGCACTTTAATAAATCCAATAATCCAAAGCACACAGTTCTGGCATGTTTATTTACAGCCGCTTTTGAGATGTACCTGTGCACTGCCTGTTCTATTGCAATTAAGGATCGCTGGGATGTGCTGGAACAAGAAGTCTGATCCGCAGTGATGCCTTGCAACAGGACTTAAGGATGTGCTAACATCTTAGTAACAAAAAACAATAGCAATAGTAATACCACCATACTGTGAATGTGTATGGTTGGCAGTATACCTGTAGGGGAGAATGAGAAATTTTTTGTGTCCATTTCTTTGCAAAATAGCTCAAGCACATAGCACTTTACATTTAGGCCAAAAAGTTCAACTTTGGTCTCATCTGACCAGAGCACCTTCACATTTACACATGTTTGCTGTGATGAATAGCTTGTGGGAAACTGCAAACAGGACTTCTTATGACTTGCTTTCAAAAAGCTTTTTTATTTACTAAAAAGTTTGAAAACTATGTATAATTTTCTTTTCACTTTACAATTACTTGCTATTTTGTGTTGTTCTATCACATAAAATCCCAATAAAATACAATTAGGTTTGTGGGTGTAACGTGAAAAAATGTGGAAAAGTTCAAGGGGTATGAATACTTTTTCAAGGCTCTGAATTCTGTAACTTATACACCACTCAATGATCAAAAAAGAGATGCATTTGCTATGGGAAAATAAGAATAAAACTAAAAGCATGTTCTACCTGAAGCTGTTTAACCACATGTTGAATTTTCCCTGCATTGATTTAGTGCTCGCTTGCCCCTACGCTAAGTATCCAGACATCCATTCTAATTAGTGAATTCAGCTACTTTGAGGTGCACCCATTGCTGACAGCTCGTATAAAATCCATAGAAAAGCACTGCCATAGAATGGACTTTGGAGCAGCTGCACATGCCCATTGGACATATGGGTATGAAGCTCCCCAATGCTGATCTGTATGTGAAGAAGTGGATTTGCATTCTCTGGAAAGATGAAGCAGTATCCAATATTTTTTGGATCACTTGGAGTGGCGTTTGTGATCGAGAACTAATCATTAAAGATTAGTACTGGACAGCACTAATGCTCTTGTGGCTGAAAAACATAGGCGTGTCTTAGCCCCTTTTAGGGGTGCTCACTTACTGACCAAAAATAGATCCTCTCTGGCTAAAAGTGTCAGATGAATTAGATATCAGCTAAAACTATAAGTTTTGTGGCCTTGCTAGCACAAGCCTATTTACACAATCTGGCTAAATTTGGCTAGACACAATATCAGAGTTTAAGTACCATAGGGATACGTAATGTTATAGAGAAATGTTTATTAATACAAATTCATCAACTTAATTCACCCCAACTGTATAAATTCACCATTGACAGACAGAGGATTCAGAATAATCTTTCTTAAAACTTGTTTTACAGCTCCAAATCCAAAAACGCTGCCATCTTCTCCTGGCCAAAGCTCATTTAAAATGGACTGAGGCAAAATGGGAAACTGTTCTGTGGTCAGATGAATCACGTTCATTCTTTTTGGAACCCACGAACGGCAAGAGGAGAAGGACATCCAGCTTGTTATCAGTGCACAGTTCAAAAGCCTGCATCTCTCATGGTACAGGGTTTTATTAGTGCCTATACTGTGGGCAACTTACGCATCTGGAAAGGTATATGGAGGTTTTAGAACAACATCCAGACTATGTTTCTTTCAGGGCCTTGCATATGTCAGCAAGACAGGGCTAAACCACATACTGCCATACTGCATCCGTCACAACAGCGTGGCTTTACAGAAGAAGAGTCCGGCCTTGCCTGGAGTCCAGACCTTTCACAGATAGAAAACATTTAGTGCATCACGAAACAAGAAATCTAGCAAAGCTAAAATCTTACATCAGACAAGAAAGGGTCGACAGTCCTCTCCAAAACCCCAGCAGTTGTTCTCCTCACTTTCCAGACATTTACAGACTGTTGTTAGAGGAAGACGGGATGCTACACAATGGTACACATGGCCCTGTCCCATTTTTTGTGAGAGGCGTTGCTGCAAGTTTTAAATGAGTTAATGTTTTTCAGGAAATGATAAAATGCCTCACTTTCAACATCCGATATATGTTCTATGTTCTATTGTGAATAAAATATAGATCTATGAGATTTGCAAATCATTGCATTCTCTTTTTATTTACAATTATTCATATTTTACACAGTATCCAGACTTTTTTGCAATTGGGGTCGCACAATAAGCATCATCATGAAGGAAATGCAGAAACCATAACTCGTAATGCTTTGGGACTGCTAAAAAAATGAGTGTGTGCTAAGTTTCTCGAGAATTCCACAGCAGAAGTGGGTACGTTACCCCATAAAACGCAGCCTGCAGTTTTCACTAGGATTTTACACAGCCTTCAGTTCACCACAGTGAACAGTCATGTGACAGTGATGGGCTGATCTAAGCCATTTGGAGCTTTGTATTACATCATGGAGGTTTGCTGCCTTCTTGACCATCGCATTGCAGTTAAATGAGCTCTAAATATTTCATTGAGGGGCTCATATTGCTGCTCACATTGCTGGAGGTCAGGCTTCTGGAAAGAGTTTGCAGTGGCATACACATCCAGCCTCAGGCACACACAGAAAGATGTATCCCCTCGTTGACTAGAGGTTTTTAAGTGCATCAGTTTGCAGTTAGAAGCTAGTGTAGACCTTGATGCTGCTACTTTTCGCCAGTTTATTCTTTTAAAAACCTGTCTAACCCACATATTCTCTCACAACAAAAAGGCCTGTACCATCCAGCTACAACCCCTGCTTGGCAGATGGAAGTAGCTCCTGAAAAGTAAGAAGGTTATGTTTAAGTTAAGGTTTAAGGCTAAAAAGCGTGAAGTGTTTCTGGATGTCAGGGATGGGCGCTAATCATTACTTGTGCTATCTCACAAGTGATTTGCTATTCTGTGCTATTAGTTACTAGCTAATATTTCTTCATATAAATGTCAGTTCGTCGTCCAAAATATTACCGGGGCTCATGCAGTGTTTACTCTCCTCACAGCCCTTTTGTGTGATCCAGGCAACTGTAAGAATGATTATGCATTTGCCACCATTGCAGATAAAGAACAAACGCAGTGCAAATGAGCCAGTCGAGTGTATATAGTGTGTAGAGCTGTAAATGTCAACGCTGGGCTCAGTAGAAGTATCACCCTCAGCCTCACTCGGTGCCGAGTCCAACACATGTCTGCCATCATGCGGCGGCAGAGAAACGTTTATTTAAACGGGACCTGCTCCTCACGGCTAAAACATAAAAATGCCATAATTCTGTGAAAAAGCACTGCAAACACATACATCGACACATTTAAAGCTCTTGTTAGTGTTGCTATTCAAGAAGGTTAAGCAACTATAAAGACGTGTATACACATTTATCTAAAGGCTACTGCTACAGTTTATTGTACACAACGTAATGTCTGCCATCTAGCGGAGAGAGAGAAGCACTGCAAATATATATGCAGACATTTTAATCTCTTGCTGTACTAATACTCAAGAAAATGAAGCCACTATAATGTTTATACACTTATTTTATTTAAAAAAAGGTTATTGTTACAGTTTATTGTACACAACAAATTAAGAGATTATAATCCTATAGACAGGGAGCACTTGTCCTCTGTGACAGGCATGCCCACGTGACAATGCAAAGAAAAATGAAAACAATGAAAAATCCAATGGAAAAGTGACTTCCCATAATACCTTGACCGCATTCATTAAAATAAAATTAATCACAGCAACAAAGCATATAAAGCATTTGAAGATCATGCTCCATGTCCTCCATATGCAATGCTTTTAAAGCACACACATGGGGTGGGAAGGTGGATTCTACACCGAATGCATGCCAAGTGCCTTAAGGTCCCATTTGCACTTTGTATTAAAATACGTCCTTAATTTTATTACTTGACACAAGAAAACCTTGGCCGCTTTCAGATATTGTGATAGTCACCTGTTAAATCCTAATGTGTCCCCTATGGATATATATCAGATCAATCATTTAGTAATCTCACAGAAGAGTGTACCTAAGCATCAGTAAAGCCTTCAGGAAACAACCCAAGTCAGAACAAAACCGCTCATTCTAAAACACTAGAGCACATGTTTTTACAAGTTCTTCTCACTTTGAAGGTAAAAGAAACCAAATTGTTCCTGTGGAGATGAATTCCAATTCAGTTTTGTTTTCAGTCTTCTAGTTGAGACAGCTGAGAGTGGAGGTGATGTTACTAAGCCCCTCTGTGTATTTGGCAGCAGTCAGAAAACCGCGCTCCTCCTTTTCTGTCAGAAAAAGTGTGCGTCTATGTGTGTGTTGTGTATATATATGCACACATTTGTGGGTGTCAATGGGCGAAGAGTTGCTCAATTCTGTACCCTTCCACTGTAGACTCTGTAAACACTAACTTATCTACTGGTCAAAAAATGAAGCAGACCAAGAAGAAGCAGAAGAAGAAGAACATTTCAGTAAATTTGTCATTTATAATTAGACTTTAGCATCAGAAGTACACTTAAACATGTTTGAGAATTTTGTATTCTTTTGTCATTTTATTCAAACATCAAAACAAAAACTAAAATAAAATAAAAAAAATAAATAACATGCACTCCCATCTTTTATCATTATTTTTTCTGGGGAATAAAAATGTGGATCTGGATAGAACACAGAAGTTTGCATTGTAGCCAACAGCATACAAACAGGCAGTGTTATGTGTGGGGAAATTGTTAACCATGACAACAAAAGCAGTGCTGTGAGCAAATATACACGTTTGCGAGTGTCGAACAGAATCACCATTTGCAAAACAGGGCTACATAATATAAACTCTTAAGTAGCTCATCTTCATGAAATACAATACTGCATAAATGGGAGACTATTTCTCTTTGAAAAATCAGGAACAAAAAGACAGTATTTACTAGAAACTTTGGCAAAAATTTTTACAAAATTTTCCTTTTCACAAATCAATTGGATTTTTGTGTCAGTTATGGGAAAATGAAAATGTCACTATATCTTGTCAAAGAAAAAGGTGTAATGTATAAAGGTCCTCCCTTATTTCACTTCCTATGACCGGATATTATTTTGTGGTTTAATCAGCTGATATTTGACAAACAGTACATTCTAGTGCACAAACTATATCAGAATACTGAAACAAACCAACTAGTTAAACTCACTCCATTTGCAAACTTCTCTATGTTTACAAAGATGTATCATTACAAAATTAACAAGCGATAAAATTTGTACTCTGCAAAGCAATTTACATGTCCAAAGAGCATGTGTGTGCATGTACATGTCACACACGCAATCGATGTTTGTGCGTGCATGTGTACACAACTCATTCTATATATATATATATATATATATATATATATATATATATATATATATATATATATATATATATATATATATATATATATTTTTTTTTTTTTTTTTTTTTTCTCACCACCCTACCAAGTAAACTAGATCTACAAGAAGTTAAACACCTTTTGTAATTATGCACAAGAAAGTGAATGAATCCTACAAATGCTATTTTTTTGTTCTTCCCAAGAGTTCTAAACGAGCCAACACAACACTTGTGCATCATGTAACAATATTGATTGATTCTACTCATCATAAAACAAAAACAGGCTAGGGTGGTTATCACAACCCTTTTCCATGTTTTGTGCTTTGTTTTTAAAGACAGGTTCCTGTTTGTCCTGATCACTTCAAATCACTTTATGACCACTCTTCGGGGCTTAAATGATCAGAGAAGGCAGCTTCTGTGTGACTGCTCAATACACATGTATGTAAAATTCCTACTGAACAGCAAACATTAAACAGAGCATGTGAGAAACCGGTGCATGGATAACAAAATCCTAAATACAAACCACACTGTTCAGCTCCCCCCACAACCTGCAATGATAGCACACACACCCCAGTCACGTGAGGAATCAGTGTAGTAACAATGCACTAGTTTATTTCTGGAAAGAGAATAGTCAAATTAGACTCAACTAAAACCTGGAAGAAAATGAAAAGTGCATCCATTTTGCAAATATGGGGGAAAGACAGTAGAGATTTCTTGATTTTTGATGTATATGTAAAACCACTGAACAGTCTAACATTGTAAGCATTTCCCCATGTCTCAGAAACCAGACCTTGTAGTGGTAGAATTCTCTACAAAACAAGAAATGCTTGAGACAAAATCCTTCCAACAAGAGTGCAATTTTGAAAATAAAAATGATCATTTGGGTCATAAACTTAAGTAGATAAAAAGATGAACAGGAGAATTCTGCCTTTTATTACTAGACATGCATGTCTCAACATCAGTATGGCAAAATAATTTTGACATTAGTGTCACAAAGTGACTTAATCAGCCCCTTTAAACACAAATCCTATTTTTGCAACCCCCCCGAAAAAAACAAAACACAATGAATATTTCATTGTGCATGTGACACGAGCTTTGAGCAGATTTAAGTCTTGTGCCACATCTGTAACTTCACCAACTAGAAGGCATGTAAAAGTGTGAAAGAGAGACTGTAAATAATTAGACTTTTCCTTTTTTCCCCCCAAACAAATCCAAAGAGAAAAAAGAAACTTGAGTTAGTAAATAGAATTACTATGAATATCAGTAACAGTGAACAGGTCCTCATGGTGTAGCTTTCTCTTCAATTCTAGTTCTTCTTTTATGTCAGACAAAGCAGGAGTGACAAAAAAACATACATTAAGTTCTATTAAATCTGTGAAGAAAAAAACAACCCAAAAAACTATTAATGGGGCAAAAAGGTGTGGCATTCAAAAATGCGGTTTAACAGGTCCAATGAACCTGGAGCAATAAAACCCACACTGCTTCTAAAATTCTAGGCTGCAGGACTTGGTTGTAACTGAAACTACCAGTAGAGAATAATCCAGCAGCACTCTCAGGAGTCCCAATGCACATATATTCCATCATTACAGAGCGCGGCAGGCTTGTACATTTTCCCAAGAACAAGAGAAACTCCAACAATAATCTGAATCTGAATTTATCAAGTTAAGTCTTTGAAAAACTTATATTCTGTGTTTTTTTTTCAGTAGGGTCATTTACAGAACATGAAACCTCACATGTGATACAATTTGAAAGACTGCACAACCAGCACAATACAAAACACACTATGATGACCACCTTTTACCAGTTTTGTGCTTCCAAAAATTGTTTCAGCCTGCAGAGGGCTCTAGTACTGTTATACTGTTATGCGTTATGTTTTAGTTGGTACTTCAGAATATTTTACCAACATTTTGGATATGTAGAAAATTCCTGACCACACAGAACAAAACTGATCATTAAGATTCTACAAAGTAACTGACCGTGGCACACAGAAAAGAAAAAAAAATACTTGAAGCAGGGTCAAATATAAAATACACGGTAGTGAATGTTTGTATTGTAGTCTCACACACACACACACACACACACACACACACACACACACACACACACACCAACATGGAATGTAGGAAAAGCACTACAAGCCTTTGTTAGTTGTGGAGGGGGCGAACAGAGTGAGGGAGAGAGGGATAGATCGACAAAGCGAGAGAGACAGAGCGAGAGAGAGAGCGCGAGAATCAAAGAACCAGCTAAACACCTAAAAGAGGGCGATGTATTCATTATCAATGCTAGATATTCATAAAAATCGAGGTTTAGCAGAAATAATAATAATAACAATAATAATAATAATAAAAATTGACTTGTTTAAATATGATTATAGTCTGCTTCTCATGTTAGGAAATTATATAGTCTCTGCAATAAAGAAGAGGTGTGTTCATTTTCCACTACAACTCCATATCCTGTGCCTCATCTTCTGAGAAGTCAGACATGGAGCTTTCTGATGAAGAGTCACCTGCACCTTCCTCTTGCTCCTTCAGTGCCTCCTCTGTTGCATATTTTTGAATATATTCTGGGGAGAGAGAGAGAGAGAGAGAGAGAGACAGAGAGACAGAGAGAGAGAGAGAGAGAGAGAGAGAGAGAGAGAGAGAGAGAGAGAGAGAGAGAGAGAGAGAGAGAGAGAGAGAGAGAGAGAGAGAGAGAGAGAGAGAGAGAGAGAGAGAGAGAGAGAGAGAGAGAGACACATTAACAAAAGAGGATTAGGCAAAAAAGGGTACTGTGGAGCATCTGGGTGGCACCGTCATGAGCACTTTTTAAATAGTTGATTCAACAAACCTATTAACCTATTAACATTAAGGCATACAGTAGAATAAAAGTTAATGCATATTACATACATTCAACATTACTGGAACATTTTGCAGAAACTTTTAACAAAACAATTAAAACAACTAAAGATTATCTTGTAGGGATTAGTGCTTACCCTATGTGGCATCTGGCAAATGAACAGCAGCTACTAGACTGCATTTTTGTGACTAGGTTTCTATTAAACGCTTATGGGTGTTTACATGTCCCACTCCCTTAAAATAGCTTGCATCTGGTATTTGATCTGAGTGTTTTAACTGTGTTTGTGTATCCTAACTTCTTGAAATGAGCTTGTTGTAGTTTTGGTATTAAACAAAGTCTCAGTGCAGGATCTAATGTTGAGAGACAAAGCGTTCTTACACAGGCTTAGCCACATATAAGCATTAGGGATTAGAGAAGGAGGAAGGATGGATAGACAGACAGACAGACAGACACAGAGACAGACAGATAGAAAATTACCCCACCCCATCACACAAAGTTACCATGCTGGGAGGGTGAATGCGCCGAGTCATGAGGGGCCGTCAACAAATATTTTTCAATGCCATTACACTGCTGAATATGCTTGGAAGAGAAAGCTGATAATTCTGTTACGTCAGCTAACGCATGCCCAGGTTGGCTAGTGTGAATCTGAGAGGGGAGGAAGAGAGTCTTCCTACTCACTAATAGTGTGGCTGGGGCATTGTCTGCAATCCAACTTGACTTCTCTATTTGTTGTTCTGGAGAACTTTGTGTTTAGA
Source organism: Pygocentrus nattereri (assembly GCF_015220715.1). NCBI lineage: Eukaryota > Metazoa > Chordata > Actinopteri > Characiformes > Serrasalmidae > Pygocentrus > Pygocentrus nattereri. The sequence continues at coordinate 28,465,306 of NC_051211.1, forward strand.
CAGATGCTTACTACAGGATTCCTCCTAGTTTTAAAAGCAATTCGATATGGTCTAATAACACAAACAAGCTACTCTAATGGTACTCAATATTAGCAATTCATAACTCGCACATGGAGAAAAAGAAAGCAATGCAAGCAAACAGCACTCGAGAGCACGCAGAGCGCTCATGTTATTGTTAAAGAAAAAAAAAAAACATGAGCGCTCTGAATGTGCTCTGGCGATATAATAACAAAACAGAGCATGGGATATTTACATCAGGAATAGCTAAACATGGACACGAAGCTTGAGACATTCAAACATCATACATTCTTTGCTTAGTATGCTGCAGTTTTACAGGGTACTAAGCAGAGTTGTTCCCTTTCACAGAAACAAATGAACTGTGTGTGCCAGCTGTCAGCTGTAGTCTTTGCAGCATGTTTAAGCACAAACTTTCACAGACTAAAGGCAACAGTGGGCTGATGGATGACAATCATCAGTCAGCCTTAGCTGGTACTAGTACCCTTATAAATGTTATCAAAGTTGTATTTGATCACTGTCTTATCTGCTGTGAATTTCAGACAAACTAGATTCTGCAGTGCTTCCCCTACCATAAAATAGCGTGGAGGATATAAACAGGCAACATTTGCTACATATCATTGTTTATATGTTGTATAGGCTCATTTTCAACTTGCTAGTATTGGAGTCGAACATTATTTCTGGAATGTTTCAAGTTGGTATTCAGCAGAAACAGATTTTCTAAAAATGTTAAATGTCATTCTAATGCACACTGCTAAAGCGGATGTCTCAAGTTTAGTATTGTTTTTGATATTCCAGATACCAGTACCTTGGTGAACAGACTTATACACATCAGGAACTGCTCTAAGTTGGTTCTTATATGTCAATTAGAAAGTGTTAAGCATCTACTGGGGGTGGGGGGGGGGGGGGGGGGGGGGGCGGGGTCTTCCCCTTGATATTAGACTCCATTACAAGTTAAGAGACTGCTTAAAACATTATTCTTTAGCTTTCATTGAGTTGTAATCACAATTAGCAAATCACAAGTAGTGTGCTTAATTGCGTTTATGTTGTGATTTTTTTTTGTTTCCATTAGTTTCAGGTGGTCTTTAAACTTTGTTTAAATATTTTATTATCAAGCACTTTGTAATCTTGGCTTAAAACACCTGTACAGATAAAGTTTACTTTATCTTTTAGACTCCATTTTTAGCAAAAATGTATCTAAAATTAGACAAACATACTAACTGTACAAGAAATTAGTCCATGCCTTTAGAACTTCTAGATTACACTATTGTAGTGTATGACGGACTCTCTCTACAGCCCCAACTGACTCAGAATGCGACAACTGTTTATCAAAAGCCATGTAGACTATTAGTTTGCTTATGACATTGATAGCCCTTAAAGGCCTCACACAATCAAGTGTTACAGCCTGTCAGATCACTTTGCTCAGCTGAGGCCAACTTTCTGTAAACTGTAAGGATCAATTACAGTTCAGTTGGTAAAAATCCATGTCTTATATGTCTCATAAACCTGAACAGTATTCCAGAAAATATTAGTAATTCATGCTTGATAGGTTATTAAAAGATTTGGTTGGCCTTTTTACTTTAGGGCATTCAGAACATTCCTCTTGCTATGCTAAAACATCATTTCATTTCATCTATTGGCTTTACACAGTTTGTCACTTCTAGATGTGTGTCCAAAACTCATGTCCAGTCCAGGTTTTTGCTGAGCATAGTGGTACTGGATGGTATTTTTTGGGGAAAGTTTCAAATGATAAGCAATCCTAATTATTTACACTGCCTAGTGAACAAGCAGCTTGGTTTGTCACTTGGGATCACATTTTCTTCAGAGGGCTGCAAGTCTTTATTAAGACTGGAAAGATGGAAAGTTAAAGTGGTAGTAGGGTGCACAAGAGTAAACAAATGAAATACTGAAAGATTTGGCATAATTTGATGAGGCTTTTTTATGTATCATTTTCCCCAGACACCAAAAAAACAAAACTTGCACTGAATGGCATTTAAACCATTTAAAATGGTGTTGCTTCGTTACTTTAAACACTGCATTTATTGCATGTAGTGTTTCATGTACTTAAACCTGAAAGAGCTTCTGTAATGAAAGACTCATTAATCGAACAACATCAAACCTGAAGCCACTGCTAGAGAAGGGAATTGCAAAGGCCGTGCATGACTAATGAAAGTGACATGCAAAACTGAACAAAAAGCTGGCAATTAAAAAGCCAACTTCAGCCTCATCTTCTTGTGAACCTAAATATAAGATAACCTGTGTGATTTTGGTGCTTACTACTAGTTAGCACTAGCAAATAATAGACTTCACATCTTACATTTAGGAGGTATAAATAGTTTATTTAACAAATGCGTGTTTCACAGTGAAATATCAATGTCTGTGCCAAAGCACTTAGCATACTTCTTGTGGAATGAAGCTCCTACGAAGCCTCCATGTGACATCTGCAGTTGTTCGTTTTCTCCGCAATTACGTCAGATTGGACGTTTATTTTTGAATTTTGAGGTTAATCAAATAAAAAGTAAATGTGCATTAATATTTGCAGGAAAAGATTTTTTGACCAGGAGTGCCCACACTTTTGCATACACATCTGTATTACTAACATCACTGATGATTCTTTTCTGGTATCTAAATTAAGATAAAACTAGTTGTAAACTTCAAAAAGAAAGCAACGCTTAGCTTTGAGTTCACATGGTGCTGTAGGTTTCAAGCTGGTAAGCAAAACTCCTAATCTTCACATCTTTTGTTCTGAAACCTCCCCTGACTGCGACTGGTCCATACGTCAAATGCAATTATTTTTTGTCTGTAGCAGACTGCTGGTTTAATTGGTTATGGCAGTATTTAAAAGATTTATAGTAAAGAACATACTCAGTTCTTGTCTAGTCAAGACTGATAGCTATGCAACATGTCAGGGTCAAGCTCCATGCATAGTGATTCCAATTCAAAGTCGACTACATTGTTGGCAATCATTTTAGAAAGAGCATGGAAAAAAAAAAAAAGATTGTATGTCTCCGTCTTTTAACTGAGGCAGTAAAAACAGCTCCAAATTGAGTCCAATCACTCATAATTCTTTGTTTTTGGCAAAATTGCTTAGAACCAGAAGTTGTGTCTCTAGACTTTATTGATGTGTCTAGAATTCTCTCTTCTTAAAATATTTAAAATTTCAAATTAATAAAATTAATTTTAATTTAACCTAACAAAAATTAAACTTGTTCACTTCTATGCTGCTTAAAATCTCAGTGAGTGTGTTATATTTTTGCTTAGATTAAAGTATACACCCTTTTCATGTGGCACCGTCAAAGGATGCAACGTTTCTAACAAGTCAGTTTGCCTTGCTACAGCTTCCTCTGTCAGTTAATGTTATGAACCCACATGCATTTCCCACTCCTCATATAGCTATGATACGTCACATGATGAGAAATAAACGTTGTGGAGTGATTCAGGATTACTATGAGTGTGATGTCGCATCTGGTGTGAAATGGGTTTTAGTTTCAGCCAAGAAATTATATGGTGTAGCACCAAGATTTGACAATCTAGAGAATTGCTTTAAAGGAATTTATTGTTGTGAATTGTGTTGTATCTGTGTTATACATTCTGTATCTGTGTGCATGTGCTGAAGTTGTATTTTAGGCTACCTATTTTACCCCTAGATTATCATGTTTATGGAAACAGAATTTTTAAGCCACTTTCTCACGGAAACAAACACAACCATAATTTACCTTTGATTTTCTGCTTATACTCTTCTGGCCGGTGTAAGTACATGGCTGCAGCATCCCCATTCAGGGGATCGATGGGGTTGGGGTATGCCAGCAGCTGTGGCAGGAACGACTCAAAAATATTGGTGAGGTCTGTGAGGGGCAGAAATGGACAATAAATAGAAAGCTACATTAAATGTCACTGTAAAACTGCACCCAAGCGCAATTATTATGTAGTTAATATATAAATATGCAAAAACATAAAAAAAACGCCAGTGAATCGGCATTGCAATTAAACTTTAACAGCCAAGATATGGAAACCCATGTTTAACAACTGTTTTGTTGCGTTTAGAATGACTGCTACCGTGGAAAATATTCGCTCTGAAGGCACAAACATACTTCGTATGCTCAAACGTCATAATCTTCAATGTTAATCAACTGTTCATTTAATTAATTGCCCCATTTCCTATTTAATTATTCAGACATTTGTGACTACTCATACAGTCAGACTTGTTACTAGTCCTCAGGTTCCCTACTCTTGCTCTGTAAGATTGTGTAGGGGCATTCAAATAAAACATTCAGCAGCCATATTCTATAGGCTGCCAAATACTAAACTGTTATTTATTAGTTGTACTTTGCATAGTTCAACTGATACCTCATGTCTTCAGCATTTTATTAAAGCCCCGTCCATTTCTCTTTGGAGTTTCACACTAAATAGCCTTTCATGTAAAAGGTAGTGAGCATACCTAAATAACTCCCGCAAGTTTCTACTTCTACTGCTATTTTTGTAAATGCTGCATAAACCATTTCTAGAAATGCACTGTGAACACGTGGCCAAAGATAGCCCAGTGACTTGGCTCTGGTCAGCCAACCTCTGAATAAAACAGCTGAAAAAAAATGTGTGAATTCTAATTTCAGCTGAGTAAAATGTGTCGCTTGCTGATAGAGTGTAACTATAACATGTCTAACAAGTGAAACAATCTTTCAGTAATGCCTCATTTGCTGCCGTGTAGTGTTCGTTACACACAGAGTTAAATGTTACTACAGGTTGTTACTTCGGGTGATCACAGCCTTTAGCCTTCAGCATATCAGCCCATTATCCGGGTCAGAGTGTCCACTAGCCCCGTCTGCCGCCCACCTTTGACTGAATCACTGCTACTGAATGCGGCAGCATGAATGACTAAATATTTCCATGTCTTCAGCACAGTTTGATGCTCAGATGTAGCATGACTGTACAGGATGCACGCAGGAGATAATGACGAATAAATTCATACGTGAAAACATTTAGCACCGTTTTTTGCCACGTGTACAAACCACAAGTTTATTGCTTAATTCTGTATTTACTTCAGCTATTAAAATGCGTGTTATTTCTAATGCAATCTCATGCAAGCTTGGTTTTATTTGTGACACACGACACATTTTGCCAAAATAAATATTTAAAAGTTGAATTGAATAAATATCAGCACTTAAGATTGTTAGATTAGATAGAGTTAGTATCAGTATCCAAAGGGGAAAGGGGTATTGGTGTATCCCTGAAGTAAAGCGTGACATACATTATGAATCACATTTTATCTTTCAAGGGGTTACAGTTTTATGCACACTCCAACAGCAGCACCATTACCTGCTCTGCCTTGCTTTAACACGCCGCCTAACAAGTATGCCACTACCACTGAACACACACACAAAGTGGAACTGTATACATACCATAAAGCGCGGTCCATGTCTGATTTATCACATCTAAACACACGGTCCCAGATCTGTAATGGGGACAGACAGTTTCCAGTGCATTTCATACATAACATTTGTATTATACTTGCTGTATGACAAGCCGTCCTCGTAACAATATTACTGAAGGTGACTGCATTAAAATAGAAACTGAAAGCAAATAATTAAATGACACTCATGATGTGAGGAACTATACCAACGTCAACATTACGGTCACTGATGTGGAAGTTTGATGCGCTGTTTTCTGTCTAGCAAAAGATTGAGAAAATTTTTCTTTCCATCGTTTCATGCCAAGTGAGCTAAGTGAAACCACAAGTTGCTTGACTTTATAACTGCAATATACACCAATCAGGCATAACATCATGTCCACCTCCTTGTTTCTACGCTCACTGTCCATTTAAAATCAACTCCACTTACTATATAGAACTATAAAGTGCACCTACAATTGAAGAGAAGTCCATCTGTTTCTCTGATACTTTGGTAGCCCCCCTTTTACCCTGTTCTTCAGTGGTCAGGACTCCCATGGACCCTCACAGATACTATTTGGGTGGTGGATCATCCTCAGCCCTTGCAGCAACACTGATGTGATGGTTGTGAGTTTGTGTGTTGTGCTGGTAGGAGTGGATCAGACACAGTAGTGCTGCTGGAGTTTTTAAATACTGTCCACTCACTGTCCACTCCTACCTTGTAGACGTAAAGTTAGAGACGATAGCTCATCTGCTGCTGTACAGTTTGTGTTGGTCATCCGCTAGTCCTTCATCAGTGGTCACAGGACACTGTTGACTGGATAATTTTTGGTTGGTGGACTTCAGTCCAGCAGTGACACTGAGGTGTTTAAAAACTCCAGCAGCACTGCTGTGTCTGATCCACTCAGACCAGCACAACACACACTAACAAGTCACACATCAGTGTTACTGCAGCGCTGAGAATGATCCACCACGCAAATAATCCCTGCTCTGTGAGGGTCCAATGGAGGTCCTGGCCACTGAAGAACAGGGTAAAAGGGGACTAACAAAGTATGCAGATAAACAGATGGACTACAGTCTGTAACTGCAGAACTACAAAGTGCAGCTATAGAGTAAGTGGAGCTGATAAAATGGACAATGAGTGTAGAAACAAGGAGGTGGTCATGTTATGCCTGATCAGTGTAGGTTGAAATAGTCAACTTGAGCATAAAACACCATCATGGTTAACTTAAAACCATCAAGAATGCATCCGAAACTGACCTTTATCATGTGGACAGGCTGAATTTCTGACCATATAAATTACATCGCTGTCATTATCGGTTACCTGAACTTTTACATTCTAAAACCAGCACGGTAACAAAATTTACGGTCAACAAAATTGGTCAGGCTCTTGTTATTGGCACACATCAAACACAGCTACAATCATAAATGCCAACTTACGCTTCATCAATGTTAGGATGAAAGATCTTATTCATGAAGCCTGTAGAAACAACAAAGAGGTAGGAACAGTATACACGTTTAACAAGCTTTAACTTTGCAATCTGGTCCATGAAATTAACTGCTTTCTTTTAGGGTGCTCTTTTCTTTTCATTATTATTCGTTTAGTGGCTGTGAAGCAAAAATTACAATATCATGACATAGGAAATGTTATCTGGTAAGCACACAATGCTATGGTAGTAGGTGATACTTTACCTATAGATGGAGACTTGAAGGGGTATTTGTCGGGAAGATCTACTCTCACCTTCCATACACCCCCTTCATATGGTGCTGCAATGAAAAAAGAAAAATACTTAGAAATCTTGGTAACAAAAGGAAAATAGACTTAGGTTAGGGTTCAATTACACTCCAAGCCTTCAGCAGTTCTGTGCAGAAGTAACTGTATCTGTGTGCTATAAGTTTCGATGGATGGATGGATGGATGGATGGATGGATGGATGGGAAAGTCCAAACTATTTTTTATTACTAGCATAAATGCATCCTGCAGCTACCAATAGCTTAAATAAGCTTATGGCTCAAAAAAATTGAACAGTCACTTATCAGGTATTTAGGGTTCAAGCACATAGTGCATTGTATTCCCTATTGGAATTGTCAAGATTTCTCTTATTATTCTTTTTCTGCCGTGAAACGGAACGCACAGCCCAAACCGTAAGTCCTACAGACTTGAAACTTGGTCAATAGGTAGTAGTCCCTCCCGCTACTCAGGCGCAAGAAGTCAGCCCAGTCGGCCAAAAGGGGGCGCTATAGGGCAGGTCAACGCGTTTGGGCCTATAACTCCTAAACCAGATTTTTGCCAGACATGACATTTTTTTCTAAGTTCCTTGGGTCCAAACAAACCACTTTTGTATTTGGACCATTTAGCTCCGCCCACTTAGATTTTTCACAATACTGCAAAATATACGAAACCTACTTTTGCGAACTAGTCCTCCAATTTTCGCCTGATCCTCATGCATTTGGTCTCAAAAATTTCAGAAGAGCAGGAACATTAATTATTATTAAGTTTTCCAAACAACATGGCTGTCATATGCAAATGAACCCTTCTGGAAATATTCTAATTAATTCAGAATTAATTTTAAAATCTGTAACTCAAGAATCATTCAGCCAAGAAAATTCAAACTTGATATACATATTCGGCAGAAGATTCTGAGGTGGCCATTCGATTTTTATGCACATATGTAATTAGGGGGCGGGGTTAATGCTACATAGCTGTTTCTCAGCATCCGTAAATGCGATCAAGCTGAAACTTTGCATTCAGCATCTATTCCGCATATTATAAGTGATATTTGAAGGGCAATGAGACATATACTATATACTACAATACTAAAGACACCGTTTTTTAGTAATCATTAACTGTTTGAAAACCATGCTTTTCGAACTAGTCTCTGGATTTTGATCCAAACTTTTCAAATTTGGTCTAGAATGATTCTGGGGCCTCTCCAGGTAAATAATTATCAAAAGCATGTTGAGTTTTTTACTCAGTGTTGTGTGGATAAATCAATTAAATTACTGCGGTCATGGCACTGCTAACTTGATTTGCTAGAACTCAGTCATTGGCCAGATCATCTCCAAACTTGAAGGATGTGTAAAAACAGACTCTAAGAGAGTGTACCACTTTTGGTCTAGATTGGCCTTTAGGGGGCGCTTTAGCACTCAAACACTTATTCAATTAAATTGTTATTACAATGTTATTACAAGGTTGATCAATAAACAATTGGTGTCATATAACTCAGTTCACTCACCTGAACAACTTTATAATTTCTTGAACCCGCTCATTGCCACTTGTGGCTATATTTTTTTTGTAATCAAAAGGTGTTGCATCATGTCAGAGCACAAAAACAAAAATCAATCCGTATTTAAAGTCAAAGCCATTTTGGAGAAATGTGTGATTGCATGGTCTATTCACTAGCCCAGAGATATTTAATTCTGGACCTGGGGCTGGTCACAAAAACAGCCCAACTCATATCTGTTCAGTCACTATGACACCTTCAGCTATTACAGAACAGGTACATAACTACAGATAAGAAAACAGCATTACAGAAACATCCTCACTAGACAGAATTTCCTAAATACTGTCCTAAACTTTAGAACAATCCCAGTGTTGTCTTAACTTCCATTTTTAACCTTCTGCTTGTCATTGTAACTGTTCAAGGCAGCGTAGTTCACTATAACATGCATAATGATGTTATATTTATCTACACTGCAAAATGGTTCCACTAAGTTTTTCTCCGTCAGATCTTCAGACAAAAAGATCAAATTTTCTGTAACATGGCCCCTGGAATCCAATTTATGGTCCCAGTGCAGTATTACAGAAACTTCCTATCCTTGTGCCTTAAGATTTGACAGGTCAAGATTAACAAATTCGTATTACAGAAGCTCATACTGTCATAACTTATAATTTTATAGCACCTTGCTTTCATATTTTGCATTTGCCATTTCTGACATTGATGGTTTACCTAGTTTTTCTGAACCAGTTAATTCAAACTGTCCATAAACAAAAAAAAAAACAAAAAAAAAACACCACAACACACAGAATTGCTTGTACGCTGGCCAGAAATGTGAAGAAAAACAAAATTATGTACAGGAATGGCATTAACTAATCTCAACAAACGGGGACATTTAGTAATACTTCAAATGGAACAAACAAAGTAGATCCACAGCCCAGCTTTGTTTCACATTCCAAAGTATAATTTACATTGTTGGTTTGAATAAAACCAAATCACCTCGGCCTGCAGACTGCTTCTACAAACATTAGTGAAAGAATGGGTCGCTCTTAGGAGCTCAGTGAATTCCAGTGTGGTACCATGATAGGATGCCACCTGTGCAACAAATTCAGTATCCAGGAAATTTCACGACTGAACATTCCACAGTCAACTGTCAGTGGGATTATAACAAAGTGGAAGCGATTGGGAACGGCAGCAACTCAGCCAACTTTCTGCAGTCAATCGCTACAGACCTCCAAACTTCACATGGCCTTCAGATTAGCTCAAGAACAGTGTAGTGAACTTCATGAAATGGGTGTCCATGGCTGAGCAGTAGCATCCAAGCCTTACATCACCAAGCACAATGCTTTCCTTTCGGTTTACTTTTAGGAGCAAGCAGCCGTTTATTAGAGGGTCTCAGTGACCTGGTAGTTGTTTGGGAAACTTAAAAACTCAAATGTATTCAGGCACTTCACAGTCTAACGCCTTGTAAGTACTTTAAAATCAACCCTTAATTTTACTGGTAACCAGCGAACAGAGGCTAGCATGGGGCTGATGTTTCCCATGTCTAATTTTTAAGAGCTGCATTTTGAACCAACTGAAGTCTGGCCAAAGCTCCTTGATTAAGGCACATGTATAAGGCACTGAATTAAGCCTGCTTTTCAAGATATCACAATTCATTCTACTAAAGGATGCGCTAAGATCATGCAGTACCAGAAGAGATACCCCTCCTCCTCTCATAATTCTCATAAGAGCCCTTTCTGTGCTATGCTTTTGTTAGATTCCAGACAAACATTTAAAAAATGCTTTTTGCCTCCAATTGATGCAGAAGTTGATCTGAAACCACTTTCTCCAAAATATGAGAGGGGTCTAAAGCTTGAACAACCATTAGGGTCAAAAGCCCAGTTTCTTAAGAGGCTGCATACTGGCCGCTTTAAAACAATCGTAAACACACCCTGAGGTAAGAGATTCACATTTGCTTGCAGATAAGGACTAACAAATTCTAAAACGTTTAAGAAAACTGAAAGGAAGAACAGCACAGTAACTAAATGAGGGTTGAAAGTGCTACGCAGTCTGTTATTAACTCAAAGTAAATGGAGTAACCAGATTCAAAATATCAGTAGAGCTAGCAGGAAGAACACCCATGCACATAGGAGGAGATGGAATAAACGTTACCATGACAGCGAACACCACATGACATCCAGTCAGCGTGAGATGAGTTTCCAGTTGGCACGCTTGTGTTTTTATTGGCTTAGAAGACATCGTGTTCTGAGACACAAAAGCTGGACATCCGTCCCACCGCCGTCTTTTAAAGATCAGAGCATGAACTTCGTCTCCTCTGCAGACCAGTTTCTGCTCCGCCATGTTGAACATCATAAACCTTTCGCTATGACGTGACGCCCATGCGCAGAACGTACTTACACCTTCCGATTAGAATGTAATCGGATTCAGGTGTTTACACTGCTATTATTCTTCTATTTGGCCTCAATCGGACTAGACTATTCAGATTGAGGTGTTTACATGGACGTGTTCTATTCCAATTTAGCTATTAGTCATATTATTAACAGATTATTAGGCTGCATGTAAACATGACTATTCTGGCCATTAAAAAAAAAGGTTAAAAACTCTTCACTCTTCACAGCCAATGTTACAAATATTTAACCAAGGACAGTTTCAGAGTTTTTGCAACTGAACCAAGGCTGTTTTTATACTGATCATAAATAGAGCCACATCTAAAATAGCTGAGCATAGTTTATTAAAAGAGCTAGCCAAATCAGGGACATCTGCAAGCTAAAACTTAAAAGATAAACCATTAAAAATAGATGAAAATTTAGCACCTGAGTATTCCCGAAAAACCAAGAGTGTATGTGTTTAGGGTTTACACCTTTAGATTGAAGGACAGACTCAAAAATAAAACCTTTATGTTCCATCCACATGGATATTAAAATTCCCCACTTGTGAAACACTGTCAAAATTAAGTACAATAGATGACCATTCTAAAAAGTCTTAAAGAATCGTGTGACTTACAAGGTCAGTAGATCAAATAAACACCAGTTTAATCACTTAGGACTTTAAAGGCCAGAAGTTCAAAACATGCAAATGCACCCAGAGACACATGGGAACAATACAAACAGCAGCTATTAGTACAGCCAATCATTAGAGTTAATACATCTAGCTCCAGAGAAGGGTTTCACTTGAGAAATCCTTCAGCCTGAACAGGACACAGCCAAATATATTGAACCTCCAGAGAACGCTGCACATAAGAACGTCTGAGCTGCCAGAGTGAACACACAGAGCATCCATGACCATGGATTTAACAGCTTCAGCTTCTCCCTCTGTTTGTCCGACACCGGTAATGGACTGTATCCCACAGCAATGAAAACAGATATTCAGGGGGATTGTCAACTTCAGTAACAAGACGTGATGTATTCATATAAATCATTTCAGATAAACTTTCAGTAATACTCATCCACAAAGTTGCGGGGGCAAAGCTTCAAAGAAGGAGGAGGGCCATTAAGAAAGATCTTGTTCAACAAAAAGGGCCGAGCTACATCTTCCTCTTGTTCAAGTAAAGTTGAGGGGTTTGGAATGTCTAGACTACACAACCAGTCACAGTAGTGTCTACGGGGAAATGCTAGATAATATAAACAAAAGGTTTGGCAATATAAAATCTCCCTTTTGGCGTGAGAGTAGAGGGCGCTGTAGAGTGAACGCCTAATTTTCCAAAGTTGTGTGGCTATTCTCACTAAATTTAGCATGTTCTTGCACAAAACTTGAGAAACTGGCTTGAAATGGACCTGTTATCTAAAAAAAAAAAAAAAAAAAAAAAAAAAAAAAAAAAAAAAAAAAAAAAAAGAGACCGGACAACTGTTTCACAAAAAACCTTGAGTACATCGTCATGAAATATAAAAATACTCAGAAAAAGCTGCAGCCAACAGCATGGTCTCTGACAACTCAAAAGCTAGTACCATGTCGAACTTTGGTGAAGCCACTGCTGGCTTTGCCAGCAAAAAGCTTTGCTAGCAAATCCGACACATCAGGAGACCCGAACTTACTTCAAGCCATGCAAGACATGACAGAGAACATGTGAAGGTGATTGAAACCTAGTTTTCAAGAGTTTTTGAAGCAATACAGAGTTAGTCGTCTAACTTTGGCCCAGCGCATCCAGGAGGCAGAGGAGAGGATTGAGATGTTAACTGTATATAAATTCCTCATAGATTTACACATAGGAGTGCAGCCCCTGTTGCTAAAGCCAACATGATTAGGGGTATCTGTAATTTAAACCTCATAGATCTCTGGAGAACTCTTCACCCTTCAAATTATAAAACCACATATTTCTCTCCACCATATCAATGCTATACTCTAGATATAATCTCTAATCATACAATGGCGATGATCAAAAAATTGGAAAATCAGCTTCTGGGAAAAAAGTAAGATATCTGAATCAAGAAAGATTTTGGAAACCAACTTGATAAATAAAGAGAGACATATCAGCATCGCAAATAATTATTAAAAGAAATTTCTGCCATTAGGTGCGCCCTGGAATATTTGCTCACACAAGAAAAGAAACAGATGAGCTAAACAAAGTATGAACATTGTGACAAACCCCTAGCCTCTCCTACAAATAAGAATTCAGATTCCCCAGATAATTACTTCTGCAGCTGATGCTGATGGTAAAGCAACTTCTGAAAATAAGTAATTTCTTAAACAATTCATTAAGTTATGTAAATCTCTATACCTCTGAACAATTGGAGGACTCACTAGCACAAACGTTTTCTTTCCCCAAAACGTAGGCTACCAACTGCTTCTTCTGAACAAAAGTCAGTACTAGATGCCCGTTACCCAAAAGGAAGTGGTTGATGCCGCTGTCAAGATGCAGAATGGTAAGGCCCCAGGGCCAGATGTTTTTGGTAAGGAGTTTTAATGAGTTTCAAACCTTAACGGTCGAACCTACAATCGCAATATTTATTAATTCTTTGTTTGACACACTCCCTAGAATTCTGAGAGAAGCAAATATATTCATTTTGAAAACAGGTAAATGCCTAGAAAATTACTCATATATATCTGTTTCATTATATAATTCACATTGGAAAATACTCGACAAAATACTTGTCTCGCGTTTAGAAAAAGGAAAAAAAAAAAAAAACAAACAAACAAAAAAAAAAACAACATCTTGCTATTTATGAAATCAACAATGACCAGACTGGTTTCATAAAAGGTCGTAATTCAAATAACAGCATTAGACAGCTTAATGCAATTCAGGTTTAAAACAAACAACGAGGAATTAGCAGCATAGTGCTTTCTCTGGATGCAGAGAAGGCATTGGACCGTGTAGAACGGTCATACTTATTTTTTGTTATGCAAAGGTTAATCTTTGTGCTAATTTTATTAACTGAGTGAAAGTGTTGTACGAAGATCCAAAAGCAATCAATCAATACAAATGGTATGAGGTCAGAGTGTTTCTCTCTACATAGGGGAACTAGACAAGGGTGTGCTTGGTCACCCTTCCTTTTCTCCCCAGCACTCCTTAACATCAATTTGTTTGGCTCCTTCTCAGGCTACAAAATTAACTTAAAAGGCAGACGCTGATTAAAATCAGTACCTACCACTAACCCAACGTTTATCATCAAGTGGTCACCCCAGGAGGGTTTGTATACTTAGGTATTTTTGTGACTCCAGAATTCAGTTATATAAAGCCAATTTCCTACAAGGGAGGTAGCCTTGGCTGTCTAAAAAGAAAAGAGCAAGACAAACATTTGCGAATGGATATCTAGGCAAGGACCAGGACTTCTGAAACAATGTTCCATGGAGTTGTGTGGTCACAGTAACACAAGACATGTAGGGCAAAAAACAAAAACAGCATTTGATCAGAAAAAGTTCATATTAACTCTAAAGCATGTTGGTTACGGTTTCGGGCTGCATTACTGCCTCAACTTGCAAATCACAGATTCGACAATGAATTCTCTTTCATACCAGAGTGGGCTTTGGAATGCAATACCATCTGTGAAAAGCTGAAGCTAAACAGTGGATCTTCATACAGGATAATAAAAACTGTCCCAAAGATGCAAGTCAATCTACCATAAATGGCTCAAAAAGAAGAAATGTAGAGTTAGCTTAAGCCCAGATCTGAATCCCAGTGAAATGCTGTGTGGTGATTTAAAACAGGCTGTACTTGCAAGAAGCCTCTAAACATTGCACAGTTGAAAGAATTCTGTACGGAGCAATGGGCAGAAATTTCTCACGGTAGATGTAAGAAAACTGGTACACAGTTATATAAAAAGATACTGAAGCCACAGATGTACTTTTTGAACAGACAAAATTTCAATGCCATTTCAATATTAAAAATAATAATAATGACAGCAGAGTAAAATTTCCATAATATTTGTTCTATTACTTAACATGTAAGCTGAAGAGCAGGGGACCTATTCTGACTCCTTGAGATCAGATGATCTGTGAAGTTTGGTTCTAATCCTTAAACTTGCCAAGCAGTAATTCTTGGGGATTTTATTAACCAGATCAAATGTGCTACATCTGGTTTTAGCTAAACTTTGCATGAAGGTTAGGCTCTAGAAATACAGGAGTGCTCTGGCTTAAGAGGCAAGATATTTTGTCTTTTGCCTATAAAAGGAAGTCTGAGGTCTTCAGGACTCTCTTTAGTCTTCTCAATGTCACAGATCAGTGTCCATTTCTACACCCACTGTAGATCAAGTTCATGAATAAATAATAAATAAATTTGGTCTAGCAACTGATGCAACCTGCTTAACAATAAGCTGCTGAGCTGGACCATGTATTTTAAGGCAGGATAACCTGCGGTGCATTGGGGCCCCAGGACTGGAGTTGAAAGAAACAGGAAATTCCACAAAAAACAAAAATCTGTAGGAGTTATTTGCTGCTGCCCAACTATATTGTAAGGATAGATCCATGTATCATCACTGTTGGAACTACACCTACTCCCTCCAAAAGGAGGGAAGTTCTTAAACTCAACAGATGGTCTGTCTGTCTATACACACACCCATCCATCATCTTCCGCTTCTCTGGGGTTCGGGTCGCAGGTGCAGCAACGAGGCCCAGACCTCCCTTTCCCCAGCCACTTCCACTAGCTCACTGGGAGGGATTCCGAGGCGCTCCCCAGCCAGCTGGGTGATATAGTTACGCCAGCGTGTCTTGGGTCTTCCCCCGTGTCCTCCAGGGTGGACTTGCCTGAAACACCTTCCAAGGGAGGCGTCCAGGAGGCATCCTAACCAGATGCACGAACCCCCTCAGCTGGCTCCTCTCGACATGGAGAAGCAGCGGCTCTACTCAGAGTCCCTCCCGGATGACTGAACTTCTCACCCTATCTCTAAGGGAGAGTCTAGACACCCTGGGGAGGAAACTTATTTCGGCCGCTTGTATTCGCAATCTCGTTCTTTCGGTCATTACCCAAAGCTCATGACCATAGGTGAGGGTGGGAATGTAGATCCACCGGTAAGGTAAATCGAGAGCCTTGCCTTATGGCTCAGCTCTTTCTTTACCACAACAGACCGGTAAAGAGCCCGCATCACTGCTGAGATATATAGATACACACACTATACACACATACATAATGTGTGTATACATGTGTTTATTTTTTATATATATGTATATATATATATATATATATATATATATATATATATATATATATATATATATATATATATATATATACATACACACACACACACACACACACACACACACACACACACACACACACACACACATATATATATATATATATATATATATATATATATATATATATATATATATATATATATATATATATATATATATATATATGTGTGTGTGTGAAGGGAACACTTAAACAACACAATATAACTCCAAGTAAATCAAACTTTTGTGAAATCAAACTGTCCACTTAGGAAGCAACACTGACAATCAGTTTCACAGCTGTTGTGCAAATGGAACAGACAACAGGTGGAAATTATTGGCAATTAGCAAGACACACTCAATAAAGGAGTGGTTCTGCAGGTGGGGACCACAGACCACTTCTCAGTACCTTTCTGCTTTCTGGCTGATGTTTTGGTCACTTTTGAATGTTGGTGGTGCTTTCACATTCGTGGTAGCATGAGACGGACTCTACAACCCACACAAGTGGCTCAGGTAGTGCAGCTCATCCAGGATGGCACATCAATGCGAGCTGTGGCAAGAAGGTTTGCTGTGTCTGTCAGCGTAGTGTCCAGAGGCTGAAGGCGCTACCAGGAGACGTTGAGGAGGCAGTAGGAGGGCAACAACCCAGCAGCAGGACCGCTAGCTCTGCCTATGCTCAAGGAGGAACAGGAGGAGCACTGCCAGAGCCCTGCAAAATGACCTCAGGCAGACCACAAATGTGCATGTGTCTGCACAAACTGTTAGAAACCGACTCCATGAGGATGGTATGAGGGCCCGACGTCCACAGATGGGTCTTGGGCTCACAGCCCAACACAGTGCAGGACGCTTGGCATTTAACAGAGAACACCAGGTTCACACAGATCAAATGTGACAGACGTGACAGAGCCTGGAGACGCCGTGGAGAGCGATCTGCTGCCTGCAACATCCTTCAGCATGACTGGTTTGGCAGTGGGTCAGTAATGGTGTGGGGTGGCATTTCTTTGGAGGGCCGCACAGCCGTCCATGTGCACGCCAGAGGTAGCCTGACTGCCATTAGGTACCGAGATGAGATCCTCAGACCCCTTGTGAGACCATATGCTGGTGAGGTTGGCCCTGGGTTCATCCTAAAGCAGGACAATGCTAGACCTCATGTGGCTGGAGTGTGTCAGCAGTTCCTGCAAGATGAAGGCATTGAAGCTATGGACTGACCCGCCCGTTCCCCAGATCTGAATTCGATTGAGCACATCTGGGACATCATGTCTCGCGCCATCCACCTACGTCATATTGCACCACAGACTGTCCAGGAGTTGGTGGATGCTTGAGTCCAGGTCTGGGAGGAGATCCCTCAGGACCACCTGCCACCTCACCATGAGCATGCCCAGGCGTTGTAGGGAGGTCATACAGGGACGTGGAGGCCACACACAATACTGAGCCTCATTTTGACTTGTTTTAAGGACATTACATCAAAGTTGGAACAGCCTGTAGTGTGTTTTTCCACTTTAATTTTGTGTGTGAATCCAGACCTCCATTGGTTAATAAATTTGATTTTTGTGTGATTTTGTTGTCAGCACATTCAACTTTGTACAGAACAAAGTATTCAATGAGAATATTTCATTCATTCAGATCTAGGATGTGTTATTTCTGTGTTCCCACACACACACACACACACACACACACACACACACACACACACACACACATTTATCTATATGTCTCACACACACAAATAAAATGTGTGTATGTGTGTGATATATATATTGTGTAATATATATGTAGTGTGTGTGTGTTTATGTATGTGTACGTATATGTATATACACACACACCCCCACACACCCACCCACCCACAGACCACTTTAAATTTGACAGAGAAAGAAAACAAGCAAAAACCTGGTGGAACAGGTCAGTAACATAATTGGGTATAAAAGAGCAACCCAGACATCTGGTCTTTCACAACACTTCTGAAAATTGTCTCTGAACACTGAAAAGCTTGTCGCTCGTAATAGTTTCATAGTAATCACATGATCCATCATCAAATCACTATAGTGGTGTGGTGTTTTAAAAGTGGTGTGGTCATAATCTTGGACAAAGCTGATAAAAAGGCATGTTACAGATCATACCATAACTTTTTGCCATTTAATTTCTTATAGTTGTAAAAATCATACATAACTCACAAACCTTAATACACATGAAACGGAGAAAAACGAAAACCCATCACCTACCAAAATATGACCTGAACATATATACTTTTAGAAAAATGACACTTGTTCAAATAATACTTTATATTTGATTAACTTAAATAAATAAAATGGGAAATGTACATTATGATTTTGTATATATTTTAATGATGATTAACAGCACAATATAGTCTAAGGATGAAGTGGTTTCATCTGAAGACTGAGTTTTTGTCAACATTTGCATTTCTTCAATGTAAACTGATCGAAAGTTATGTTCATTTTACATAATTTATATAGGATAACATGCTATAGTGCCGCCTGGAGGTCAGTTTAGACCACAACTGCTGTGCTTCCTCAGAGTATTATTCTGTAGGTCTGCACCAATTTTGGTAGACAAATGTTTGTATGAATTACAGATAACAGATTCGTTAAAAACTCTAAGAAATGGATTCATTGACAAGTTGCATACATGCTTTTGTGAAAGTGTCAACATTTTTTGATAATTATTTACTGCCAGACTCCACTCTTTAGTTCATGACCAGAACTGAGATGGTAAGACGTAAATTGTAGGTCTAGTTCAACATGGGTCATATTCAAACAATGTGCATTTGTAGAAAAAAAAAAAGGTAACAATTAACCCTATAAATAAATAAATAAATAACCCTAATCGACTTGCTTTTGCAAAGTTGCTAGGTTCGCTTTAGAGCATGATCTGATACTAACTGCATGCTCATTATTTGTACACTAGAAGACTCTTACTCGATTTATTGCTTTATAACGAGCAGTGAGTGGCCAATACCTAATTTTAAGGCTGGCAAATACCTGCTGAAATCTGACTGAAATCTGTTTTGTTGAATATGACATCAGCCTCATAGCTTCTGATCCAGGATAGCACGTAATAGAATTCCAATTTCCATGTCAATCAGAAAACCTTTGGTTGCGCAACACTTTTTTTGTTGGTTATATCACCACCTAGCTGTATATACATACGTTTTGAAATTTGAGCATCACCCACATTTTCGGGTCTCCTCTTGCACTACTAAATGTTGTACCTTGTTTCAGTGTTAGGCATTGAACAAGTGTACCGAGTTTGGTGTCAATTGGACAGCGCTTTATCGTCATATCATTACAATCAGGAAATGTGTGTTAATCCATGTTCACTTGCCAGTACAATTTTGTCAAACATTTAAGGGCAAAATGGTACCAATTTGTCTCAATCGATAAGACAATGTACATGAGAAATACAGATAATGGAGTCGTAAAAACTCTGCCCAGATGAATTTGGCTTTGTGAAAGTGAATTATAATTATTTACTTTCCGACTCCAGTCTTTGGTTTTTGACCAGATTTGAGATGGTAAGATGTAAACTGTAGGACTAGTTCAAAACAGATCAAATTCAAACAGTGTAGAACAATTTGTAGAACAATGGTAGTTAGTAAATTATGTATAAAAATTAAGGTTCACTTCAGAGTATTATCTGAAGCCAAGTTCATCTTTATTGTCTGAACTTCATAGACTTTTACTTGTTTTAGTGTTTTAAAACATGAGTAGCGTCCCCTAGTGTTTGATGTGTGTCATACTTCAACTGGCAGTAGAGTCTCCATACCTGGAGACACGCGTCAAGTTCTGTGGTGATTGACCTATTCTGATCCTGTCAAATACCTGTTGAAATCTGATTGGCTCCTAGCGGCCATGTTTTTTCAAATATGACAGCAGCATCATGGATTCTGATCCAGGACAGTATGTAGTAACAGCATACCAATTTCCATGCCAATTGAACAATCTTTGGTTGCACAGCACTTTTCATGCCACTTTGCGATGTAGTTAGGCCCAGAAATATTTGGACAGTGACAAGTTTTGGCATTTTAGCTCTTTACCAAAACATTCACCAGTTGTATAATCAACATGGGCTTAAAATGCAGACACTCAATTTGAGGGTATTCGCAACCTAATTGGAGGAAGGTGTACGAATTACAGCTCTTTAATATGTAGCTGGCACTTTTTCGAGGGACCAAAGGTAATTGGACAATTATCTCAAAAGCTATTTCATGTGCTACATGGGCTATTCCCTCATTAATCCATCATCAAGTAAGCAGGTAAAAGGTCTGGAGTTGAGTCCAGGTGTGGCATTTGCAATCAGAAGCTGTTGCTGTGAACCCACAACAAAGGAGCTCTCAATGGAAGTGAAACAGACCATCATTAGGCTGACCAAAAAATAATAAATAAATAAATAAAATAATTCAGAGATAGCAGAAATTTTATGAGTGCCCAAATCAACAGTTTGGTACATTCCTGGTGAGCTCGGGAACTCAAAAAGGCCTAGACATCCGCGGAAGAAAACAGTGGTGGATGATCACAGAATCCTTTCCATTATGAAGAAAAACCCCTTCATAACATCCACCCAAATGAAGAACACTCTCCAGGAAGTAGGTGTATTAGTATCTAAGCCTACCCATAAAGAGATGAGTGCAAATACAGAGGGTTCACCACAAGGTGCAAACCATTAATCAGCCTCAAAAATAGAAAAGCCAGATTAGACTCTACCAAAAACATCTAAAGAAGCCAGCCCAGTTCTGGAACAGCATTCTTTGGACAGATGAAACTAAGATCAACCTGTAACAGAATGATGAGAAGAAGAAATTATGGAGAAAGCTTGGAATGGCTCATGATCCAAAGCACACTACATCCACTGTAAAACATGGTGGAGGCAGTGTGATGGCATGAGCATTGCATGGCTTCCAATGGCACTGAGTCACTAGTGTTTATTGATGTGATAAGACAGAAGCAGACAGATGTATTCTGAAGTGGACAGGGATATACTTTCTGCTCAGATTCAACCAAATGCAGCAAGGTTGATTGGACATCGCTTCACAGTACAGATGAACAATGACCCAAAACCTACTGGGAAAGCAACCTAGGAGGCAAAGAAGTCATTGCCTGCAAAGGATTCCCAACAAAGTATTAAAAATGAACATTTATGGTAAAGTTAATTTGTACAATTACTTTTGAGCCCCTGAAATGAAGAGCCTCTGTAGAAAAATGGCTGCAATTCCTAAACGTTTCATAGGATATTTCTGTTCAACCCCTTGAATTAAACCTGAAATCTCAGCAGTTTCATTTCAAATCCAAATCCATTCAAATCATGAAGATTGTGTCACTGTCCAAATATTTCTGGCCCTGTCTTTAGTTGTACCAAGCTCTGAGGAACACTCAGGACCTTAGTGTACATACCTGTGATGTTTTGCAACAAACAATCAAAACGAGTTAGAGCTGTATGTGTGTGATTTTTGGCAATATAATGGCCACCCCTATTTATGTGGGGGGATTTGGATGCTATACTGTGAAAAAATTCCAATATTTTTAATAATAATTAAAGTTCAGCTTCCTGGAATTCCATTGATAACAGATTTGTGCAAACCCAGGGACTAGTTTGTGCTCAAAAATGTGTGAGATTGTTTAAAATGCTGATTACCTTAAAACCTATTAAGGTCATTATTATGGCCAAAATAGCTGTTTTGTGGGCCATGAGATGTTCAATAATGAGAAGGAAGAATTTTGTCTCCATGACATACGGTCCAGAATTACCAGCCCAAAATGCATCAGACTTTGCTATAGCACCATCACCTGGCCAACTGGGCTGAGCTCAATAGCCTGAAAAGCGGGAGGGAGCTAGCATTGACCAAGTTTCATGTTTGTATGACTTACGGTTTGGTCTACACAATTCGTTTTAGGGCAGAAAAAGAACAAAAATCTTAAATCAGAATAAGGTTCCAGCATTTTGTGCTTGAACCCCTCATAACAATAATATTAGCCACAAGTGGAAATATGTGGGTTAAAGCACAAACATGCACAAAGAGGCCTGTTACCATTCGGACCAGTGAGCCCCAACAAGACCTAATGCAGTAGGGGCTTATTTACAGAGAGAGAATGAAAAAGGAATTCATCACAAGGCCTTTATTGGCTAGAGCTGCTGAGCAGTGGTCTGTACATATGAAACATGCTTCATTTCATATGTACTGATCTACAGAGCTTTGTACAACGTTAAGATTGTCACCATAAAAGCCTCCCTCAAAACAAAAATAAATAATTCATGTATTATTTATTAAAATGTTAATCTTTCAGTTCAAGTGGTCTTTTGAAAGTTAGCCAAACTATTTCAGTTAAACCCACTTTAGATGCATGCCAGCAAGCTTCTTTTTTCCACCTACCCCTTGTTTTCGAGTGTGACTTAGTTACAAAGGGTAGTGGTTGAAATCTTGCCCTACGAAATGGGACAACCTTCAAACTTTGCTGCTCTGTAGGTGACCCTGCCAGACTTCAGGGAAAAGTTCATTAACGTTGCCACTGGGCTTTAGTTATATTTAAGAATATAAGAATTATTTATTTTCGACAACCGCTAATTCATTGGTGATACGAAGTTAAACGATAGCTATTCTGACTTCAGCCTCCTGTTCCCCATTCCACCTTAAAATTGTGCAGCATTTTGGCACTACAGGCATCAATACTGCTTGACTACTTAAGGTGGAATAGAAATTAGCTAGTTAGCTACAGAGACAGCTACAGAAACAATATCATAATACATTAAAATGATGTTAAGATAATACAATGGTTATCATAATTATTTAACGAGGAAATACATTTGTAGGTTTCTGTGGTCGTTCGCGGAGCCATTTTGACAGCTTTTCCTCATTTTCTCATGTCTGTGAATTTTCTAATCACAGAGGGGCTTAACTGGCATGTAGCAGTCAATGTTTTGAAATATTTTTTCTTGACCTCCAGACTACACTGAACTTTGAGACAAATATTGTTTGGATATCTTAAAAAAAAAACCTCAAGACTAGTAGAAAAATGTGGATGCCACATGTTTTGCAAATTATGATGGGATATTTCAGGTCTAAATACATGCAAAGGGGTGGTTATGTAGAATAAAGCAACAATTGCACAGAATCAAGAATTCTGACTGTAGGCCTCACGGTTCAGGAAATAAGGGCCAAAACATGGAATGTTGCTCTATAGTGCCACCATCAGGCCAATTTAGCTCAATTTATTTGCCTGAGCAGTGGGTCAAAAACTATACCTAGCCTCAAAGTTTGGTGTCTGGATGAATTGCAGTGTCCTCCCCACTAAGATTTTTTTTGAGGAGAAACAGAATAAGAAATCTTAGCCAAAGCAATAGGATTCCATGCAACCTAAAAATCTTGACTATTACAATACGGTTCTATACACTGTGATTGAACCTTAATAACAAAAATCTGACCAATTCCAGTAGAGCTCTACGCCTTGCGTATTTGGACGCTAATAAGTAAAACGATTACAAAAAGGTACAGCAGTAATACTGTACTTAGATCCATAATAACATTAAAAATCCTAAAAACATTTTAGCAAAAATCATTTTATGTATGAACCCTTAACGTAACATGACCATTAAATCAGGGACAGTTATTAATTCACAATTGGTATCACCACAAAGGGAATCTCTAGGCACCTCATCATTCGATTACGATTCAGAGGGCTGCAATGCGATAATAAAGCGATTATTGATGCATCTATTTTTTCTATACAGGATTTCTTTTATTTCTCACTGTGTGAGGACCTGGTACTTTGAAGGTAAAGTATTTGTAATCCACAATGAATTTACTTCCAATATCTTGGAAAACAACTATGCTTGTTCGGAGCATGAGACACCGGCAGCCACTAGTCTGTGTAAAACGCGTAGTGACATGCTCTTAGTTTGACAGCAGTACCCTCACATATCTTGGCAAAACACATCACCCCTCACTACTTGTTAATCATCTGCTAATAAACAGGGAAACTGGCTATAAAACTGAATGGTTCATTAGCTTGCTGTGCTGTTTGGTGGGTTGCGGGTCATGGTTCAATGTCGGCGCAATCGTCACCCATTCTGTACTCAGCAATCCACCTCGGTGGCCCCTTTTCAGTTCACTTCGTTTCTCACTTCCATCTGAACTCCCAAAGTTATAAAATGCAAATAGGAATTTCAGCTGTTTTTAGTTTCAATGTTCTGATCTAATCAAATAACCAATGTCATGATTAAAACAAAACACCATTTATCTTTTGTCACCAAAAAACAGGAAAAATTAAACACTTTCGTTTTTAACATTAAAATAGCATTCGCTTCGTTTTACACCTTCACAAACTAAATGATAAAATCAAACAAACAATGGAATAAAAGGCCATATTTTATTTTTCCAAATATAACATCTTCCATCATGTGCACCGAAAATTAACATGCAGAGGGCATGTATGGTCTCAGAAGCTCACATAGGTCCCAAAATAAAATAAATAAATACATACAACTAAAGACAGGAAAGACTGGGCGTGAATGTTGAAGAGATAGTCTCCCAAAATGCCGGGAGTAGGCCCATGACATTTTTATAGGCATTTATATTTCTGACTTGGCTAATCTATCAGCAAAAAACCGAAGCAATGTGGGGAAGAGACTCTACAGGACACCCACTATTGAACAGTGAAATCAAAGACAAAATGAAAGTCACTGCTCAGTAAGGATGACAAAAATTAATACTGTAAAGTCACATCATCAGGCGTAAACTTGTAGCAGCTGTGTTACTGCTCCAGACTAAACCTGGAGCTGTCCTGTGTTCATATTCTTCCTATAATACTGTGGTAGCTGCCATTGGAGTCAGGATTCTGCAAAACCCCAGCAAACAGGCCTGATTTCTGCAAGTTCTGAGCTTCTGGGATCATGACTGCACTCTGCACCTGTGTAAAATGATCAAATTGTAAGTCGCTCTGGATAAGAGCATCAGCCAAATGCCATAAATGTAAATGCACGACTATGCCTGGTTAAGGAGATTTTTAAAAATTTGAATAAATAGAATAAGACCCTTTATTCCGTTGTTTTATTTAATTTTGTGATTAGTTTTTTGATTCTCGTTCATGTCTACAAAATGAACACACAGTTAATCATTTAGACTGGTAAGCATGGAAGAGCCTGATGCCCTTAGTTGCATGCCACTGATCAAGCTGCATAAGGACTTGTTTTCCACAAAGCCCTCCATTTAAAATAAAAAACAAAACCAAACCAAACCAAAAACAAAACATGAGTCTACCACAGTTAAACATGCTTGAGCTATGTTTCATTTCAAAATCCAACTGATTTTTACTACAAAAGATAAACACAACTTTTAATTGTAGAGGTTTGCACAAACATGTCATCCTGAGGCTTGGGCTATGACGTGCAACTGCCCACCCACACTCTCCAATTCAAAATGACAAACCTGACGCATCTTCTTGCATTCCAAAAAAACTAAATGCCACCGTTTTCTTGTTTCTTACATTTCAAATTGTTCAACTGGCCATCTTAAAATCAGGAACTGGGGCACGTTCATAATTGAAAAGTGTGATTTCACATCTTTCATTATTACACTGAAACGAGGAGAAGAAAAAAAAAAAAAAAAAACCCAAAAAACCCCAACAACATTTTCCTGTCCAAACTCAGCAACCCATTTCTTTATAGACCTTGCTTTATGCACAGGGAAACAGAAAAGGGCCTTCCCCAAAACTCCTGCCACAAAGCTGGAAGTTGCTTTCAGGTTCCAGTCTGGAACTTGGTTGAGTGCTACAAACGAGGACAAACAAACAATGCGCTTCAGCAGTTGACCATCCCATTATGTGAATTTGTATGGCTACCACTTTGCTCCTCAGCTGCTGATGCTGCTAGATTTTTCCACTTCACAAAAAAAAGCACAGAGTGGACCAGAGCAGGGAAGGACGGAAATTCAACAAAAAGTGGTGTCCCATGTTAGAACTGCAGTTAGCTATGAGTGTTGCTGAAACAGCTGAACACACTAATTAGTAGGTGTCTGCATACTTTTGGCCATGTACATTATCAGACCAACATAAAACTATAAAGCACTGAAATATAAGCATTAATAAAACAGTTTTAATTCATGTAAGCATGAACAGATATAATGCAGAAACCTTCATTGTGAGGAAACTTACATTTGTTCTAGGCAAATTGAAGTAACTGATGTCATTTTCATGCATTTAGTTACATGAAAAAAAAGTTGTTAGACCTTTAGACATTTAAATGCTTATTAAACCAAACATTTTAGTGAAAGTGGTATAAAGATTATAAAGACCATAAAGACATGAAACCAGCATGAATACAAAGAATATAAAATGTCAAAATATTAGCAATATAGCAAATCTAGCAACATTTGTTAGTACTTAAGCTTGGAAAGAATATCAAATATCAAACTTACTTCCTTGTGGTCCATAAAACTTCACTACAAATTCATTAAGTCCACTCAGGATTGTGACTTCATGTTTACTCTCAATGCTGAATGGCAGAGGTTAAGGTTGATTCCAAATATCTGTCAAAAAATTATATTAAACAAAATGCTTTTTCTTCCAAAATCTGCCTTCATGTAGACAGGATAAACAAGAAATGAATATTTTCAATAAAACCAAACACCAAAATATTAGACAGAAGATATTAAAAACAAGGGGGTGGTAATTAACTTCACTACCTATTATGTTATGTTGTGCATATCAACATATGTAAATCATTAGTTTAAACTCAATGTCTGTTTCTGTATACAGTTTTTCTGGATAGTTGCCACAAATCAGCTTTATGAAATCTGGCTCCTTGAACACGCTTGTGAGTAAGCAAAGTGCAAAAGTGGTAAAGAAACAAAAAACCCTCTGTGGTCAACACTGGACAGCAAAACAATAACACTGTAAACAATGTGTCATATTACAATAACTGGCATATCAGAATTAAATAAACAAACAAACAAACAAACAAAACAAAAAGAAATAAATAAATAATCTGTGAAATATCGATTCTTGGATACATCCCGATGCAGACGTGAATGATACACAAATGTCAAAACACAATTTTAATTTATAAAGCAATGTTGAGGGAATGTAAAATGCGGAACTTGGAAGCGCGGCGCCCGGACAGTCTGTGGCAGCACATAACGAAAAACACAACTGGATGAACAAGAAATCTGACTGGCACCCTCTGCATTAAAAGCATTTAAAGTTCATTATGTCTCAGCATGTCCTAGTATAAGGTGGACTTACTTTGCTCTGCTTTAAGCTTTAGCTACAGCCACTTTCCTCCCACCTCCGCCAAAAAAAAAAAACCTTTCCCTCAAAAGTTGAACAGTTTCTTGTAAAATGTCTCTCAATATTCGACTGTTTTATGAGGCTGAATTTGCTTCTTACTCTCTAGCTTCTTGTTTGAATTTTCTCCGTTCCACCTTAAATTCTGCATGAGGCACTGAATGTAAATGCGGCACCATTTAAGGTGGAACGGGAAAACTCGGCAGACCAGTTGACTTCATCTTCGCAACTTTTCAGCGTTTGACATGCCAGGAAACTAATGCCTATTTCACACTACACGATTTTAGCCTGGTTTTTCAGTCGCCGACTGTTTTGTAGATCGCCGACAGAAACCTGTGGTCGGAGGCAAATCGGCGATCACTTGGCGCTCGCTCAGTCGTGTAGTGTGAACAGCTAAATGACGCTCACCGAGTGGTCGGCCCAGTCGGCGACTGAGTCAACAGCAGTGTCTAGCTACAGCCAATGGAAACGCGTAGAGAGAACCGCGTCACCGTTGAAGATCTCTCTGCGCGACCGTCTAGGAGTACACAAACAGAATAATGAATACAAGAGGTTCTCGCTCTACTTGGGCACAAGAAATGGAGGAACAGTTGATAGTTTTTTCTTCTTTCTTTTCTCACTACAAATCAGCGCAGTGACAACTCTGATTGCTTGTTTTTTGACGTCCATTTTGGAAATGACCTCTTCTACATGGTATTGCTAGTTCTCACGAGAGTTTAGTTTTTGTGTGTTCTTGCGTTTTTGGACAGCAGCCAGATGAGTCGGCGATCCCCCAGGGTGAAAGTCGTTTAATTCGTGAGACCGTGTCACCGATCAGTCATCTAGTGTGAAAGCCACAACTGAAAGACTCGCAATTACAGCACAACCAGTCATGTAGTGTGAACGGCACAAAAACCTGACGACTGAAAAAGTTGTGTAGTGTGAACCAGGCATAACTGTGGTGCTTACAAATGTGCTTACAAAAGTCCATTCGTCTCCAAATGTTCATCTTAAATCTCTCTCTCTCTCTGCTTTTTCGTTAGCTACTAGCCAGGCGAGACTGCGTTGCTATGTGACTTGCAGTCTGCATGCCAGTTGTCAGTCATTTTGAACCAGCGCTTTCGCGTTATGGTGCACAACCCGTTCCGAAATCATTTTAATGGCACAGCTATCTCCACTCTCTACAACAAGACTGGGTAGGATAGCTGTAATTTGCTGCGTGGACATCTACTGCCACAGAATCTTGTCACTGTAACTGCGCATTTCATCACAGATGAGAGGCAGCTAGTGTCTCATATGCTCCAAACAAGAGCAGTGAATGAGAGCCTTCCAGTTCACTTGCCTCATCACTTCCATTTGTTTTATTAATAAAAGGTATTAGAATCAAATTCATTGTGGATTATTACAAATACTTTACTTTCAAAGTACCACATCCTTGCTTGGTGAGAAAATAGAAATCCTGTATAGAAAAAAAAAAATTAAGATGTATCGATAATCGTTTAATAATTGCATCGCAGCTCTCTGAATCGTAATCGAATCGTGAGATGCCTAGAGATTCCCACACCTCTAGTCTCTAGTGACCAAGAGTCCATGTTTATATACACTACATTGAAAAAAGCATGCATCCAAATCATTGAATTCAGGTGTACCAATCACTTCCATGGCCACAGGTGAATAAAACCAAGCCCCTAGGCCTGCAGACATTAGTGAAAGAATTGGTCACTCTCAGGAGCTCAGTGAATTCCTGCTTGGTACCATGATAGGACGCCACCTGTGTCCAGTTGTGAAATTTCCTCACTACTAAATATTCCACAGTCAACTGTCAGTTGTATTATAACAAAGTGGAAGCAATTGGGAATGACAGCAACTCAGCCACCAAGTGGTCGGCCATGTAAAATGACAGAGTGGGGTCAGTGGATGCTGAGGTGCGTAGTGCGCAGAGGTCACCGACTTTCTGCAGAGTCAATCACTACAGGTTTCCAAACTTCATGTGGCCTTCAGATCAGCTCAAGAACAGCGTAGAGAGCTTTGTGGAAAGCGCTTCCATGGCCGAGCAGCTGCATCCAAGCCTTACATCACCAAGCACAATGCAAAGCGTGTAATGCAGTGGTGTAAAGCGCCGCCACTGGACTGTAGAGCAGTGGAGACGTGATCTCTGGAATGACAGATCTCAACCCGACAGAACACCTTTGGGATGAATCGGAGACAAGTACAAGGCAAGTGCAAGCCAGGCCTTCTCATCTAACATCAGTGTCTGGCCTCACAAATGTCCTTCTGGAAGAATGGTCAAAAATTCCCATAAACACACTCCTAACCCTTGTGGAAAGCCTTCCCAGAGGAGTTGAAGCTGTTATAGCTGCAAAGGATGGGCCAACATCATATTAAACACTATGGATTAAGAATGGGATCTCACTCAAGTTCATGTGTGTGTGAAGGCAGACAAGTGAACACTTTTGGCAATGTAGTGTAGTCAGGGTGCTTACTCACAATGATAACACTACAGCTTCTACTATGAACAGAAAATCAAGCTACATACACTGGCCATAGCAATGAAAGTTTGGTCAGAAAACAATAAAGGCCCAAATCAAACTATTTACAAAACAGACATGTGAACAGCTGAACAAATTGGCCTGTTACATAAATAAAAACGCTAGGAAAAGACAGAAGAAACTGAGGATATTGTGCTGAAAAGACAAAAGCACAGCTATATCATAAGGAAGGATTGTTTCAGTATATTTTTTTGAATATATTGAAAATGTTGTTCTTTTTGTAACAGTCTTAGTCAAAATATGCTTGCAGTTGTGCTGTATTTTGCTGGAAGTATTTCTTTATTTTTATATTGTACTTTGCATTCTAGTATTTATAAGTCACAGAAACTGATTTTTTGAGGATGTTGGCAAACAGTAAAACATGTATATCCAAAATGTGCAGATACTGGATGCATTTAGCTGTTACTGTGTCCACTGTGTATTTAAAAAAAAACTATTGAAATTGTAGTCTTTTAACTATAAAACTACAATGAGAAAATAGGAAAAAATAAGCTAAATAAAGAAATGAATGATCTGTATAATTTGGGTTATAAATTGGGTTGGGCAGTATAACTATCATAATATGCCATGGTGTTTGAAAATTATGATGCTTTTTTTCCAAAAACTGCAACAACGTGAAATCTCACTTCCGTCCATCAGTAAGGCAGCACTAATAATGCAAATTTAAAATGGTACGAGGCGTATTGCCATTTTTGCATCACATTATGATACATTATGCAGAAAATTAGAAGAGAAAGGCTAACAAACCTTGACGCCCCCCAAAAAAAGACAACACACTCCAAAGGTCACAAGTAAATCATAAAAGACCTTTTCTGATTCAGTTTTTATAGATTTTTATCTTTAGATCTACACAAGGACACTCATGTTTGAATTAGCAACAACATGGCTCTCTCTTGACAACAACCCTTCCTAACCCAACTATTTCTCTACTGCACTTATAACCTGCCCTATTCATGGTATTAAGGTACGAGGCTCCGCATCATAAAAACAACGTTACTGATTCACCAAATATTGAGGATTACTGTTCACAGTGAGACGAGCATTCCCTGCTCCAGATCTACAGCTAGAGGTGAGCTAACCCCTGCTCCGCTTAAAGTTATAACAACGACCATTCAGGAAGCGATCTCCACATTCAGAACAGTTCATCATTTAGAAAATGAATCATTTAGAGAAAATCGCTCAAAGAGGAACAAATCTTCATATTATCAATACGGTAGAAGATTCTTTTCACTTTTCAGCTAAAGATGAGATTCTTCAGCTGTCCTGTCAGCACTGCCAGCTTCTCTACAAGAACTCCAAGGTGCACATTTTCCCCCATCTTTTGGTAGATTTACCTAGTCATCAGAAAGTTCAACTTTTTAAAATTCAAAACACATGAGGCAGGTTTAAAATTTCACATGCAATATTCAGCCTGGCTGGTTTTCTCCCTTGGCTGCTCTGGGGGTGTTGTGTGGCATACATATTCTCTATTTTACAACCCCATCCCTGCACTCTGAAGTTTTACTTAGCTTTCTACCATATGGAATGAAATTACTTAAAAAAAAAAAAAAAAAAAAAAAACACAAAAAAAAAAAAAAAAAAACACAACACACAACACATTGTATAAATTTGGCTTTGGCCAAACATATATGGACTCTCTAAAACGAGACCAAATCCAAAGTTATAAAATCACTAAAGAAAACGGGCAGGACGGCTATAACGTGCTGCGTGGACATCCACCGCCACTGGATCTTATTTCATCGTAACAGCGCATTTCATCACAGATGAGCAGCAGCAGGTTCTAATGTGCTCCAAACAAAAGCAGTGAATGAAAGTCTTCCAGTTCACTCTCCCCATCACTTTCACTTGTTTTATTAATAAAATATATTGAAGTAAATTCATAATAGATCATTACAAATATTTTGCTTTAAAAGTACCACGTCACACAGTGAGAAGGGGGAGGGTCCTGTATAGAAAAAAGATTCATTGATAAATTGCTTAATAATAGCATCGCAGCCCTCAATTGTAATCGAATCATGAGGTGCCAAGAGATTCCTAGCGCCAGTTCACACTAATGGGGTCTGTTCTAGGTTTTTCCCCCCTCTTCTTTGGGATACAAGTCAGGAAACTTGCCTTTCTCGTCGAAACTTTGCCTTTGATTTTCGCCACTCCAACAGAATATTTAGCAATTACTACTCCTACAGATCCTGGGACTCGAGCGATTTAGTTGCAGAGGACTCAAACAAGTAGTTTTACTTATTACTAAACTTGGTCTCTTTGCCACATATTTTTCATGTCAATACATACACAGATCATTCTCAGGTTACAAATTAAACAGTTAATTATTCCCTGTTAATATTACAGTTAAACGTTACAGTTAATGATTTGCCTCCGAGTGTCTCGTCCTTCCATATTATCTCACACGGTTTCAAATATCTGTGTTATCCTGACCCCCAAGTACTCTGAACTTTTTAAATTCATTATTATTGTCTTCGGTTAAGGAAGATCTATGGGCCGAATGACAGGATTCCTGCATGAACAGCAGTGGAGACTGATGCCAGACCTCTCTCTCTGAAAGCCATATTATATGCTCCCCTGGCATCAAGCTTTAATCTACCATTTGATAAACCAATTTTAAACGCTTCAGTGCATATTTGGCACCAATTACGGCATCATTTCGGAATTCAGTCTCCATCTATTACCATGCCTGTTCCTTCTTCCCACCTTTGATATATTCTGCTTTTCTTACCCGGCACAGAGTTGAAATTAAGATGATCAAAGATCTGTATGCTGACGGCACATTCTGTACTTTCTCCCAGCTTGGTACCCAATTTTTTCTTTTCAAAAGATTAAGATTTGTACAAACGTAGAGCTAGGATAGAAATGCTTATACAGACTTCCCTAACGCCCCCTCAACAACATATCAATAACTTGGAAATTAATGCTAATGTCAGAAGCATAATATTTTAATTATGTAACTTCATTTTCCCTTTAGCCCCCATTCCGGGTACCATTAGTAAATAACAGCAGAAACAGGAATTACAGTTCACTTTTGAGGAAGATGATTGATTACACAATCGCATTCAGTTAAGTTGGCTGATCGAGTGTACTGGACAAAGGTTAAACCCGCTAAGATTAACCCAAATCTTGATAATCTCTTTGTGACTAATGTTGCCAGCCACTTTGTCTTATATGTTTTGGTCTTGCCCTGCTTTAAAAGCTTTCTGGCAGTCTGTGTTTGGCTGCTTCCCCTTTATATTCAATTCAAATATTTAACCTTGTCCCCTGGTTGCTGTATTTGGTTCATCGCACAAAGATTCTAATTTCTCAGGCGCCTATTCCGATGTCCTTGCCTTTTGCAGCCTTCAAGCTAGACATTTTATTTTGACGGAGTTGAAAAGGTCCACCTGCCCTTCATTGGAATGCTGGCCTCAAAGATGTTCCCTCATTTCTCTAATTTGAAAAACTGTGGCACACACTTAAAGGTAACACACATCAATATCTTCACATCTATGTTTTTTATACTTCTCTGAGGTCAGACAGTCTGATGTCCCCAGTATATCACAGTAATTACAACTAATTTTTCTTACTTTTTTTATTTAAGTTTATTTGGTCAGTTTTCCGCCCATGTGTCAATAACAAAAAAAACAAAAACAAACAAACAAACAAACAAACAAAAAAAAAAAAAAAAATCTATGAATGTTTCCGGTTTCCTGCTTATCCAAGAAACAGAATTGTCCAAAAAAAAATAAATAAAATAAATAAATAAAAATAAACCACCACAAACTTATCAACAAAACCTTATCGCCATTTTTGTTGTTCATAACAAATGGACCAAAATAAATGGCCTAAGATGACTTTGGGAAAATCCAGTTAAGTTGGCTTACAATTAAAGTAAGGTATGCCCCCTTTTGAGATATACAATTTTGTTTCAGATGACAGAACATATAAATTTAAAAAAAGTTCAACAGTAAGAACTGGTCACACCACAATACTCATTGCTCTAAAGCTTAAATAATTACCCTGTGTCTGCAAGCCTCTAAAACAACTTTTTATATGCCGCTACTTTGCCCATCTCTGCAACCCAATTTTGAAATGATGAAGCACCTACTTCCTTCCACTTCCTAAGAATTATCTGCCAATCATTAAGCTGGCTTCAGCTTTGGGACCTTCTCTTAGTGTTTGACGTTTCTCGTTGTAAATTAAACATATGTATTATGGGATATTTGTATATATTAACCGGATAAAAAAGAAATGAAATGCCTACATTTACCATTTCTTTTCTCACATAAGCAGGAGTCATTTGTGACAAAAATAAATTTAAAACTGCCATTTGTCGTTTCATTTTAGTCGTTATTCTGGTATTTCATGGCTATATCTAAAATGAAAAAGCTAACAGAGAAAAGAAAATCCAAGCTTCACTTTGGCTTTACCTTTTCTTCATGAAAAGCAGAATACATGTCAAAACTAAAATCAAAATGCAATGTTTACATTCTCGTTTCTTTTTCATAGCGATGGATGCATAATTTACAAAATGAAAACATAAAAATAGATCAAATCAGCAACAAAGTGACCATTTACAATTCAAATTTTGGCGTGGACGCGCTTTACGCTTCAGAATGAAAAGGCAAATGGAAACAAACACGGGTGCCATCTCCTGGAGATTTAATTTCCATTTGCCACTATTTTTTTATTTATTTTCAAATTGACCAATATGCAAATATATGTTAATTAGCATTAGGCAGGGCTACAGGGTACATTTTGGGACATCCTCAGACCTCAGAATCAGAATGGAATCATTCCTCAGACTAAACCACTGAGTCTAGAGAAAAACCATTTCATATAAATACACTATATTTCCAAAAGTATTCGCTCATCTGCCTTCACATGCAAATGAACTTGAGTGAGATCCCATTCTTAATCCATAGGGTTTAATATGATGTCGGCCCACCCTTTGCAGCTATAACAACTTCAACTCTTCTGGGAAGGCTTTCCACAAGGTTTAGGAGTGTGTTTATGGGAATTTTTGACCAATCGTCCAGAAGAGCATTAGTGTCTGACCTCACAGATGTTGGACGAGAAGGCCTGGTTCGTAGTCATTCATTCATCATTGCCAGATGGGGAAGCATGACTCGTCACTCCAGAGAACACGTCTCCACTGCTCTAGAGTTTAGTGGTGGCACTTTACATCACTGCATTCAATGCTTTGCATTGTGCTTGGTGCTGTAAGGCTTCAATTCAGCTGCTCAGCCATGGAAACCCATTCCACGAAGCTCTCTACGCGGTTCTTGAGCTAATCAGAAGTCCACATGTTTGGAGGTCTGAAGCGATTGACTCTGCAGAAAGTTGGTGATCTCTGCACACTATGCACTTCAGCACACTCTCTTGAAATTCTTTATCTTAAATGTGTCTAGACACAAGTAAGCCCATATGAATTGGAACTGGTTTTAAATAACTACAATCTATAGGCTGCCAGAGCCTTATTCTGAGTTTTAGAGGAATCTGCTGACTAACAAATCTTGCGCTGCTAAGTGATAAAGCAATTGCTGAGTTTAATAGTAAAGCTGGGACTGCTAAAGCTGCTAGAAACAAACTCCCTAATTTAACACTCAAGTTTCTCAGTTGCGTCAGGTTCATCTGTACAAAATCTTGGTGTCACAATAGATCCTGATCTGTTCTTCGACACACATATAATCAATATTACTAGAATAGCCTTCCTGCATCTCCACAATATTGCTAAGTTAATAAATGCGTTGTGTCTACAGGATACAGAAAAGCTAGTTCATGCATTTATTACCTCAAGGCTAGATTAATGTTGGCTGTAATGTCCTGCTGTCTTTGGGGGCTTGAACCTGGTTTGTCTTGCGTTTAACTGCTGAATCTCTGTTCTTTCACAATTTCCTTTTTAACTCGGGTGTTAGGTGTCTCTGTTAGAACAGCCTTTGTCAATATTCGCAACAGTCTCTAAATACATTTTAAAATATTTTTTATATATAATAATAATAAAAAAATTGACCATGTATTTACAGCCATGACGGCTGATGAGCCAAGCTGTCTCAGCATCAGACACTACAAAAGAGCTTGGGTGGCATTTTTTACATTTCAAAAAAGGCAGTTCGTGTTAGCAAAATGCTAAAGGAGGATTACACTAGGTGCTTGTGGGCTTGTTACCTTGGAACTTACTCAGCATATGCTACCAAGATGCTCAGACTTGTTCCTCCATACGAAAAATGAAAAATTAGCAGGTCAGAAAATGGCCAATAAATAAATAAATAAATAAATAAATAAATTTTTAAAATAAGCAAATGTCTTAAGTTGTGACCAATATATTTTTTGACAATCAATAGTTCAATATTTTTAATGAGCATCTTTCCTTCACTATGAATGATTTCTTAATATAACAATATCTTGCTGTTTTAACTAATTTAAGTGCTGCCCCATTTAAAGTGGAATGGAAAATTCTAACAAAAAAGCTGAAGCTAAGAAGTTAACTCCAGTCTTGTAGAAATTAAGAAGCAAAACACCACATAGAAACGTTTTTTGGCAGCAGGGACATAGGAAGGGGGGTCTGCCGAGGGTACTGCAGCACTGCTCTGATTTCATAAACGCAACAATGAACTGTATAATAGTTTGAGTATTATAAAGTCTCTTGTTTTAGAGTGGGGTTGTATTTTTGTTTTCTCAAACCCTCCAGTAGCCCTGCACTTTGATGAAAATAATGTTCACTTAGACGGAGTACAGAGAGACGGCGTGCGTCAGACGTGTTAGATTTTGTGCTTGCAGAAAGGCACTGCCAAAACTGGAGCAGAATCAGAAGGGACTGAACCTCCACTCATTATTTTTTGATGTGAAAACAGCACCAGTCTGATAATGCTGTAGCCACTCAGTGGTGCAGCCCATACAGGTCTACCCAGTCAAATGGGGATAGAATATTCATTAAGCCACATTAAGTGACATTTGAACTTTTCTGTGAGTAGTGTCACTGTGTTATGACCCATCACATCATTATGCTCTAAACCACATACCACCTTATCTTCTTAGCCCTCCAATCACTGCTATCTGCAATTGCCTCAATTTGGTCCGTTATGAGTAGCTGTCAAGTCTGTAACTAGCATGAAGACAATGAGTTACTCAGAGGTTTATGAAGGTTTTTATGAGGTTCAATATGGAAACAGTGACGAGACTAAATCAGCAGTGACCGGTTCTCAGCTAACTTTAGAGTAACTGTGGTTCTGCCAGACTGTACTACCCGCTGCTTATGAGATGCCATGCTAAAGCTACGCAGAACAACTTTGACTTCTTGAGATCTAACGTTACAAGTACTCAGGACGCATAAGTAAAGTAACAATTTAACACAAGCAATCAAACTGAATAAGAAGCATATTTAAGAAAATAACAATATAAAAAGACAAGATTTTTGTTTTCTTGTTTCAGATGCAAGTATTTAAATACTGAGGTCACTACTCCGGTATTTTTTCAAGAATCAAGAAAACATACGGGCCAACAAACTAGTGAAATTCCATCAAGGTTTAAGTACGCAAAGTTGCAAAAGGTCAGCCTGTGTTTGAAGTCAATTAAGTATATTACTGTATTAGGCAGAACAGGTCTTCTGTATTGTGATTAACCAAACACATGCTCACCCAATTCATTTCACGACTGCCTCATATAAACAGCCAAAGCAGTAAAGAGCTAGAGTTGCCAGACGCCCCTTCTAACAAGCTAATTCATCTACTTTAAAACTAATCCATTGCTGGCACACGTGTATACACAGCTGGTATAACCTCCATAAATAACACTGCCCATAGAATGGGACCCTCTGGGGCAACCACCCAAGGACTGAGCCTGGTATGGTGTCACGGTTTCAGCGTTACGCCCATGATTCTCAACCTATTTAAGCTGCAGCTCCAACACACATTTTCAGGTGCAGTTACATTTTTTGTTAGTGGGGACATGGACTTCACAGCACTAGTAAATATACATGCTACATCACCACCAAATGAACAGAAGGAGTGTCATTCTTGACTGGCCTGTACAGAGTCCTGACCTCAACCCCATAGAACACCTTTGGAATGAATTAGAGCAGAGACTGGGACCTAGGCCGTCTCATCCAACATCAGTGCCTGACCTCACAAATGTGCTTCTAGAAAATTGGTCAAAAATTCCCAAGAGTGTTGTTTTAAAAAGAGACTGTATCTCTAAAAAGTTGTGAAGATGAAGTCATTTCTCTTTTGAATTTTCCTGTTCCACCTTAAATGGTGCAGCACTTTCATCCAGTGCCTCAGTCAGCATTTAAGACAGAATGGGAAAATTCGAATGAAATCAGTTGAACATTGAGACATTTTACAAGAAACTGTGTGTAATTTTTATATATATATATATATATATATATATATATATATATATATATATATATATATATATATATATATATATATATACACACATACACACACACACACACACACACACACACACACACACAATACCTTGAAACGGGCATCTCTTTTTTTGTTTGTGTTTTGTTTTTTTCCCCCCATTAAACGCTTACAAACTTTTTTTTTTAGACCTAATAATGACAAGATGTCACTGATGGGGATATTTCACAGAAAAGGCATTGTCCAATATTTGTTGTCAAATGAGTTATTTATTTTTATTTTCAGCAAGGTGTTTTAACAGCACCATAATGTAATCCAATAAGAAATCACTGCCTTAAGCACAGAGGTCCAACAAAACAACTGAGGCTACTATTAATAGTACCAACAGATTTACATACTTTGGCTTCCTTTTGCTTTTTGTTCATTGCACTCACAGAGATAAACAAAAGTACCATGACACTGAAGATCTGCCTACAAAAAGTAAAATTGAGAAGAAAAAAAAAAAAAAAGGTTCAAAGATAACACCCTTATGTTAAATGCACGTATAAACAATGATTTTCATATTTCAATCACTTTTAAATTAAAAAAAATCATAAGTCACTTTTCATTACAACCAACTTAGTGTGTTTTCATATGGTTGGCCAACAACTGTAATACAATTTTTGACCGTCATCATACCATGAAAATATCAAAACAAATCCTACTTGAGCCTGATGTCACCAAGCGTTAGATAGAGGGTTATAAAGCTACCCAGCAATGGGATGTGAAACAGTGGAGCTGCATTCTCTGGAGCGATGGAGCACCATCAAATATCTTCAGAAGGAGTTCAACATTAGGACCTGACTGCACGAACACTCATAGCTGAATGTTATCAAATCTTCACACCAGGGTTCCAATGTAATTGTTATGTAAAGCCTTCCTAGGACATTAAAGGCTATCGCTGCTGCAAATGGGGACAACCTCCCCAACACAGTATCTCTCAAATCAATGCGACACTTCTCTAAGCTAAGGTCAATACTCTCAAACTACAACTTCAATAAAACATTTTATCTGTCTAAAATTAAGAGCGCTAAAGTTCTAAACTGAGGTGTAACCAATCGCAAAGCAGTCCACATGCAGTCAGTTCCCAACTTCCTACTTAAATAAAGGCAGAAGCGTTATTTGAAAATACTCTTCTTTCGGCTGCTCCCTTTAGGGGTCGCCACAGCGGATCATCTGCCACCATCTTGCCCTATCTACTGCCTCCTCTACTTTCACACCAACCATCTCCATGTCCACCTTCACTACATCCATAAACCTTCTCTGAGGTCTACCTCTTCTCCTTCTACCCGGCAGCT
Source organism: Pygocentrus nattereri (assembly GCF_015220715.1). Classification (NCBI taxonomy): domain Eukaryota; kingdom Metazoa; phylum Chordata; class Actinopteri; order Characiformes; family Serrasalmidae; genus Pygocentrus; species Pygocentrus nattereri. Next base: position 28,505,039 of record NC_051211.1, read on the forward strand.
CCAGCTCCAACATTCTTTGACCAATATATCCACTATTCCTCCTCAACACATGTCCAAACCGTCTCAACCTGGCCTCTCTGGCTTTATCTCCAAACTGCTCCACCTTCACTGTCCCCCTGATCTGCTCATTTCTAATCTTGTCCATCCTTGTCACTCCCAACAAAAATCTCAGCATCTTCATCTCCGCCACCTCCAGCTCAGCCTCCTGTCTTTGAGACAGAGCCACAGTCTCCAAACCAGACATCATAGCAGGACGCACTACTGTCTTTTAAACCTTCCCTTTCACTCTTGCTGCTATCCTTCTGTCACACATCAGCCCTGACATCCGTCTCCACCCACTCCATCCTGCCTGCACCCTCTTCTTCACCTCTTTTTTGCACTGTCCATTGCTCTGGATGGTTGACCCAAGATATTTGAAGTCATCCACCTTTACGACCTCTACTCCTTGCATCTTCACCTTTCCACCTGCCTCCCTCTCACTCACACATGTATTCCGTCTTGTCTCTACTGACCTTCATTCCTCTCCTCTCCAGTGCAAACCTCCACCTCTCCAGATTCTCTTCCACCTGCTCTCTACTCTCACCACAGATTACAATGTCATCTGCAAACATCATGGTCCATGGAGCCTCCTGCCTGACCTCATCTGTCAAACTTTCCATCACTATCGCAAACAAGAAGGGGCAAGTTCTCTGCCTTTATCAGTCATTGTCCTTATGTTCGGAGTCCCTACTCTAACCTCCACACTCCTGCATTTCTTTCTCTCTCGCTGCCTTCTAACCCACCTTCCTCCTCTCCTTTTTGATGGTCTTCGACCTACTGTTATTTGAAAATATTAAAAACGTACAAATTAGGAATGTAAATGATTACCCAGTTAAGAAAAAAAAAGTTTCTCTTTCAAATATGCATAAGACTTATTGCATGACGGCAATACACACAACTGGCTCCTCTACATGAGCCTACTAAAAATATGATCATGGTGCAGCATCCAGAACAAAGTTATAAGTCAGAACAAAGTTATGATAGTAGCTGAGAGAAATTCATAGTGAAGAAGGCTGCTAACCAGAGCCAGCTTGGATGCTGATGAGAATTCTTTCAAGTATGGTCACTCCCTGAACGAAGCTGGCCAGAGGTCAGCCTCGTAAGCAAATCTTAAACCATTTGAACAATTGAGAGACGGGGGGAAACAGGCGCATTGGTAGTACATTTTTATTTTATCTCTGGACATTGTAATATGAAGTAGGGATATTAATGATTAACCATTTAACTGTTCCTATAAAGAAGTGGTATTTGAATTGGTGAGCTTTACATTCAACTTGAGAATGGTTTTGAATTTTACGCAAGTATGTGTAGCCCTACTTTGTGACGCACGGTTTATTTATTTATTTATTTTAAATCAAACCGAATTTCTAGTTGTCATGAGGACATGCACATTAGACAATAAAGCAAAAAGAGGGTTACAACATACACAACAAAAAGTACAGATGCATCTATACAGATACTGGAAATTCCAAAAAAGTTGGGACACTAAAATGTAAATGAAAGTGAATAAAAGCAATTAAATGATTTGCAAATCTCAGACCTATATTTTATTCACAACAGATCACATACCAGATGTAAACAGCCAGACATCATTTCTTGACAAACATTAACTCCTTTAGAACTTGACGACAGCATCACATCTCCAAAAAGTGGGAACGAGGCAACAAAAGGCTGAAAAAATAAGTGGTACTACTAAAAAAAGATAGAGGAGCAATTAGCAACTAAATCACATGACTGGGTGTAAAAAGAGCATTTTTAGAGAGGCCAAGTCTGTCAGAAGCAAAGACAGGCAGAGGTTCATCAATCTGCAAGAAGTCTGTGAGAAATTTTAGAAAAGTGGTTAACGTAAAATTTAAAAGACTTTGGATATCACAAAATCCACCGTACACCAAACCAAAAGATTCAAAGAACCTGGATAAATCCCTGTAAGACACAGGGCACAAGGTCATGTTGGAAGCTCAATCTTCAGGCCCTCAGGTGTCATGGCACTGAAAACAGGCATGATTCTGTACAGGAAAATCACTGCACAGGCTCATGGACACTACCAGAAATCACTGTCTGTGAATACAGTTCGCCACACAATCCACAAATGCAAGATAAAGCTGTATCATGCAAAGAAGCAGCCAAGTGTCATCATAATCCAGAAACGCTGCTATCTTCTCTGGGCTAAAGCTCATTTAAAAGGGACCGTGGCTAAATGGAAAACTGTTCTGCGGTCAGATGAATCGGAAATTTGAAATTCTTTTTGAAACCCACAGACACCATGTCCTGCAGACTCAAGAGAAGGGACCATCCGGCTTGTTACCAGTGCACAGTTCAAAAGTCTGCATCTCTGATGGTATAAGGCTTCACTAGTGCCTGATGTAGGCAGCTTACACATCTAGAAAGGTGCCATCGATGTTGAACAGTATACACCAGTGTGTGTGTAATATTATTTATTTATATATATATATATATATATATATATATATATATATATATATATATATATATATATATATATATATATATATATATATATATATATATACACACACACACACACACACACACACACACACACACATACATACACATACATACACACACACACACACACACATATACACATACACACACACATACACATACACACACACATACACACACACATACACACACACACACACACACCAGTATATATATATATAAAAACAAACAGGTTTTATAACAATAATTTATATATCATATCACTGCTGTCAGAACAAAACCCCATGTCTCCATTTTAGTTTTTAATAATTTGAAAATACCGGATATCTTTTACATTGTGCACAAATTTTATGATAAATGGACCAAAAGAAATCAGATTCCTTTGACTTGCATTAAAAAAAGGTTTTTTCCTTCTCCTGTAAAGTTACCATTTGAGATTTCGGTCTTCTTCCTATGCACCCATTCAGACAACGTGATGCTAAACCACATACTGCATCCATCACAACAGCATGGCTTTGCAGAAGAGGAGTCTGGGTGTTGAACTGGCCTGCTTGCAGTCCAGACTTCTCACCAACAGAAAACATTTGGCGCATTACAAGATGAAAATTTTGGCAAAGAAAACAAAGGACTGATGAGCAGCTAGAATCCTACATCAAGTCAACAATGGGACAACATTCCTCTGCAAAAACTCCAGCAACTGCTCTCCTCATGTCCCAGACATTTACAGACTGTTGCTAAAAGAAGAGAGGACGCTACACAATGGTAGACATGGCCCTGACCTTGGTGCCAGCAGGTTCCAAATGAGTTAATGCTAGTCATGAAATGGTAAAATGTCTCACTTTCAACATGTGTTCCATCTTCTATCGTTGATAAAATATGGGTCTATGAGATTTACAAAATCATTGTTTTTTCTTTTTTTTTTTTTACATTTATTTAAATTTTACAGTGTCCCAACAGTTTTGGAAGATACCCCCCAAAATCAAGTCATCTCCAATACCCGCTGATACTGTGTGATGTAAGCAGCACGTAGCTGTCACACTAGAGAACAAACAGTGAAGTGCTACTGACTAACGGTCAGACACAAAAATCACAAATCACAACAGTTTACACAAGCTGGCCAGATAAACGGAGGCAGGAAAGTCAACATTTTCTACCAATAGATGCAGAGTTTACAGAATAGTGAGGTATAAACGTTACCATGGTGATTTTTTTTTTTTTGTAAAATTAACCGTAGGCAGACCATATTGCCCTACATCAGGTGTTTTCAATGAAACAGCTTTATTTGAAGTTATTCATTGACACAGCATTTCTTATAGAATGGACGGAGTGTTTTCACAGCGACTATATAAAATCATAGGCTTTGTTCATATGTGACTACCTACTCAAACGTACAGTCAGTGGAAGAACAAGATATCTTGGATTGCACAGTATCTGGCTTTAGAGGACATTCAACTACAGCTCAACTACCCAAACAAAAGACTCAAAGAAGACATAACTCCTGAGATACTTGAATGCAGTAGCCTCGGACATGATTGCCGATGTCAGTCACTGACAGACACAGACAAAGAGCAAAATTACAGCTATTTTACAGCCCTTTTCTGATTTGGAACAGAACTCACTCTTCTCCACTGTAATTATGCTACTTTAATTATCCAAGATCACTACAGTTGCATTTAAGGCACTTCAAAAGTTATTAATTTGAATTATTTAACTGTTAAGGTGCACTGCACTTATTTACACCTACAACTGCTTAATTTTTAGTAGTTTATTCAGTATGTTATCATTTGCAAGTACTAAAAATATGTATTTGGTCCAAGAAAAAAAAAAAAAAAATCATTTTAAAAATAGTATTGCTACATCCCTAACTAATAGCACTGAAGATTCAGATGGCACTCCGGTACCAAATTATACGGGAAAGGATCTTTTTATACTTTATGCCTGCTCAAGAAAAGTAAAAATACAAACTGAATGAATATGGGATTGAAAGAGATATCACGGAGAGAGCTATAGAAATAATTTGCTGCTAGTTTGTGGCCAAACATGTAGTCATCTTCTCTTCAAACATGCACCTTTTCACAGTAACATACAGCATCACTGAAGCACAGTAATTTTGTAAATTGGTGAATCACTGAGTTACTTACAAAAACAGAACTGTTAATCATTCGGATAAATGTTTTTTCGTTGGTGTACTTGAGTGACTATAGCTTCGAGGTGGGTGATATAGGAAAACTAATATTGTAATAATTAAAAAATAAATTCACAACACACAGTATGCCATTTATCATATCAGTTGGAACAGAAAAACGACCTAATACATGCAAACCTAATAAAAAACCCTAATAACATGACAAACTGAATACAATGTTTTTTTGTTTTTTTTATTCAACCATGGTTTTATTTGGCATACTGTGTTACACAAAATCCAGTTAAATGTGACCAAGGTTGGGATAGCTACTGAAAAATTAGTAGTTAGCTACTTTCCCCAACATTTGCAGCTAGCTACAATTTACTTTTCCAGAAAAAGTAGTGGCTGCTTTTTAGCTACTTTTTTGACGAGTAGTGCACTACTTTTTAGCTAATTTCAAAGCGCGATTGTCAGAATGTTTTTGAATCTCCACCTGACAAACAAACTCAACTGACAGTGTGAACAAGAGCCTGCATTTAATCAAGTGCCAGAAGGAAACATACAATTGAAAAGCTGCAAATATACAAAAAAAATAAATAAATAATATGTGTAACCAACAATATGACCAAGTAAAGTCAATCATTCCAGGTTTTTCCTAACAAAAACAACAATACAAACCAAACAACTGTTGAAATTAAACTGGTCTAATTTTAACATTTCAGCATCTGTACAAACATGATGTTCTGAGTCCTTTGTTGAACTTCTGCAACATTTTTGCCTCAAAATTCTCAGTGACCCTGGCTGTTTGAGTTGAGAATCAGGCCTGCGCAGATGAACTCTCTCCACTGCTCATCATTTTTATGTAAAATCCTCCTGTGCTGTAAAATAAAGCTCTACTGATCTTAAGAACACATCATTCTAAGACAGACTCTTAATTCACCAACCTTTAGTGCTGAAGACTAACGCGCAGGCTGTTTGCTATACAGCAATGCAGATAATGATTGGCAAAGAGAGAGATTTAAGAAGACCGTTGATAATTTGTAAACGAATGGACTTATTTGTATTTATAAGCACTCAGCTGGTTTCATGATACGTTTAATCTGCAACAACTCGTGAAACAAAAGTCAGCTTCTCTTTCGGACTTTCCCGTTCCACCTTAAATGGCATAGCAGTACAACCTGGCATCTCTGGCACCATTTGAGGTGGAGCGGGACAATTCAAAAGAGAAGCAGGTGAATGAGAAACTCGCTCATAGCCTCATAAAGGGTCAAAATGGAGACATTTTACAAGAAACTCGCAGAAAGGTTTCCTGACTGAGGTGCAAGAAAAGCGGCTACAGCTGAGCTAAAGCGTGCTCTAAATGTGGCTCTCAAGGTGGATTGGTTTTTGTTGAAAGGACAAAATGGCTCTTCTTACCATTTTGGTTGCAAGCCCTTAGCTAAGCCTTCTAGTAAGGGGTGATCAGCGTGTGGGACTCGCATGCCCATTTGCTTGAAACGCCCATGGCTCAAATCACAACTGCATAGTTGCCACTAGCCCAGTTAACCACCATGTTCTACACTTCACATTTTGCGTGGATTGCCTGAACCCTGTAGTGAAATTGTAGAGAAAATATTTGCTATAGCTACACAAAAATGCATAGATGCCACAGCTATTAGCTACATTTCATAAAACTGTAGCAGCTACAGCTATTAGCTACAAAAATTTGTAGTTAGCTACAAAAAGTAACGCACTACTTAGCTACCCCCCCCCCCCCCCCCCCCCCCCCCTTGCAATTTAAGCTCTCTTTAAATCAAACAATTCTGTTTCTCCAGCTGTGTTAATTGTTTTGAGCACTGACCTTAGTCTGGAAAAAAGCAACACAGCAATTTAAAAGAATAATAATACCCTGAATTTCACATTAAACTAAACTAATGGGCCAGTGTTTACAAACCTGGGACATGTACAGCCTTTGCCAAACACGTTCCTCTTCATCAACTCTCCATTAGAGAGAGACATTCAATATGAAATAACACATGAGGCTGTGGGGGGTACGGGCACTCCTAATAAAGGGAGAGGGTATAAAAGCATGAGTAATTGGTGGGATACGCTTGTCACCGTCCAGTAAAAAGGATACGCCGCCTTAGTACTTCCATTTATAAAAAGACACAAAAATGAAACTTACAGAACAATAAAGTAACGTGTATTACAAAATTTTACATTTTTAAATTAACACGATAAACCGTGCAATTTTTTAAAATTATTAATACATATCCCTCTTTTCCATGGCAAGCCAAGCGGTTCTCAGGGCTTTACTGTTCTGTTCCACACTTGTGTGGACCAGTTATGGTTTCTTTCTGCTGTGCTGCTAAAACAGAACCAAAAAACCACACACACACACACACACACACACACACACACACACACACACACACACAAGAGTGGCTAACTGCTAACAAGCTAATACCTACACAGCACCCACCACAACTCACGTTTGACTGCGTCCATCACTCAATCACCAGTCTCTGTGATTTTGGTGGTTAAAATATGAACGGTAAAGCACATAATGCTAAAAATGCTGTCCGTTTGCAGAAAAAGTCCTGCCCTTCAAGAAATAGCCAATTGGCTTGCTGGTTACACCATGAGCACTTTTTTTCCTGTGCATTATTGAGCCAAATACTACAAACTACGAGGTTTGTCACATTTTACCGGTGTTCTCACGTTGTAAAACAGTAACTCTACTACATTTTAGTCTCTCTGCATTCAAAGAGGAGTCTGGTCCTGTCAGGCTGGAAATAACTGCCTGGCGGCGTTGCAAACATGGCCGCTGAGTGAACAGACCCTCCCTATAAAGACTTTGGTTAAATCTGTAGCCTGCTAACTACACTAGCATAGCGTAGCCCTGCAGGGTACAGCTCCAAGCACCTCAGACCAATTCTATTTGTTTCCATCTTTGTCACTTCAACAGCAGATACTTGAATTTAAGACCCAAGATACACATCTTTATCGTCCAAGTGGGTGCTATTAAGCATTGGTTTGCAAGAACCAAGCCTAGACTGCAATGGGAGGCACAAACACTTGTGTCAGCTTAGCCTACGAGAGAACTAGGTTTGATTTTGGCTTTGTCCCTCCAACACAAATCAACTGGCTTTGCTCTCATAGTTAAGTTTTTATTGTCTATACTTGTTACAGCAGTTAGTCAAATCAAACCTGTACTAGGGTACTTTGATCTCACTAGCTAAGCAAAGAGCCAGCTAGAATTAGCTAGGAGGCTACAAATCCAAACACCAAAGAACAGGTTTAATTTCGGCTTTGTGCAGCTCCAACACCAGCCGCTCAACTTTGTTTCCTCAGATTTGAGTCATTATCATCTAGACTTGCATCAGTACAGCTATCATTAGGCAGAATCAAACCTGTTCTGCGGTAAGCAGAGCTGGCAGCATGCTAGCCAAGCTATCAGCACTGTTTTTTAACATTTAGAAACCAGTGTTAGATTGAAGCTTTGATGTCTACTGAACGGTGGATTCAACATCACACACTGCTTTAATGTATTTGGTGCCCATGTGAGAAAACTGAAATTGCTTGCATGGTTGAAATTACACAGGAGGATGCAGTACCACTATACTGATATAAACATAGAATCAATCAGCAAATAGCTACACTCAGTCCTGCCAACGGAAATACTTCTTGCATAAGCATGCTACGCTTAAAAAAAAAAATTCATATATATATATATATATATAAAATAAATAAAAAACTCCACTTGGTCATTTTCCTACTCACCACCATATCAAGTTCGGTTATTCAACAAGGTCAGCTGCTTGCTCTCGCACTCTCATTCTCTCTCTCTCTCATGATCCTCCTCATCTGACATCATGTTTATTTTAACTCTGAGGCGCACACGCACAGACACACACATGCACACCGGTAACATTCTGGGTAATGTCATTTCTGCTGCGTGTGCACTTTTTCCCCATCCTACTATGAACTGCTCATTGCGATTACAGGTTTGGCTGCAGTAATGATTATGAATACAGTACTGTGAAAAATCACTTCAGGAATCTGAAACACATGGGCAATAAGATTACTTTTCCAACTTCAAAATGTCAAGCAAACTAGCTTGCAAATTATATAGTGTTAGGCTAATACTGACATTAAATATTTTCCCAAGGTTGGCAGGTCTGCGTCAAGTTAACTCAATTCATAACTTCAACCCGTTTATCTTTGCAAAGGAGTTAAAAGCACCATCCTCCCTTGTGGAACCAAACAGATAGAGTGAGGAGGGGGAACAAGAGGGCTAGCACAAATTTCACGTTGCTATCATTTTGCAGCCTCTTAAAATGATTGTCATTAAGCATCGGTCATCCCCAGAGAATGAGCCAAGCACTATGATAAGTCAAACTCTTCTTGTCTTGTTTTAAAAAGGGCAGACACTGCTGCTTGTTGCTGTTAGATCTGAGCAATGCACATGCAAAATAGAACTTACAGCGCCACCAATTAATTTTTTGAGTGACAAATTGCATCTGCGTACTTTATCTGACATCAAAATGCATACCATCTACATCTAAGTGCATAAAGGTTGGCAGGTGTGCTTCATTATATCATCCCTTCAAATGATACTGTGACCCTGTGACCATGTCCAAAAAAAAAAAAAAAAAAAAAAAAAACACCACTGTGCTAAGCTCAGGTACAGCTCACGGTAAAACCGTGAACATGTGGAAATACCACTAGAACAGTTAACCCTCTGTGGCCATAGATACAAGGCAACAATCTCATTTTTGAAACTTAACTTCATAAGGTGGAACTTTTTTGTTCTTTCCACCATCCTGCTAAATATGCTGCACCTCCTTGGAGTTTTGTGGCTTGTTGTCAGAGGATTTTACAGTCCACTTACACTCTCCCATAATTACACAGGCATAGCCTTTGATGTCCCTGCTGAAAAAAAAAAGATATTTAGAACCATAAGGATTAAAATGTGATGTTTTGCTTTTTAATGACAATTGGCTCAATGGCCATCATTAAAGACCACTAGTTCCCTGTAGATCACCTCTAGACCCCATTAGGAAACCATCAAATGCATCTGGAAGGAGTCCCAAAAAACCTGTTAAACCATCAGAATCCTTTACACTTTGACATTAATCCACCAGGAAAACACATTTAATGCCTATTGGACACTACCAGGAAGCAACAGAAACACTCAACGGTGTCTTTCCAGCAGGCACAGTGAACACAAATACAGGCAGAGTGGATAGGCTGTGAGTGTAGCCGTCAAAGCCTTAAAAAACTTTAAAGAGGTTTTTTTTTTTTTTTCAATGCACTCTAAAAACTATGAAAAGCCATCACTACGTCTGAACAGCCCCAGTGCACATTACTGGGAGCACTTCACAAAACAAGAACCATCAACTGCAAAATAAATGAAGTCCAGGGGCAAACTGGCCAAACAAGAATGTGGTTTCTCCCTTTCCTGACTTTTCGTTTGGTACACTGAACTGAGAGATCTGAGAAAACTCTCCCCAACCATCAAACTACTAACTACTGACACTCACTCAAGTTATTCCAGTACCACTTCTTAGCAGCTTCCGGGTAGTAACAGACTAGCCAATCATCACATCCTTTTCTGGTGCCACAGACAAAACCATGGGCAACTCCTCGGCCTCAGTTCTGAGTACTTTCAAGCATTTAATGCGTTTACCAATTACTGGACTATCATTTCTAGTGAGAACAACGACAATGCAGAGTCCCGCATGAGACGCATTCAAAAAAACAATACGCGCTAACTTAACTGGCACCACGTCGACGTGTGTAAGGGGCGTAATTTAAACAACGGGTTCTCATCGTTGCAAGTAGAAAGTTCTAGAAAAATAACGTTAAGCTACCCAAGAGCACAACACGCGAGGAGTTTATGCACAGTCACGCCGCCTTTGATAAGAGTACGCGTGAAAACCTTTAACTGGCTGGTCACAGTTGAACCGTGTGAAGACAGCAAATGTGTTATTGTTGATGAAAATGCAGCCCAAGTGAAGCGACTCCTCGGAGGAAACTTACTTTACTACACCACAACTAGTGCAAGACATTACGCTTTTACATGCTGAAATAGAAATTAAACGAACACCTTTGTTTCTGAAAAATAACAATGGACATTAACAACAACAACCCCCCCAAAATGGATCATCTACGCATTTACAAAAACCACCTATAATAACAGTTACTGCGCAGCAGCCTAACGTTAGCCGTCCTAGCAAATGTTAGCTAATTAGCTAGCCACCAAGGAAAAAAAACAAAACTTGCGCTTATCAAATGAATATTTACACTTTCTTTCGCTTCGATTCAAAACAACCTACGTTCGTGTCGCGACCTTAACGCTAAATTTAACAAAAACATGCGAGATATAACTAATTTTGCTGTGTCGTTTCAGTGGTAACGTTATGTTCTAGTTGTTCTCTGTTCAGTGGACAACAAGCACGACAACTGGGCCTCGATTTCACTATCACCTTAGCTTCCCAGTTAGCAGGCTAGCTTCAGAATCGCTCGTTAAGAAGACATAATGCATCGTTCAGCAACACAAAGACACGCCACACTGGCTTCGGCCGTTTCACCGATTCTGAATTACAATCCAATTCCTATTCAATTCAGCCATTAACTGGAGAATTACGGCAACCACGGGCATGATACGGCTAGCAGACTAGCGAAGTTTTGTTGTTAGCTTGACCAAAGCAAGACACAGTCCCTTCAGTCTAAACTGCTCATTAACAAACTCTGTGCTGCAACACAGGTAGGTTAGGTTAGCTAGGTTAGCACGGTCACAATCGCTATTCAGTCACATAATGTAAAACCTGCCGTCACCGAGGTGATAGGACTAGCTGGCCAGCTAGTAACACAGATAATAACAACAACAACACTAGCAATACATGCTAACGCGTATCTAGCCAGCTACTACAATTTTGCTACATGGCTAAATAGTTTTGAACAGCGCTGCCTTTAGAAACTTTTCCACGTTTGGATTTAAAAAGCTGACCACCGTCACTGTGGACTACAGGTATTGTTGCAAAACTGACACACAGCGAGTAAATGTAATGTTTTTTTATCACAGCTGTTGCCACCAAAGGTAAAGGTTAAAGCCATCTTCCTGTTTATGTTCTAAAGGATACAGTTTCACCACGTCGGTATCCATTCGCCTTTTACCCGGACTTGGAGACGACATTTTTATGTCTCTGCGTGGAATGCCAGTGTCTTCTCAGCTGGAATATCGCACTCTTCGTTTCTACCGAAACTCTGGCTCTGTTACTGTGTTTACATAAGCAATATATTGACTGCAAATTATTCGACTTCCACTCTCCTTCGGCGACGATCCCCTCGGCTTCTCGGCTTGGTCGATCTCTCTGCTTACTCTTTGCTTTGTCGTCTACTCTCCTGTAAGCGAAATTTCTTTTCGTAGGATACGCGGGGCAAGCTCATTAATATTCATTGACCTCCGCACATAACGCCGTCTGATTGGATTCACGCACAATCCCGTCTGATTGGCCGAGCAAAACACGGCTCTGCTGAGGCAGAGTCAACGCTGCTGGCGTTTGCAAGCACAACAACACTACTTTTAAATCTTTATCGCCGCGTTCAACTAATATACTGACGCTAAAAACTTGTTGAATATGCAACAAAGTCTGAAGCAAACTAAATAAAGAACAATATAAGCCACTGGGCCATATTTCTGAAGTAAGTGTGTGACCATTGTGATGATACTACTTGGCTTTTCTGTGTTTTGTTTTGTTTGTGCCAGGCCAAGAGCAGTGCACACTGGCTTTTCATCTTGGGTTTGATATTAGGGAGTTCTGTCTTTAAACACCAATAAAAATTCATTTACTTTGCTTGCAGTTTTTTCTATTAATTCTAAGTCTTCTAATGCTTTAGTAATTATCTTTAGGGCAATTAATTCCTGCATCATGTAAAAATTGTGAATTGTAAATGTTAGCTGAAATATGAATAGCAGTTAATAAGTGTCTGTGCTAAGTCTTACTAGTTAAAGGAGCCCATTTTATTTAAATATAAACATTATTCTGAGTGGTTTGATGTGTAATGCTTAACTGTAGAGAAAAACACAGCAGTGGTTATAGGAGCTAGACATCTGAGGAGTTTAATGTCTGCTTCTTCACATAAAGTTATTTAATGACTTGCTGTCTGATGTGTAAAACTGTAGTTACATTTTGTAAAGGTAGTATTCAGAATAAAGTTACTTTTTATATTCCATATATCCTTTCCCATTAAATAATAATAAAAAATATATAAAAACTTCTAAAGGAAGATGCTTGTTTGTATATCTGTGCACTGAATGCAGCAAATGCTCATTAGATGAACCCTTAATATGACCTTAATTAACAGTTTCTTAAACAAATGTTATTCTGGCTAAAACACTGTGAAGATGTGATGAGTCAAATATGTATCTCAGTGCTATTGAGCTCTGCTTAAGCCTGAGTAGACTGACAAATCAACAGGATGAGTAGACTGACAAATCAACGGGATGAGTAGACTGACAATTCAATGGGATGAGTAGACTGATAAATCAATGGGATGAGTAGACTGACAAATCAACAGGAAGAGTAGACTGACAAATCAATGGGATGAGCAAACTGACATCAATGGGATGAGTAGACTGACAAATCAACGGGATGAGTAGACTGACATCAATGGGATGAGTAGACTGACATCAACGGGATTAGTAGACTGACAAATCAACGGGATGAGAGACTGGCAAATCAATGGGATGAGTATATTGACAAATCAATGGGATGATTAGTAGACTGACAAATCAATGGGATGAGCAGACTGACAAATCAATGGGATGAGTAGACTGACAAATCAACAAGATGAGTAGACTGACAAATCAATGGGATTAGCAGACTGATAAATCAATGGGGTGAGCAGACTGACAAATCAATGGGATGAGTAGACTGACATCAACGGGATGAGTAGACTGACAAATCAAAAGGATGAGCAGACTGACAAATCAATGGGATTAGTAGATTGACAAATCAACGGGATGAGTAGACTGACAAATCAATGGGATGAGTATATTGACAAATCAACGGGATGATTTGTAGACTGACAAATCAATGGGATGAGTATATTAACAAATCAATGGGATGAGTAGACTGACAAATCAATGGGATGAGTATACTGACAAATCAACGGGATGATTAGTAGACTGACAAATCAATGGGATGAGTATATTAACAAATCAATGGGATGAGTAGACTGACAAATCAATGGGATGAGTATATTGACAAATCAACGGGATGATTAGTAGACTGACAAATCAATGGGATGAGCAGACTGACAAATCAATGGGATGAGTAGACTGACAAATCAACAAGATGAGTAGACTGACAAATCAACGGGATGAGTAGACTGACAAATCAACGGGATGAGTAGAATGATAAATCAATGGGATAAGTAGACTGACATCAACGGGATGAGTAGACTGACAAATCAACAGGATGAGCAGACTGACAAGTCAATGGGATTAGTAGATTGACAAATCAACGGGATGAGTAGACTGACAAATCAACGGGATAAGTAGACAGAGAAATCAACGGGATGATTGGTAGACTGAGAAATCAACAGGATTAATAGACTGACAAATCAACAGGATGAGTAGACTGACAAATCAATGGGATGAGTAGACTGACAAATCAATGGGATGAGTAGATTGACAAATCAATGCGATAGGTAGACTGACAAATCAATGGGATAAGTATACTGACAAATCAATGGGATAAGTACACTGACAAATAAATGGGATGAGTAGATTGACAAATCAATGGGATAAGTATACTGACAAATTGATGGGATGAGTAGATTGACAAATCAATGGGATGAGTAGATTGACAAATTAATGGGATAAGTATACTGACAAATAAATGGGATGAGTATATTAACAAATCAATGGGATGAGTATACTGACAAATTAATGGGATGAGTAGACTGACAAATCAATGGGATGAGTATATTAACAAATCAATGGGATGAGTAGACTGACAAATCAATGGGATGAGTATATTGACAAATCAACGGGATGATTAGTAGACTGACAAATCAATGGGATGAGCAGACTGACAAATCAATGGGATGAGTAGACTGACAAATCAACAAGATGAGTAGACTGACAAATCAACGGGATGAGTAGACTGACAAATCAACGGGATGAGTAGAATGATAAATCAATGGGATAAGTAGACTGACATCAACGGGATGAGTAGACTGACAAATCAACAGGATGAGCAGACTGACAAGTCAATGGGATTAGTAGATTGACAAATCAACGGGATGAGTAGACTGACAAATCAACGGGATAAGTAGACAGAGAAATCAACGGGATGATTGGTAGACTGAGAAATCAACAGGATTAATAGACTGACAAATCAACAGGATGAGTAGACTGACAAATCAATGGGATGAGTAGACTGACAAATCAATGGGATGAGTAGATTGACAAATCAATGCGATAGGTAGACTGACAAATCAATGGGATAAGTATACTGACAAATCAATGGGATAAGTACACTGACAAATAAATGGGATGAGTAGATCGACAAATCAATGGGATAAGTATACTGACAAATTGATGGGATGAGTAGATTGACAAATCAATGGGATAGGTATACTTACAAAAAAAATGGGATGAGTAGACTAACAAATCAATGGGATGAGTATATTGACAAATCAATGGGATGAGTAGACTGACAAATCAATCGGATGAGTAGACTGACAAATCAATGGGATGAGTAGATTGACAAATCAATTGGATAAGTATACTGACAACTCAATGGGATGAGTAGACTGACAAATCAATGGGATGAGTAGACTGACAAATCAATGGGATGAGTAGATTGACAAATCAATTGGATAAGTATACTGACAACTCAATGGGATGAGTAGATTGACAAATCAATTGGATAAGTATACTGACAAATCAATGGGATGAGTAGATTGACAAATCAATGGGATGATCAATTAATAATATCAGTGTTACTGAGCTCTGTTAAAGACTGATTAATCAATGTGGTGATCAGTTATTAATCTCAGTGTTACTGAGCTCTTTTGAGGGATGATCAAACTAATTATCAGTGGATTTTGTTGCAAGTGATAATCTTAGCATTGATGTTGTACATGACTCCCACTCAGGGAGATTGTGGAAGCAGTAGACTGAAGCAGGAGGTGAGAAATAAATAAATTTTAAAAACATAATCATTTTGAGTGTTCATTTTAATGATAAGTAAATTTTCCATAAACATTACAGGATGAAATCTGTTAACAAGTGACAGCAAGGAACAGTATGAATTGAGTAAAAAAAATACCATGTACTTAATCAAAGTCAATTCTAAATGTATATTATGTTGGTTTCTTATAAATTATAACAGAATACATTATGAACTACATTAGGACAGTACATTCAGTATTCAGCCATCACAAATTTTTCAAACTATTTTACCCTACACTGTCAGGGTGCAATACTGGTCTTGTGTGCTGTGTTTGGTTATTCATATATTTTACTCTCTGAAAGAAATCAAACCCAGACTACATTAAGAGGAAAGCAGAAATTTTAAAGGTGTTTTAAATTGAACACAGATGTGTATAACTGGTTCAAACTGAATCAGATTATATGAATACTCTGTTTGCCATATGGTGACAAAATTGTATTTTCATAAATTGTTGTATAGTTTTGTATTGTATTGCAAAAGATCTGAAGTGTTCTGCTGCTTATGTATGTGGCTGTATGGACTGTGTGTAGTGTTTGGACAATGTGAGCCCAGTTTCAAAATTGTGTTTAAGCAACCATAAAAAACTATAATAACTAGAGAGGGAAAATTTGTGAATTAGGTTTAAGGTGGCTTTAGAAAGCCATCTAATTACATTAAAACCTTAAAATGGCAGAAGACTGTTGATGGTTGCTAGACTGTGGCTTAGAAGGTTGTTATGGGTCCCTGGTTGTTGCTTAGGTGTTGCTAGGTGGTTGTTATGCTATGAAATACACTGGAACCTTAAATCCACTGCCTCCACAAGCTCACTGCTACCTTAAATCCACTGGCACCAATCTACTCATCCTAATTCAATATGATTTTACAATTCTAATATTATTCTAATATTCTTATTCATCTATTGCTACGGTAAATCCAATGGTATCTTAAATCCACTCAGAGCTTAATTCCACTGGTACCTCAAATCTATTGCTACCTTTCATCCACTGCCACCTTAAATCTCCTACTATGCCAAATCTCGTTACCTTTAATCCAATGCCACCTTAAGTACACTGCTAGCTAAAATTCACTAATAAATTTAATTTATTGATGTATTAAATAATCTGATAACTTAAAATATACTGCTGCCTTAAATTCACTGGTACCTTAACACCTTAACACCTTAAAGACACCACCACCTTTCAATCCACTGGATCCTTAAATACACTGCAACCTTAAATTCACTGGTACCTTACATATACTGCCACCTTAAATCTATTGGTATTTTAAATCCTCCGGTGCCTTGTGGTGCTACCTTGTGGAGTGTGTGGTGTGGAGTGTGTGGTGTATTTGTGGTGTGTGTTTGTGGCGCGCGGTGTGTGTTGTGATGTGTTTGTGATTTGGGGGTGTGTGTTATGGTCGCTGTGGTGCATGTGGTGTGGTGAGTTTGTGGTATGTGTGATGTATGTGTTTGTGGTTGTGTATGTGTGTTTGCAATGTATGTGTTGTGTTGAGCGTGTGTGTTGTGGTTTGTGTCTTCAAGACCTCATTGGAAATTCCTCCTTACAATTTCAGAGACTGTGATTATGAGCATCAAGTGGTTTTTGGTTAGGGGAAAATGGACACCATGATAAAATTCCTTTTGTTTTTACAGTCAGACATGCTGAGATGCGACTGGAAACCTGTGTGTCAGAAGGTGAGAAAGAAAGCATTAGTTGAGTGTCATCAGCATAGCAGTGATAAGAGAAAAAATGAAGTGAATAGGACATGCATTAGGTGAGTAATGTTTTTATCTTGTTGGAATCATTGAATCACATAGGCTAGCATATTACATGTTGGTTGTATTGCTGAGTCATTTAAAAGTCTTTAACCTGCAAGTGTCCAAGTGTTGCTGCTTAATAACAGAAATAACCAGTTTACAGAGTCTCCGGTTTCTTGATTTCCACACCCCTTGCAGTGTCTATGGCTGGGAAGTCAACATCATGTTTTCCTCCAATCAAGGCTTTCATTTCATCATTGAATTCAACCTTCACAATGTCTCTGATTATAGAGTTGCAGATGCATTTCTGTATATCATGTCGACATAATCCAGGGTAGACAATAGAGTTGCTTCAATCTTTTTCCTTGTGTGCCTTTGGAAAGATACATTGTTTTGATACACAAAGCCAAATTTTTCCTCAGTTATATGAGCATGTTAATATGGTGTTTAAAAGTGCATTTATCATCTATCCATATGTCAAGGTATTTGATCAAACTTTTTCAATGTCAGATCCCTTCAGGGTTGTGATTTTAAAAGCATTAAGAGCAATATTAGAGGCTCTAGAAAATAGAATAATGTTTTGTTGAGGTTTTCTCAACATTTAAGACTAGTATATGATTGTAAAAAGCTGACAGTAAAGCATTAAGGGAATGCTGCAATTTATCCACTGCAGTGCCAATATAGTCAGCCAAGCAGTACAAGATGGTGTCATCAGCATATAAATGTACCTTGCAATCAAAAGTTGAGGTAGAAATGTCATTAATACAGGGACATTCACTTAAAAGTGGCCCTGAATATTCTCTTGCTAGGACAAAGCAATCTGAACAAAACAATGTACATCATGCTCCTCAGTATATGGAGCTTCAAACAAGCCAGGATGCCCCAGTGTCATGTAATGCAATTGATTATACATACATCAAGGTATGTAGTACATTTTTTTTGGTTTAGATTACTTCATCCTAACAGGAGTTACAACAGAATATCCACGGCCTCTTTTGAGTTAAATGTCCCCGTATAAATATTAAATTGTACTGATCCAAGGTTCGAACTTT
Organism: Pygocentrus nattereri; assembly: GCF_015220715.1. Taxonomy (NCBI): domain Eukaryota; kingdom Metazoa; phylum Chordata; class Actinopteri; order Characiformes; family Serrasalmidae; genus Pygocentrus; species Pygocentrus nattereri. The sequence continues at coordinate 28,523,690 of NC_051211.1, forward strand.
GAGGGACCCCCTTAGTTACATGTAGTAGCACTATTTTACTTCTGTTTATTGAATAGATAACTTATAAACCAGTTGGTAGCTATGTGGTGAAAGCCAAAAAATTTTAGACTTATTAAAATTAGGAAATTATCAAATGTATGCTTTAGAGAGATCAATAGAATTATTGCACATTGCTGCTTTCTATCACTGGCACTGAACAGGTCATGAAAGATGAGAGTAGCAGCAGAGATTGCACTAAGCTTCTCTCTGAAACCAGATCGGTAGTTAGACAAGACTGAATTTTTATGAAGAAATGTCTTGAGGTGATCATTCTCTAAGGTTTCTAAGATTTTGGCTAATTGCATGACAGTTTTAAGATAGGTCTATAGTTATTGAGGTCTGAGATATCACCTCCTTTGTGAACTGGAATTACGTGTGCTGTTTTCTAGATACTGGGATTTTTGCTTGATAAAATAGATAAATTAAAATATATGTAATGTGTTCTAAAATAACCAGGGTCACAAGCCTCAGAAAGAAGGGGTCCAAGCTGTACTGTCCTGTATTTCTTTAGTTTTGATGGTGTTTAGGGCCTTGGGTATTAAGTGAGGAGAAAAAGGATGAACTGTAAAGAGAGCATGGCTTACAGCAGAAGGTGTATCTATTTCATTGAGAGGCACTTCCATATTAGTATTAACAAATAAATGTCCAGCAGCTATAAAGTGAGTATTAAATGCATGGTAGATTTCTCTTTGATCAGGAATCTGCTGATTATGAACTACAGTATTGGTTGGAATATGCATTAATTTGTTTTTGAGCAAATGAACTTCCAGAATTTGGAGTATGAAGCTGAATTTGTAAATATCTTAATATAGTAATATTAAGCTTTACCTTTTCTGATGGAGGAAGTACATTTATAGCTTAGCTGCCAGAGGCATTTGTCTCTGTCACAATCTGGCCCATGCTTTATTTCTTGTACTGAAGGAAGATATTTCAGATTTGTTTACTGAAGTACAGTACTGCAGTACTGTTTACTTTTTACTCTGCTACATTATGTTAAATCTGTTTCTTTTCACCTAAGTGCACAGAAAAACAAAACATGTCGAAACAAAAGATGCGTGAAGCACACCAACCAGGGTACAATTTGTTTTGAACTTGTTTTGACCCGGTGGATATAGCTACTCAGCGCTACCATATGGTCAGTGCAACAGTATAATATTTTGGGAGTGCCTGTGACCTATATAAATGGTGGAAGAAACTCCTGACTATAACCTGCCACAACACCCATGGCCTTATGTGAACTTATGGTTTTAAATAGTTAAAAAGAAAAAGTAGTCATTAATTTTCAAGTGCCTTCTTTGCCTGCCTCAGCCCCATCAGATTTTTTCTAACAAGAATTCATCCTCCAAACTAAGGAAGCACATAGAGGTGGTTGGTATAGTGTAGTGGGTAATCCCTCTGCCTTCTATGCTGGAGACTGGGGTTCAATCCCCTGCCTGGGAAGGCACCCTACATTTTACCAATAAAAGCCCTTGGGCAAGATTCCTAACACTACCTTCACCTACCTATGTAAAAAAAGATGATTATACGAAATATGATGGTTTGCAAATGCTTTTCAACCTATATTCAATTGAATACACTACAAAGACAAGATATTTAATGTTCAAACGGTTAAACTTTATTGTTTTTTGCAAATATTCACTGATTTTGAATTTGATGCCTGCAACACGTTCCAAAGAAGTTGGGACAGGGGCGTGTTTACCACTGTGTTACATCACCTTTCCTTTTAACAACACTCATTAAGCGTTTGGGAACTGAGGACACTAATTGTTGAAGCTTTGTAGGTGGAATTCTTTCCCATTCTTGCTTGATGTTCAGTTGCTCAACAGTCCGGGGTCTCCGTTGTCGTATTTTGCGCTTCTTAATGCGCCACACATTTTCAATGGGAGACAGGTCTGGATTGCAGGCAGGCCAGTCTAGTACTTGCACTCTTTTACTACGAAGCCACGCTGTTGTAACACGTGCAGAATGTGGCTTGGCATTGTCTTGCTGAAATAAGCAGGACATCCCTGAAAAAGACGTTGCTTGGATGGCAGCATATGTTGCTCCAAAACCTGTATATACCTTTCAGCATTAATGGTGCCTTCACAGATGTGCAAGTTACCCATGCCATGGGCACTAACACACCCCCACACCATCAGAGATGCTGGCTTTTGAACTTTGCGCTGATAACAATCCAGACAGTCCTTTTCCTCTTTGGCCCGGAGGACACGACGTCCACGATTTCCAAAAACAGTATAAAATGTGGACTCGTCAGACCACAGGACACTTTTCCACTTTGCGTCAGTCCATCTCAGATGAGCTCGGGCCCAGAGAAGCTTGCGGCATTTCTGGGTGTTGTTGATATATGGCTTTCGCTTTGCATGGCAGAGTTTTAACTTGTACTTGTAGATGGAGCGACGAACTGTGTTCACTGACAGTGGTTTTCTGAAGTGTTCCTGAGCCCATGTGGTAATATCAGTTACAGAATGATGTGGGTTTTTAATGCAGTGCCGCCTGAGGGATGGAAGGTCACAGACATTCAGTGTTGGTTTTCTGCCTTGCTGCTTACTTCCAGAGATTTTTCCAGGTTCTCTGAATCTTTTAATGATATTATGAACTGTAAATGATGAAATCCTCAAATTTGACGTTGTTCTTAAACTGTTGGACTATTTGCTCACGCAGTTGTTCACAAAGTGGTGAACCTCGCCCGTCCTTGCTTGTGAATGACTGAACCTTTCAGGGATGCTCTCTTTATACCCAATCATGACACTCAGCTGTTTCCAATTAACCTGTGTTTTTTGAGCATTCCTCAACTTTCCCAGTCTTTTGTTGTCCCTGTCTCAACTTCTTTGGAACGTGTTGCAGGCATCAAAATGAGTGAATATTTGCAAAAAACAATCAAGTTTATCCTTTTGAACATTAAATATCTTGTCTTTGTAGTGTATTCAATTGAATATAGGTTGAAAAGGTTTTGCAAATCATTGTATACTGTTTTTATTTATGCTTTACACAACGTCCCAACTTCATTGGAATTGGGGTTGTATGTTGTTAAAATAAATCTGAAATTACCATAAACACTGTATACACGGCTAGGTAGTTAGCTAGCTAAGAAGGCTACTGGTAATACACCACAACCCAAAACTGCATTAGCAATGCAAACCAGAGCTATTTCAACACAGACTGGAGGTATTTCCATTCACCATCCAAGTTATTTGTTGTACTGTAGTTCATAGTACTTGTTCTGATATTGTGAAATGATAAAAATTCGATGTAAACACTCTACATTAGAAAACAAATTCTATTTTGACTGGTTATACATGCAGAGCATGATGCTAAAATAGTTAGCAGGTGGAGTGGAGACTTTCTAATTGAGATTTTCAGCTTACAAATACAGCAGTCGGTATTCTGTAGCCTATATGTAGCAGGACATATTTTCAGTTCCAGGAGGGAAAGAACGGGCTCAAAAAACTTTGAGAACCAGCTTCTCCTCAAGCTGAATAGAAGATATTATAGCTTTAGTTAGATTGTTTAGTTAAATCATCAGTGTCATACCATACTAGCATGCTCCCCAAAAGCACAATTAATGGCATGCTATAACTAATGCTTTTCCTGCCACCACTGTTGTAGTATCTTTGCTAATTACAAATAGGTTAAAGAGAAAGCCAGTCCTGAGCTCACATACTGCTAGAAACAAAAGTCCATGTTGATACCTAGAGAAAAAGGAACAGTTATTTCATTTTTGGCTTTGTAGGCAAGCATCAGGTTTGAAATCTGATGCATGCAGCTACAGGAAGCCAGTGCAGGGAGCTTGGCAGTGGTCTGATGTGACTGAACTTAGGAAGACTGAAGACAAGCCATGCTGCTGCATTCTGGATGAGTTGCAGAGGCTTGATGGCCTGTGTAGGGAGACCAACCAAGAGCGAGTTGTAGTAGCCAAGCCTTGAGATGTTAAGAGACTGAACTAGCACCTGGGTAACCTCTCGAGTGAGAAAGGGTCAGATCCTCCAGATGTTGTACAGGAGAAACCTGCATGACCGAGTTAGGTTTGCGATATGAGCCGAGAATGATAACTGGCCAAGACTTCTTGCCTCTTCAGACTAAACAATCAGAGAGTTCTCAAGTGAGATGGCAAGATCATGATGAGGACCTGTCGTTGCAGGATGAATAGCAGCTCAGTATTGCTAGGATTGAGATTCAAGTGGTGAGCCTCCATCCATGAAGAGATCTCAGTCAGACATGCCAAGATGCGACTGGAAACCTGTGTGTCAGATGGTGAGAAAGAAAGCATTAGCTGAGTGTCATCTGCATAGCAGTGATAAGAGAAGCCACGAGAGGATATTAAATCACCAAGAGAACAAGTGTAAAGAGAAAAGAGAAGAGGATCAGCACCAAGCCTTGTGGGAAACCAGTGGAGAGCCTGCATGAAGAGGATGTGGACCATCTCCATGTTACCTGATAAGCACAACCCTCCAGATAGGCCTTGAACAATTTCTATGCAGAGCCAGTGATTCCAAGGCTGGTGAGGACATGCAGAAGGATTGTACAGTTGACTGTGTCAAAAGCTGCTGAGAGGTCAAGAAGAATCAGGACAGATGACAGTTTGGTCCATCTTGCTGACTGGAGCTTCTCTGTCACTGCTATAAACCCAATTTCTGGTTGGGGTCCTGGAACTGGTTCTGTGTGAGAAAGAGAGACCGTAGATTATAGACTGCATATTCAAGAATTTTTGAAAGGAAAGAAGGGAGTGATACTGGTCTGTAATTGTTGATATCGGAGCTGTCAAGCATGGGCTTCTTCAGGATGGGAAGTTCTCTTGCAGTCTTGATGGAAGTTGATGGAACTTCACCTGATGATGAAGACTTGTTTATGAGAAAAGTGATGAAGGGCAGTAGAGATTGTTCTGGAGACTGGAGATTGTTCACTTCTTTTTGAGGCTTGTTGTTTTAGTGCTTGTTATAACAGGTTATGCATCTGGTTTTGACATATCCACACTATGCTTAGATCACTTTAGCAGGTAAAGCAAGGTGGGGTTAATGCAAAAACTGACTAACAGCGACATCAAAGCATTAGTGAAAAGATATAATATTGCTCTTGCCTTTTTGTGGGTAAATAGACCACAATATAGAAAGATGTACACATATGCAGTTGTGACTGGTATGTGTCTTTTTTCCGAATTTATACAAACACTATTTCCTTTTACAGTAAATTTGTTTCAGCTCTGCTGATCATTCTAACAGTTTTAAAAACAAATGATATTAAATGCTGGAGTTAATGTAACCTATATCACTCTATAACCCTGAAGATTGGCACTGCTGCTCACCATAGCAAATATAACAATCTCACCCAGCTAGTAGCTAACGAAAGATTTAAGATGAACATTGATCATTAGGAGGCAAATGGACTTATTTGCATTTATAACCACTCCAGCTGGCTTCTTCATATGTTTAATCTGCAATGACAAACTGTCAAACACTAAAAAGTCACAAAGCTGAAATCAGCCTCTCATTCGCCAGCTTCTTGGTCTAATTTTCCCATTCCATTTTAAATGGTTAGCTACATAGTTAGCTACATTCTGTCTACATTCCCCCCTCTGCCAAGCCAACCCGACGTCGGCAAGTGATGTCATTTACTCAACTACAGCACGTCTCCAAACACAACACGCGAGTGCCTTTATCGCCATATCAGGTGACTTTAACCATGTCGATATGGCCAAGGCACTACCACACTTCATTCAATACATGGACTGTCCCACCAGAGAGGAAAGTCACTGGACCTGCTGTATGCTAATGTTAAGGATGCATACAGCTGCTCCCCCCTCCCCCCTCTGGGTAGGTCAGACCACAACTTGGTACACCTCAGCTCCTGTTATGTGCCGCTGGTGAAGAGTCAGCCTGTGACCAAGTGGATAGTGAGTAGATGGTCTGAGGAGACTTACAAGGCACCGCAGGATTGCTTTGAGGCTACTGATTGGTCTGCACTCTGAGAGCCGCATGGAGAGGACATCGATGGGCTCACAGAGTGTATCACGGACTACATTAACTTCTGTGTGGACTCCACTGTCCCAACCAGGACTGTTAAATGTTACCCAAACAACAAGCCGTGGGTAACAAAGGACATTAAGGCTCTCCTCAACAAGAAGAAGAGGGCCTTCAGAGCTGGAGACAGAGTGGAATGGGAATATTTCATTCATTCAGATCTAGGATGTGTTATTTGAGTGTTCCCTTTATCCATATATATATATATCCATCCATTTTCTAAGCCGCTTCTCCCTCAGGGTCGCAGGGGGTGCTGGAGCCTATCCCAGCAGTCGGAAGGCAGGATATATATATATATTAGTGTGTAGAGAGAGAGATAGATAGATATTATGGAGTTAATTTTGTGGCAAAATGGCAAAATGTTTGAGAAGATCCTGATGTTTGAGAGAGGAATGTTCCGGTTTGAGAGGACAGCAGTGCTTTGAGCGCACAGCTAATGAACTTCAACGCACTTGTCAGCGTGACGTGCGCAGATAAACGCATTCGGGTTTGCTCAACAAAACACTCTGGTTTCATTCAAAACTTGGGAATCTGCACAACAACGCTTTTCCCTTTCAGAGCGCGTACGTGCAAAACACTGGTTTTCACTCAAAACTGGAAAACTTGCTCAATCGCGCTCTTCACCTTCAAAACTCGTAGGAGCGCCCAAATAATTTCTGCAGTCAGCACCACATCGCGCTCTAACGATTCATATCCCCTCACTGTAAAATGTCTGAGCCAATCAGAGCTGTCCAGGGGCCGTTCCTGTCAGCGCACCAATCATGCCATCTTTTATTAAGCAACTTTATATCCAATTGGTGATAATTGGTGTAATAGTCTGTCATAAATAATAATGTATTCATCTAACTAACATTGGTAGCTAGCTAGGCCACTTGTTTCCTACCAGAGGCATAAAATAAGTAGCTTAACATTAATCAACTAAGCTGACGTTAGCAAGGTTTCTTTGAATGTAGCTAACAACATCTAACAGTTTGACTACTGAAAAGTCTGAACTCTTCTATAGTGCTTGTCTTCATAGGCTTGTCTTGTTAATCCTATATCTTGCATAATGGCGTCATCAAAAAACAATACTGATGCTGTGCAGTTTTATATAAGCAAAAAAAACTCTTGTCAATAAGTACAGGGAGTGACATAGTTCATCCTACTTTGTTTACTATACATAATACTGTACTTCTTCTCTAAGGACCATACATAATATTTTTTCCTGTTTGATGTTCACACATTTTACATACTGTAAAAAAATCATTGATTATAAAATTCATTATCAAGCATACAAACAATAAATATAAGGGATATTTCTTCTCATTCTCAGCTCTTTGCTACCATCTCTGGATTTCCACCAATTCCTTTGAAAAAGCATGAAATTCACTGTTTAAAGACTTAATTGACTGACGCGTCATCTTATATTCAGCATTTCAATGTATTAATGCAGTTAATGTCCTGGACACCAAGTTTAGGTTATCAAAACACACTGACATTTGGCTTCAAACCAACCTACTGCTGATGGGTGCTAAACAACAACAAAGACAATTTGCATTACGACTTTAATAAAACACTGTTTATTCAAAATGTTAAAATGAACTCCAACACATTCAAGCAGATGTGACATGTATTGAATACAATACAAAAATGACCAAGTCCCACATTGCTTAGTTTCTGACATAAGAGCACACCAAAGGTTCTCATAGGTTTGTACACACTGTATGAAGCTGGAGGCCTACACAGGTCTTTTAAAGATATTCATTAGAATATATAATAAAGTACATGCAGACTTCATATTAACTGTCTTAGGCCTTCTGTTTAGGCCCACTGTATGAACTTCCTCTCACTGTACCCATAGCTTAATTTCAAAATAAAGGTTTGATTGAGAAGCTTTCAACTAATGGCGAGGCAGCATGGCCTCCTGTCCAGTCACTGACCTGGACCAGCCTTGCTTAGCTTCATAGATCAATCCAGCCCAAGGGTTCACAACCCCATAGAGCCACTGGCTGAGGCTGGCTTACAATATTGGCTATTAAAAGTATCCCGCCACTCTGTTATGGCTCAATAGAGGCTGAAGTATTTAATGCTCTAAATGTGCTGGGCTCACTAAGTGTTTCTGCTACTTAGTTATCCAGCAAGCTCAACACAACGCTATACGATGGAAAAGAACAATGATGCAGAGTTTGATGTTCAGTTCCTTTTCTCCTATTCCTTTATTGTAAAGCTGCAAAAATACAAATAAATGCTTGTTAGCTCATACATGTCTCAAGGAAGCGCACATTCTGATAGAACATGAATCTCACTGACATGCTCAACAGTAACTGCAACCATGTTAAGTTTAGCCACCATTACGGACACAAAGCAAAGCTGTGGTTAACAGAAGTCTACAAAGCATGTTGCTTGTTCTCATAGGTATACAAAAGACACAAAGTAACAAAAAAAACCAAGTTATACTTATGGGCATTGGCCACGTGTCGAATGCCTTCAAAAGGAAAAATTATTCTAACTGTGACTTGAACGTGAGGCGGCAACGGCCGAACTACGACTCTCTTATCCAGTATGAAAACCAGAAGAAAATGTGAATCCACATATTATGAGGTGAATAACCTGTAGCAGCCAGTAGGTGGTGCTCTAAGGCTGCAAACAACAGATGAGACCCTCTACTGCATGCGCAGACTACATTCGAGGTCCACTGAGATAACGACACTTGATTTTGAGCCAGAGTTATTTTTATTTCAAAGTAAAGGTTGGGGTCACAACCTGATTGCAACTTCTCATATTGGCTAGCTTCTGACATGAGACAAAACCAAGGGTTCTCATAGAGTTATATACACTGGCTGAAGATGGAGGCCTATACAGATCTTCTAAAGTAATTCAATACAATGCATGATCAAGTTCATGTAGAATTCCTATTGTCTTGGGCCATCTGCTTAGACCCACAGTGTGAACTTCTTTTCACTCTGTTCATAGTGTAGTTTCAAAATAAAAGTTTGGTTGAGAAGTTTTCAACTAATGGCAAGGCAGCATGGCCTCCTGTCCAGTCACTGACCTGGACCAGCCTTGCTTAGCTTCACAGATCAATGCAGTCCAAGGGTTCCCAGCCCCACAGAGCCAATGGCTAAGACTGGCTTCCAGTGTGGGCCATTTAAAGTACCCCATCACTCTAGTAGGACTTAATAGAAGCTGACTTTTTTTTAAAGTTGCCAAATAGCAGCTCAGTTGACCATATTAAACTAATGCTCTAACTGAACCAGTCACTCGACATCTCTCCCTCAGATTTCTGAGTTTATCCTCTAAACTCGTGTGAGAAAAGCATCGAACCTGCTCTGTGGTGTGAGCCCGTTAGCCTGATGGCCACCAAGCTAACAGCCCCACACATCACAGTAGTTAGCTAGCTAGGTTAGGTAAGCGAGCTAGTTTCTGCTTTTCGGTCGTTCAAACATCAGTTAGTCTCTCGCCGTCTCCCGTTCAGATTTGAGCCCATCATGGTCAGCACAGGTCAGCTGGAGTGAACTGGTCGTCCAGCAGAGCTATTGACCAAGCCTACACTCACGCATACGCAGCTAGCTATGATTACACTCTAGTTTATTATACCATAAATTCGACACCGTCTCACTTTAAAATTGTAATTTAGCTAAAAAGGTAAATATTTTGTTAGCGCTAACAGTCATCTAAAAGAAGTGACTCGCTATCCGAACTGTTAGCAAGTGATGCTTATTTTCGTTTTGAAATATAGTTCAACATTTACAAATTACAGAACTGGGTTTGAATAAATATCCGATTGAAAAGCTGCTGCTACATCAAATAAACCAATCATTTATTCACTAAACGCGTTTTGAATCCTGTCGAAGTTTCCAGAAGCGGCTCTGGGCGCGTTGTTATCGCCTTCGCGGTGAAACGTTGGTGAGGGCTCGAAGCTCAATACGGGTGTAATCTGCTCTCCTTAATACGGGTGGGATCTTCCAGTATGCCTTTTGCCCACACATCGGCGGGTCTAACAGCAAAAACTGTAGTTTAAGTCCAGGTCTGGCTTCTGTGCTAATTAAAACCAAAATGCATTCGCTAACTGCTGGCTTAAATTTGACTGACAGCACAGGAAGTTTAACATGCTTGGTAATTGCAGTAACTTAAAAGAATAGGCAACTTATACAGCAACACACTTGAAAATTGTTGTTTCCTAGCAATAATTAAAAAGGTCTTACCTTTGGGAAGCTGGAGCACTGCAACCCCTGAAACGTGTAGTCACTGGTGTCCATGAGGCACAAAATGAGGTGGGCAGAAATGAATCTGTTATTGATTTCACTCCATGCATTAATCCCTCTGAAATTTCAGCTTCTTATCTATTTACTTTCGAGCACAATTGCTCCTTGTGCCATATTGCCAGGTACGTCTGAAAATTGAAAAAGCCAATATATCTAATCACATCAAATGTAAACTTTGATTAGCTTCACATCTAAATTCTAAAACTCAGCCTGATTTTTTTAACAGTCTCATACTTTAAACTACATGCAGTTAAATTATTCAGTGGAAATGAAGGGACATTATACTTCTGTAGAATTACATACTTTATTATCTTATAGTCATAATCTTTATCTCCACAATGGTATGGCAAACATAGTACACATTCCTAATTCCTTCATTATTATGTCCATCATTAGTGTCTCTGTGTCTGTCAGAATGAAAACTGCGCAGCCAAAAGATCGGAAGCTGCAAATAAGTCACTAACTTCAGCCTCGTGATGGACATTTACTCAGAGTATGGCTTTGCATCCCAAAAGCTCACAGAACATAATAGGGAAAACTGATGTTTGCCTTTTTATGCCTGCATTGCACAATAAGGTGAAAAGTAATTGGCTTCTCTGCCCCCAGCCTGGCCTCCTCAGTGGTCTGGAACGGTCTGGAATGGCCCCTGCATACAAAGGACTATTTGAGTGTGCATGGTTCTGTATAGAACCATTTTCTTTACTTAAAAAAACAGAACCATTCATGGAACACTTTCAGGAATGTGTGTATTACCAAACGTCTTGAATCTGAAATTAATTATGAAAGACAGACCAAGTCTCTTTGGTTATCATACCTCTAAGTTAAACATGGCATTATATGCGTAATATACTGTTAAATTCAAGACTTTATGAATAAGTTAAATTAGGTAGAAAAGATAACCCAATTTTTGCCACAGTTTGCCATCCTGCTCTTCCCAACGGCACAGCTCAGGGACTCTCCCAGGCGAGGAAACACAAGTCTCCATATCGCCAGCTACAGAGCCCCGCTGGTGACATACTGTAGAAATAAAAAATAATGCGTGGCCATGACTTACTAAGGCGTGAGATTGAGATCCTAATGTGTGGCCATGATTTAGTAAGCTGCAATCTCATTCCCACACATTACTAAGTCATGGCCGCGACTTAATCATCTCATTCCTATGCCTTAATAAGTTGTGGCCACGCATTAAGATCTCGTTCCCACGCTTTACTAAGTCATGGCCATGACATATTTTTATTTCTACAGGATGTCATCAGCGGGGCTCCGTAGCCAGCAGTAGCCGCAGGAGAGCCTCAGACGACGACGGTCATTGGTCAAAAAACGTGTTTGTTTACCTGTCTGTAATTCCAGTTCCGTAACTTCCCCACCACGTTAACTGCCGCAGTGCTTGAGGGAGGCCAGCCTGTTTTATGAACTTTAACGTTGGTAGGGTTCAGGAAACAGCCTACCTAGGCCTCTATATTTACATCCAGAACCATATCTAGCACACTGATTCCAACACTATTGTAATTTTAATGAAATTAATATCTGCATAATTACTGTTACACAGTAACACCCTCCCAATTTCTGATACTTTCAGTGACTCAGTTTCTAATCTCAGCTTCAAATCTCAGATTAAAGAGATTTGCTACATTTGGTGTCCTGGACAGGGATTAAGCCTAGACTTGGACTACAAATATTCTAAATGGACATTCTCCATTGAAAGAAAAATATAATTAGGACCTGGACCAGATCATTATGCGTAACTACTTGGAAACCAAAAATATGGGTTAAGAAACATTATTAGTAGTACTAAACAGTACTAATATTCTGTCCTGGGTGATATCTGAAGAAACTTAAATTTGGTTTGGCCTAATGTAGTAATATTATGCTTGAAAGAGTTTAAAATAAAAGAGGAAGAGGACAACCAATGAGATAGATGGATACAATCAAAGGAATCATGAGCCAGCCACTTTTACAAATTCTTTACTCCAGCAAGTTTTAACTAATAAATACACTGTTCTTTGTGTGCTGTTTACAATTACAGGAATTTGGCAGCACAACCATAATTTGATAGCTAAAGTTTTATTTTGTCAATAAATACATTATGAACTGTTTTTTGCACGTCTTTGGGTTTGTTGGACCCAGGGCTCTTACTGTTACCTGCCTCATGCATCGCTCACAGTTTTAGTTCTATAATTAAATTCTTACTAGTACAAATTCCTTTCATCTGCTCTTCCTCCTTGCTAGAATGTGGAAGTTAGAACTTCTAGAAATGATCTTTTATTTGTTATGTTGCCTTTCTAAAAGCCAGCATAGTTGATGAACTCGAGAGGATCTTCTGAGTAGTGCACTCGTTCTAAAATATTACATATAATTTTAAAAATTTGCTTTACTTTAACTGCATGCCTGTAGAACATAAGGCATCCTCCATCAAAATAAGTTTTAAATCACTTTTATGCATGAATTCCTGGCTAGCTCCTTCCGCTGTTCCTACTCGCAAGAGAGAACTAGTCTGCCCATGCTTGGCAAGGTGATATGTAATACAAAAGATGTAATCTCTTATACAACAAGTTTGAATCTACATACAGCTTTCTTGCAAACCTGAACTTTAAAACAAAGCCAATACTTTGTAAATGTTGTTTCCAAGTCTGGCAATTAATAGCACTAGCTGAGGCTTGCAGGTGCTGGATTTGTCCCAAGAACTCCCAATAAGGGCTCTGAAGAGACAACAGTTTCTGCACTCTGTCATTGTAGTCCAGCAATTTTGATTGTATAAATGCAAAAATTAGCGATTACCAAAGCATTACAGCAAATGGTTGTCATTTTATCTCAGTTTAATGGAAAAACAAAATTGTAAATAGAATGAACATTCATTTGTACAATGAAATAGCTAAGTAAAGATTTAAATAAAAAAGTAAGTGTCACTCAAAGTGAAAATATAATCAAAAGGTTATACTGAGTGCTTGTACAACATATAGAAAAATACTGAGCTTTTTTTTCTCTCTCTCTCAATTGCTTACACATATTTCAGGAAACAGGTCTTTGCTTTCAAATTCCCAAACACATTACATATTGAGAGCAAAATAACACTTCAGAAAAAACTTCAGATACATAACTGAGAACACGGTTGTCACAGTGAAATACATGAATGTTTTGTATTTAACTACAGACAAAAAAAAGAAATTGAAAGTGCACTAAAACTACCCCAACATTTCATACACATCCCAGCGTCCTGAAAGATTCTGTATTTACATGAACCGCCATTCAATACATCACAAAACAAGAATGGCATCTCTCTATTGTGTACAGTTGTATGCAAATTGCATGCAAGCTAACACATAATCTACAATCACATTTCTGCATATTTTAATGTACAATTACTATTTGTTATTACTATTGCTGTTTGAGTTCACATGGAGGAATTAGTATTAAGAGAAACTGTGGGAAAGAAAAATCCAAAAGTGATCTCCTTCATATCTCTTTAGTTATCCTAGATGACAATGAAACTTTGCCTAAGTCAGCTGTGGCTGTTTAGATGTTTCTCCTGAGCAAAACAGCCCAGTAATCTCATGTGGGTCCTCTTTTCATTTTCTATCTCAGTAAAATCACACATTGTGCTCAGCTTTGCGAACATAATAACACTCATTTTTATCTACAACTGAACTAAATACAGCAACACGACTACTTCTCATACAGGATTAGGATGCTGTCTAATGTTTTACCTAAGCAGTTTTAGGAGAATCACCATTAAGCCTCCTGACCCATTAAAGAGCCATATTTTTAGCAATCAAGTATTTCTCTAGAAGAAAAGTTGAATTGGTCAGTCTCTAGAGGAAATTCTCACCCTTCAGGCAAATGGGTTAAAATCTGATATGCTGAGCTTTCATGACTCTAGCTACGCCTGTGAGAACATTTTGTCAAAATGCTTTATGTTTTACATGCCATGTATGTCCTGATTTGCTGTGTGTGTGTGTGTGTGTGTGTGTGTGTGTGTGTGTGTGTGTGTGTGTGTGTGTGTGTGTGTGTGTGGGTGGGTGTGTGGGTGGGTGTGTGGGTGGGTGGGTGTGTGTGTGTGTGTGTGTGGGTGTGTGTGTGGGTGGGTGTGTGGGTGGGTGTGTGGGTGGGTGGGTGTGTGTACGCACATGCATATTTTCTTTGAAAGGAGAATGCCAACTATGTACAAGTATTGACAGAGCATTATCTCAAGGAAATGTTAACCATGTCTAGTTCACTCTGTGTGTGTGCGCTTGTGTGATTTGAGATAACTGCTGCCACTGTGAGTTTGTTTATGTACTCCAGTGATCTTAGGAATTTATCATAATTTGAGGAAATACGCCCAAAGCCCAACATCTCCCACCACCAATTTTGGCTCATTAGAAACAGTTCTCCCTGTCCACCAAAAGCCGAACAGCCAGGCTGTGAGGTGCACCCAGTCGAACACAGTCTTTCTTATGGCCAAGAATGTCGTGCAGATTTGCTCAAGGGTCCAGTAAAGGCATTTGAGATTCCAAATTTGGTCATTTTCCACTGCTATAACCAAAACATTTTGATGAGGTATCTTTAAACAGCTCTAAATCAGCCTGGCCTCTGCCAAGAACCACATTAAAAACACTGCCTGGACCTCTGCTTATTTATCATAAGGGCTGGATCCCAAGTGCCCTCGCTCTGTTCAGAATGGCTAAAGGGAGCACCTACATGAGAGGACTGTGCATTGTTCTCAACGTTCTGCTTGCGGTAAGACATTAGCCGGGGCATACTTGATGTATCTTAATATTCAAAGCAATTGTGGAGGTGTTTTTACTTGTTTTTATAGACTGCACATTTATTCCTGTTCACTTTCTACCCTTAGATCTTTGGGGTGATCTTGCTTCTTTTTGGTATAGTTGCAAACAGTGATAAAGCTGCATCTTTGGAGGCAAGTGAAATATGCTTATTATACTCTTGGCTTTTTGTCAGAGAGAGTTAGTTACTGCTATTATCTCACACTTTATCTATATTTTGTTCTGTAGCTGTATGTTGTAACTCTTTCTTTTGGCCAATCCAATGCAGTAAAAAGATTTTTACAGCACATGAACTGCTCAGAATTGCAGTTTCATATTTACCTCCTTGCAGAGCGTGTATATGTTTAATTCAAGCAAACCTGTGTTCCTGCATTAATATTCCAGTGGGCCGTAAGGTGTTGTTTTTGTTGTTTTGATTTCAGGAATTGACTCAGGGTGTGATCCTCAGTGTTGGATTTGGTTTGGCAACCATCCTGCTCTCTATCCTTGGAATGTATGGAGCTTACAAAGAGCAAGTGCTGCCTCTGCTTTTGGTTAGACAGTTTTTTCCCTTTTACATTTTTTAAGTCACATAGACTATAGCATGCACACCTTAATAACAGTGTTTCTGAAAATCTTCAGTTGTTTTTTTTTCTCTCTGCAGAACATAATCTCACCTTATATTACACTATGCTGCTCTAAATGCATAGCTATACAGAAACAGCATTCACACGTTTTTTGCCTAGATTTTTTATTGAGAAAAAATGCATTAGAAACATTCTTAAAAGTACATTCACCATTTATTTGCTTGATGTCATAGACAAACCCATTTTGGTTCCCTAAAAGAACTTTCAGTGGATGAATTTTGCGAACCATTTTTTGTAACTAAGATGTGAGTGAGAAGAACATTACTAAGGGTCTAAGAAAATCAACATAATGTACACATCCTAGGAGGAACTCTTAGTTAGTGGGAGAATCTATACGTTATGTGAAGATTCTTAAATTTTCTAATTAACAGCAAAGGGAACATATAGGCAGCCTAAATATAGGTGCTTTTTAATTTTCTTCACATAAACTTTAAAAATAAAAAAACTGAAGACCAATTTTTACGTAGCTAAATACAATTCTGGAGACGGATTGCCCATAATTTAAAGCTTACTATGCTTTACATTACAATGCGTTTAAGTAAATGCACCCACACAGAACAACTGCTGATTAGTATGTTTATGATTTAACAATTCATAGAAAACATAGCTAGTGAAATAATTAACAAATAAACATTTGTCCTAACCAAGTTGGCATTACATTTTTTGTAACTATTTGTGATGAACTATGATACAATTGCAAACATCAAACATTACTTCTATTTGCCATGAAATTTCACTAGTGAAAGTATTTTAGCTTGTTCAAGTAATTTTATGTTATATAAAAGTAAACAAAATAAGCCACATCCATTAAGTTATTGTACAGAACTTCATGGGTTGGTTTCCTCATCAGGGATTGAGCCTAGACTGGACTCTATTTTTCTTTCTTTCTTTATATATTCCTTTCCATATTGGGTTATCATGAACTATGCTCAATTCTTGTCCAGGAAACTGACCCCATGAGTGACTGTTGTTGTTAGAGCAAGTGCTCTATGAAATCTCCCCCTCATCATGATTTGGAAAACGGTCAACTATGCAAATGCTTAGATGTGCCTTCCTCCTCAGTATGAAAAATGCACTAATAAATAAACTTTGACTTATCTTGACCCTTAATGACTACACTGGTCTATATATACACATCCAAACTTGTTAACTCCAAGTTAATATTGTGTTGGGTTTAATAGAAGCAAAAGCAGCAATAATTCACTAAAGCCAGTAAAGTTGATGAAAGACTTTTCCTCTTAGCCCAAATGTAGGTAATAAGCTTGGCATTCAAAACTTTTCATGCTGAAGTAGAACTATGAGGCTAATGATGTTAACATGTAATCTTCATCTGTTAGTATTGTGCCAAATGCATGCTTAAATCATTTCACACTTGCCTCAAACTGTTGTAATCAAAGCTGTCAAAGTTGTAAAGTAATCTCAAGTAAACATGCTTATGTGGTTTGCTTATATGAGACTGTATGAGAGCATTAGCTATAAAAAATGTCACAATGTTAAAGCTTCATAATGGCTGCTACTATTTTTAGCATTCTTAGTCAACTTGTATGCATCTATTCTCTTTTTTTATTTTGAGTATCTGAAGACTGAGACCAACTGAATAACGAGTGGAAATTGATGGCTTATTTGGAGTGGAAATCTGCAGTCACATACCCTTTTAGCAAGTCAAGTCAAAGTTTATTTATATAGTGCTTTTTATAACAGGTGTTGTCACAAAGCAGCTTTATAGAAAATTCCTGATCCAAGCCCCCATGAGCAAGCCAATGGTGACAGTGGCAAGGAAAAACTCCCTAAGAGCAAGAGGAAGAAACCTTGAGAGGAACCCAGACTCAAAAGGGAAATCCATCCTCCTCTGGCCGACACCACATAGCAAACACACACACACACACACACACACACACATTTTCTAAGCCACTTCTCCTACTGGGTCGCAGCGGGAAAGGCAGGACACACCTTGGACAGGTCATCAGTCCATCGTAGGGCAGATAGCAAACAGCATTAGCATAAAATATCATAATACAAAACAGGGAAAATAGGCAGAGCAATGGCTAATTAGATTAGTTTTAGCTTATGCAGCAGCAGCAGCATCAGGAGGATCAGTTGATGAGGGTGAGCTTTGCATAGCGTTGTACAGCTCAGTGGTGGTCAAGCTGGTACAGAAGGCTGGCGAGCAGTGGGAACCTGATCAAAGCAGAAAAAGCAAAAGCAACAGACCGCACAGGATGAGCAGCTGTTCAACTTGGCAAAGAAAAGGAAAGCACACAGAGAGTTAGTTCTGTAAAGAGTGACTGATCACAGATTACAGTATTAACGGTATTAACAGAGTGCAGCACAGACTCCGGCAGGTCTAGTTATTACAGCCTAACTAGAAGGGAGCAACCAGAAAGGTAACAGAGACATGAGGCCTCCCCGAGATGTCAGCACCCCTCCGCTCCACTGCCAGCAAACTTGAGTGAACACGTGAGAGCAGTGGGGCGACAGCACCAACACTCCCAGTTTACCATAATACTCCATGACCATGATGTGCACTGTTTATCTAACAGGGTAAACTAATTACCAAAGGCTTGACTAAGCAAGTAAGTTTTTAGCCTAGACCTTAAGACTGAGGCTGTGTCCTTGTGAATCCCAAACACTGACTGGAAGATTATTCCAAAGTTGGGAAGTTTTTTTTTGTTTTTTTTTACAGACTAAATTAGACAGTTTGTTTCTAGCAGCTTCTGGACCAAGAAGCAAGACCTCTGTTTTATTTGAGTTAGGTAGGAAAAAGTTACTTGATATCCAGTCTTCTATGTTTTATACAGCAAAGTTACATTTGATCATCTGGTTTGCTTGATTTTATATATAAATATATATATACACATATATATATATATATATATATATATATATATATATATATATATATATATATATATATATATATATATATTTGCTGTCGGAAGAAAACCTTGTATCTCCATTTTTGGCATTTTTCAGTTTTTGACATAATTTGCAAGTATCTGTTACTCTTTACATTGTTTGTAAATTTTGTGATGAGAGGCCTAAAGGAAATGACCCAAAATGACATGGGAAAAATTCTGGTTCCATTGACTTACATTGAAAGTGAAGTATGTTTTTTCCTTCTCCTGTAAAGTTACTATTTTGGAGATACAAGGTTTTCTTCCGACAGCAGCGATACACACACACACACACACACACACACACACATATAAGCCTTTACTTTTGCGAGGACGATTCATCGTTTACATTAAGAAACTGATTGTGATCAGTGAGGTAAGATCTGAACCAGGAAAGAGCTATTCCTTTTACCACTACAAGTCTAGTCTTATCTAGTAATAAAGAGTGGTCTATCATGTCAAATGCTGCACTAAGATCAAGGAGGACTAGCAAAGACATTTCCTTGGTCAGAGAATCATATGTGACCTAAAACCAGACTGAAATTTTTCATGTATATGACTCATGTATATGATTTGAGATAGGTCTGTAATTTGATAGTTCGCAGGGATCAAGGTTAGCTTGGGGCAAAACTAAAGAAGCAAATTTTAGACACCAAACATGTCTTGGCTATCAACAACATTTGAGGTAATGGGGGAAATACAGTTTATTCTTGCCTGAATATTTGGCTCAGGTTTGTAAGGAGCTGCAACAGAATAAAAATGTGTACTCAATTAGGTAGCCTATTGGATGTTTGCAAAAGTAATACAACACTTCTTTCCAGAAAAATGTGATTTTTCTCAATTATGCATTTAACATCTTTAAGCTATATTTAACACACAATATACTAATATTATATGTTGTCCTGAGTGTATAATAATAATAATAATAATAATCAAGAAAAGATTTATAAATAAGTAATTTCTGGAAAAACCTGGCAGACTAACAAGTGCATTCTAATAAATGTCAATCAAGACTGGTGATCCAAAAGCATTCCATACCATTACAAAACACAGGCAGTGTTTTAACCAAAACATCTCAAGACAGAACACATGCTGAAAGCTCATTTTCTGTTTTGTATGTTTACTTTTTCTCCACAGTACAGTGTTTTCATGGCTATTGAGTTCACTGTCCTCATCGTCCTGGCAATCATAGCAACTCTTGCTCAGCCAAAGGTTTGGGCCTACCTTCTTAAATGATATCATCAGTGTTTAAAGCCCACTGCTGCTTTTCAGCATGAGCAATCAGGTTTTCTTCTTATGGAAATGTTGAATGGATATTTCTATTGTCGTTCAATCAGTTGAAGAGGGAGATTGAGCAGAGCTACAGCAGAATTACCTCACTTTATAATACAGAGGCAGTGTTCCAGAGAGAGATAAACAAACTACAACAGAAGGTACGTACAATTACTACTAAGGATACTACAATTTCAAGTAGGGGTATGTGTTTTTTGCAATATGTGGTCTACAAAAAAGGTCAACAGATATAGCTGCACATCAGTGTCTTATCTCTGTCTTTATTTTTGTTAACAGGCTCAGTGCTGTGGTCTTAATGATTACACTGACTGGGAAAATGCGATACCACAGTCATGTTTTTGTCCTCCAGCCTACCAAGACAGAGAGGACAAATGTATCGGTGTTCCAAAGTTCCACAATACTGAGGTATGTTTTCACATAAAATTTAGCAGTGGTGTTTTATGTATTTCTTTGCAATACAAAAAAAAAATACAGTTAAAAAGGGAAGCTTGTAATTTATATTAAATAAAAAACTATTTAATAATGTCCAGAAACATAATATAAAATATTTTTTAAAAGTTTATATGACCTTTTATCACTTAGTGCCTATTATTTATTTGTCTTATATTAATAATGAATTTTCTCAATTTTAGCAAACACAATCATTTCCTATATTAAAAAAATGTTACCATTCATATTCTGAACACTGGCTTATGGTTCTGCATGAAAATAGGCGTGTTTGTTGTATGTCTTACAGATTTTAAGTTTTAATGCACCTACCTCCCTGAATGCATTCAAAAACTAATTTAACATTGTTCTGTACTGTGATTTCTATCCTTCCTGGGATGACTGAGCGGCATTAGTTTGAACACCCTCAGTCAAATGACATGTTTTGTGCTGGGACAAAATGTGTTGATTTTCTAAGTGAAATAAGTTAGTAAGACACATCGTCTTAGCTAATAAACAGTAATTGTGCTTGGGCATATGTCACTATCCCTGTGTGTATAGAGTGAACTGAATTTTTTTAGAATTAACATGTCATTCCAACCCCGCGACCCTGACGGAGAAGCGGCTTAGAAGATGGATGGATGGATGTCATTCCAACATTGTACAGCACTTTTCAGAAAAAGAAATTATTAGCAATGCATCAAAAACAATAACTCACATCAACAGTTTAACGGTATACTTTGGCAATAAATTAAACTTTCCGCTTACTCTAAATGCAGTTGATCTGCTAAGACACGTTTTGTGCCAAACTTTGAAGCTTTAGTTTTCCACTGGAGATGCTAGGCTAACAGTGCTAATAAACACTGGGTGTCCATAGTCCTAACTATTTCAGAAACTGTAAATACATGCTGAAATTTCGCACAAACCTAAAAAAAGTCTTTGTACATCTGGAGTGATACTGTGTTCTGAACCACACAAACAAGTCTACTTTCCAACCTGAATTAAGACCTGGATGTGAATTGAGTGGATTGAGAGACGTTTTTATTCATGTATTGATGAAACAGTTTGGTCCATTATGGGTGTCTATTGACTTTTGTTAGCAACGTTGGCCTAGCATCCAGTTCTAAAGTAATATTTGGACACCAAACATGTCTTGGGGGACATGGGGGGGGGCAGACATGACATAAACCAGAATAAACACAGCAAACAGAAAATCAAACAACAGAGACCAAGACATTAAACAAAGAGGCAAACACAGGGCTTAAATACACAGGGATAACGAGGGTCAGGTGCAAACAATCAAGGGCGGAGTTACAAAATGAGGGGCAGGACTACAGATACCAAAACAAAGGCACATGGACTAAACCAAAACACAGGAGCACATGGAGTAGTGGGAGGAGCCAACCAAGACAATATGGACCTAATGAACTTGATAAAATGTGGTGGAGCATTTTGTTTTGCATTTAAATTTTGGTAAATTATTAAAATAACATCATTCAGTCCTTATAACAGTTATTATTAAGTAAGATTGCTATCTTTGTCCTAACCATTGAGCTTCCAACTAGTCTGTTACAGTGTAACTGTTTTCTTTATGCAGTGGATCAGAAATGCTCACAGTGAACCAGCATCACCAGAGGATACAGAATACTCTGTTTACAAGATGGTAAGAGATTGAATGACTAAATTATATATTTAGGTTCTACAAATCTTACAGGATCAAACATTACTGATGATTTGAAATAGTTTAAGCTATTTGATAGTTTCATATGATTGTCGGTGTCAGTAATGAACTGTTGGACTGAAGTCTGACAACTATTACAGTCCGTTTAATTTTTTAATTATTTTTTTAATTATTTTTTAAAGTTTTTTTTAAGTTTCATTTTTCAGATGTTTCTGAGGAGTTCTGATAAACTACATAAATTGTGTAAGGAGGCTGCACTTGTTAAAATAATATACATGAAAAAACAGGAGTTAAGTCAGGACCACTTTGTAAAAGTAAATATTTTATTTCCATTTGCAGCAAGTTATATTTAGCAATACAGTTCTGTTCAGGGACCTCCCTGCCCTTCCATGAGCAGCAGAAAGATCCTCATATAGGGTACTATTATATACTATAATATTCATGAAAATTTCTTTGAATAACTGAAAGAAAGTCTTCTAAAAGGAACGTAAAAGAAATGCAAAGGGTACAATAAAAAACTGAACAATGTATTCACTTAATTATGCTTAATTTTTTTTTCTGGTGCTGAACAATGAAATACTTGTACACTAGGTGCAAGTGGTAGGTAAATATTTGATAAAAAAATTAGCCAAGTTTATAAAGATATCCAATTTCTTGTAGCATTTGCATACCAAATAATACATATCTGAGTAGCCTAGGGTCTCCTGAAAACAACAACAAATGGCATTTGTGATTTTCCTCATGTAAATGCTTTATTACTGCAATTGTAATTGACCCGAATACCAAACTATTACCCCAAATTACCCTAGGGTTCTAAGGGTTCATGGCCATTTTGGCTGGAAATTAAATGAATGGTAGCATCTGACTATTTTAATGTGCTGTGTATCAACCAATATCATTAAATTAGTATTTCTATCTTATTAAAATCACTGTGTCATCAGTACTGGTCATAAAATGTTCTTATTGGTCAGGCCCTTCTCATGCTTAAATAATATAATCTGTCTTCCACAGAGCTGTGTGCCAATCTTAACGGAAAAAGTGATGAACTACCTACGGATCTTACTTGGAATACTTTTTACATTAGCAACTATTGAGGTGAGACTAAAGAAAATCTGGAACAGCATTGCCTGTGTTCTAACGAACCATAAAACAAATTAAATCAACTCTCAGCTTTCAATCTAGCACATTTGCACATTTGAGTTTTATGCTCTCACATTACAAGGTTATTTCATAATGAATTCCTAGTATTATTTATATTCACTTCAAGTAAAGATACTAAAAAGGTACTAATGACATGGAGATTTTCATACACTGTTATTTAAAAGTTTAGGAACAACCTATAGCTTTTCAAAATGTTTTAAATATGAGTGAGCATTCTTTGTCTTTGATGCTTTTATGCCATATTAGCATTGTAAACTGGTTGTTGCAATTTACTAAAGAGGCACAACAGCTCTTTAGGATCAAAGGGGTGGTTGCTGCTCTCCTGCATGTTTTTCTTTTTACTTCTTAATGTACAGTAGTTCACTCCTCAAATACTAATGAAGCAATTATTCTCATTTAACAAGACTGAGAGTAAAAACTGGCTGAGTGCTGTTTAATGCCTTGTCTGATTTCGTGATCAGAGACAGAAAGTTTTTTCAAACATATTCATATATTTGCAATGGATAAAAAAAAAACTTGTTTATGCCTATAATTCATATCCCTTTATTCTTAATGTGATGATGGAAAAAATCTAAAACCAAATACTTTTAGAAAAAAAATGTAATTGTTCTTTTCTTAATATTTTGGGTGTAGCGCAGATTTTGATAGTCAAAGTTATTGATAGTTTTCTTTTCTGAATAATTACTAGAAGTAAATATTAAAAGTCTTTTGAACTCTTTTGACAAACCTTGACTTAATAAGCCAGAAGCTTGAGAAAATACATGATTTAGACCTAATGAGTCACAGTTTGAATGTAAAACAGAAGAATAAAGTCTTTTTTTTTTACCTGGCAGACATACAAATTAATATGGTGTGAAATCTAATTAAAAATGCGCAAGCGAGGAACACCGTTCTCGTGCAAGGAAAATGATTTCCGTACAAAGACGCGCTAACACGCAAGGACAAAGAGTTTGACTGGCCCAACTTGGTTTAACCCTTAATTTCATGGTTACTAAAGAGTCTCAAACAAGAAAGGTTTTATACAAAATATCATGTCATGGTTATTTTAAAGGCAAAGATAACGTTATTTTTTTAATGGAAAAATGTTTCTAAGGTAATTGCTGTTAATTGAAGCTCTTATCATTACACACAACCATTTGCAGTGTTGTTTGTTTTGAGTAAGTTGCAGGATTATGGTTAAAGATGGAGGTTAGTCTATTCATGTCACTCCTGAAAAAATAGGGTAAAATAGTTTATAATAGTTTATCTATATTTTCCTTTAAGCTTGGGAGAAACATGGTAGGTACAAAAACACAGCTGACCAGGCTGAAACTGGCTTCTTATTTGCATCTTATGCAAATTTTCCAGTCCACCTTCAATACTGTTTTTTTTACAGAGGATATTTTACCAATAGTAGGTAGTGATGAGTCATTTTAATATGTAATATAATGTATGTAATAATTGTAGAACAGTGTCGAGAAGGCTTCGTACACCACTTGCAATACAATATTATGAACTTTTATTTTATAGGTTAAACGTTTACATTTTTACATGCCCTTTTAAATATAAAAAGTAGTTCTCTTCACCTGCATGAGTGTGTGCAAGAACGATTTTCCTCGCTTTTGAATTGGAATTGACACCATAAAATAGCTTTCATACAAAAAGCTTGTGAGCCAAACACATGGTCATATTGCACTGGTCAATGCTAATTACAAAATTGGAATATGTTCATTTGCATGGAAATGTTTAGTAGATAATTCACTAAATTGACCACCCCCAGGCTTTCTGGTTATTGAACAGTTGTTTACCATTCATTTGAGGTCTAACGGTTAATGGCTATAAGAAGAATTATACTTTTTCTATACTGACCATGTTGTCCTCAAATTGGAGAAGTGCCAATCTACGTTTTCCTAATTTTGAATAATTTATAATTGAACAGGTTGCTGCCGTGATAGCAGTCTTGTTGCTGTGGTATAAAATCCATACACGGACCCCAGGCACAGACTTCTCAAGGGATAACAACAGCAGGACAAAGTACGAGCTCCAGCCGGACAAAATGCCCTGATCTAATCCAACCAGATAGCTTCTTTCCAAAACATGAGTAAGATGTATAACCTCAAGAGTAACAAGATTATCTGTCTTTTTGGATGCTAGTACATTTACATATCAGATGGCACTCACCTGTCCCACTGCAGGTTCAAAGATGACCAGATATGGATGTGGCTAGTAGTGTCAGAAAAATGCACACTTTTGTGGAAAAGTAAGAAACCTGGTTTATATGTGCAATTTGATAAACATATTCAGACTTGGAAGTGTGGCAGTGAGACTTTTTTCCATAATTTGTGTCACTTGGGTTTTCCATCATATCTGGTGATCCAATATAAAGGAACCTTTGGATGACATTTTGAGGAATTTAATGGGTAACTATTATTGTATGAGTACATGGCATGTAACATTTAAAATAATCTATAATAATCTGGGCAAAAAAGGGACCCAATGTTTGTATTTGATTACCCACATATTCAGTGCTATGGCAGCTTGGCTCATCTTTATCTGCATCCACTACTACTGATGTAAAATAAGCTATTTTATAATCTTTACACCAGATTGAAAGTGGACATATAAGCATATGTTTATTTTATTTATTTCCATTCTGTGAAAATAATAATGGACACCTGCCAACCCAAGGTTTCTTCTTCAATCAATGCTATTAATACAAAATTTGACTCTGCCTTGCTGCAGTATTAGTCTTTACTCTTCTGGGAAGGCTTTACAATTAATATTTAATTGAATTCAGCCACAGTGCTCAAATGCAGGGAAATGCCTGCTTGGCATTGGGCATGGTGATAGTAACCAGATGCTAAAGTGTTTAATTCTACCTCAAATAATTAATAGCAGAGAGGTCCATGCAGAGTGTTGTATGGCAAAATAACACCCATAAACAAATGTTTAGAGTTCATGTCTTTTACCTTTATCTAAATTACATATAAAACTCAAAGTGCATGTAAGTTCATTGGTTGTTTTGGATAGTAAATAAAATGGGTATATTTGCAGTGTGACCCAATCACCACCACACAAATCTGACTCAGTACGTTTCTTCACAGCGCACAATTTCACATCAGACCACTCTAAATGACTTTTTTGACATTTCAATGATTTTTCCAGGCCTATAGAAAATTGGTTATCCTCTAATTCATTAGCAGTGATAAGACTAAAATATGAATATACACTCCAGGACCAGGATGTTTGAAGTGAAAATGTACATACACATATAGTGCACTTATACATAAGTTTTTTAAGTTCCTCAAAAAAGGACGTGTCCTGGAAAAGGAGGATGTGCAATCACCTTATCTCAAGTTGGTAATGTGTTTAAATCCATGCAGTTAGTTATGGATGTTCATTAATAAACTGATAATATTGATGACTTTTTTTTTCTTTTAATGCAAATAAAGCATGTAACCCAAAAGAGTACAACTGTCACCTAAATTGTCTTTCACATTGCAATTTTAACATTACATACCGTATGTTCATATCTTGCAATAAGTATAGCACGGAGTGCAGATTTTGCTTATTGTTAGAATTAGGTTTGTCCATTTATAGTATATGACACTCAAGATGTGAAACAAACTTGACCAAACTGTGTCTTCAATGGGAGTATCTGTACTGAAATTATTGAAAGCTGAAGAAAGTGAGGTTTAATCATAAATGTATTTCTTTATATTGTGTCAGAGTAGGACTCTTCTGGAGAAAACACTCAGTCTCTAGCATCACTGAGGAAGTGAAGGAAACTTTTTAAACTATATGTGAAACAAAATTAAATATAAATTGTCCTACCTTAATAATTTCATAAGCTGGAATCATGACAAAAATATTAACAACGCTTTGATAAGGCTATAGCTTCACTGTCAGATCTAAGTAATTTAATTATTTGATATCGATGGTGATATATTTGATATCAACTTGTCATCTGTCCCTAGATTAGGTATTATGAGAGTGGAGTTAATTCAGTGTCACCAGAACCTGAACCTGAATTTGAGATTGTAAACTTTTTGTTATTCTGAACCTGAACGGAACGTTTCCAATTGTACATTGCTTATTCTACCTTTGTTTTTATATACGTTCACACCAGATATTAGTATTTATTGTTTTATTGGTTTTTTGTGCAGATACAATTGTTGCATAAGCTGATGCTGGATTTCTTTCTTACGAGGCATGTGAGGCAAAACAGGTTGGCGGGTCCCCGCGTTACAATCACTTTTCTACACTTAAGTAGACTCATGTAATCATTCAAATACATTTGTGTGCAAGTCAATTTGTGAGGAAGAGTATTTGTGCATGTCACCTGACCTGCCTCGCAGAACAATAGAAAACTAGAACAGCACAGATTCTACCAGATGTTTGAACAACCAATGTTTAACATGAACAATGCTTGTAAACTAAAACACCTGAAGTGTGTGATTATGAATTTTAACTGGGAAGAGTTGTAAGAAAGGAGGCTGTCAAGCAGCAGGTTAACTGACGTAGCTCAGTTTAGAACTGGACAATATGACTGTATCGACGTTGTGGTAATCATCAAATATGCTTTGATGAATATGACGTCAGTATTATTAATACTTAAAGAATCCTTACCCGATCACATTTGATTACAAAGCGAGTATAATTAGTTCTGTTTCATTGGATTTAAGGCAGTTCAGTGTGTGAAATGTGTCAAAATAACTGGATTCTTATAATAACTGGGTTTTTCATAGTCATTTTTGAATAGGCCACCACTTCCCGTTCCAACTTGCCTCGTGTCATGTTTCATGAAAATGTCTTGTTAAAAATAAATAAATGAACGTAATCTATATGGAATATGAAATTAAGAGTAAGCTGACCTGGTCAGGCTAAACGTTTTATGAACTATGTCACTCTAGAACGGCAATATACAAAAAAGGAAAAAATGTTAGCAGACCATCTGTTTTAACCAGAAATGAAATAATATATAAATTTGATCTGCTCTTAACATCCTGTAATGGTGATAATGGAAAGCAGTATTATTGCTGTAGTTTAGAAAAAGAAAGCTAAACCGAATGCTTCTCAGATAGGTTATTGCATTAAAAACTGCTTTCATATGTTTATTCATGTATCCAGCTGTGAGTTTAAACAAAATCAAGATTCTTGAAATGATTAGAATATTCCATCCAAAAGACTACTTAAGTAATAGAACATGAGAGGGAGTGTGTTATTGTGATCACAGCTGTGATGTTATACATGATAACACAACATTGATTGTTCTATTGCTTTTATACAACATTTAAATAAATGAAGTAAGAAATTAATAAATTGGGCAGGGAACGTGTAATTTAATGTGTTTTAATGTTAGCAATTCCTTCCATCAAATTATAGTTCCTTAACAAGCAGCTTGTTGGTACGTCATACTCATCAAAGCATATTGTGACGAGACTTATCACAACGTCGATACAGTCATATTGCCCAGCTCTAATCTCAGCTAGTTACATCAGTTAATTAACCTGCCACTTGACAACCTCCTTTCTAACATCTTTTAGTTAAGCTGTCATAGTCAGATCTGCCGGAGTCATTCGCCACACTCTGGAAATGTTCACATTCTCTGTCTTACATACACCCAAACAGAACAAAACTAATTCCATCTCCCTGCCTTTTTCAGAGTAAATGACCACTCAGCTGTCTGGCCGGACACTGATGGATGACTGATTGTCGAGCTCTCCTGCTACCCACTTCAGATCAGCTGCCCACGCTCCAGCTACTACCACTTGCCTTGAACTAGCTGCCCACCCTACATTGAGGTTTTCATGGACTCCTAGCTATTACTATTACTAAAACTATTACTATTAATATTTGATCATTAGTAGTATGATCAAATTGTAAGTCGCTCTGGATAAGAGCGTCAGCCAAATGCCATAAATGTAAATGTAAATGTATAATAATTTTGTAGGTAGCCTGACCAGAGCAGGATGGGTCCCCCTTTGTGAGCCTTGGTTCCTCCCAAGGTTTCTTCCTCAGCTCTGAGGGAGTTTCTCCTTGCCACCGTTGCCCCTGGCTTGCTCACCTGGGGGTTTTTACATTCATGTTAAAACTTTGTCTTTACTGGAATTCTGTGAAGCTGCTTTGTGACTACATCAGTTGTGAAAAGCGCTACAAATAAATCTGATTTGATATTTTCCCAAGAACAGTTAAAACTTACAAAATAAATAAATAAATAAAAGTATACCTTCTCTTGGTCTACTAACAAAGATTCTTTATACTCTTGGTCTCGCTGGGAACGTAGGGATTGCCACTCCTGAAGGGTCTATTGTAAATCCAATGCAGCATTTATTGCATGCAGTACCACTGCCAAGTAACACATCAGAGACAAATAAAATGCATATGTTTGTCTCAAAATGGTTTACCTGCTCTGCCACCAAATATTGGTTTTAAGTGTTTTCAACCACTGGGGAAGTCTCGCTTAGTGTTGGAGCAGAGGTTCTGGGAATGAATTCCTGGACATTGCAATGGTTGGTGATGTTTCCTGTGTTGTGCAGAAATGTTTTAACCACAATGGTACACTTTACTCAGCATATATAATATACAGCCCCTGCGACCCAGAATGATATGCGGCTTAGATGATGTGTGTGTGTGTATAATATACAGTAATTCCCTGTGTTCAAAACATTCATATCTGCAATACATCTGCCCGTGGTAAAATGTACAGTCTGCTTTTGTCAACCCTCTCCTTCAGCTCCCTCACAGAATTCACTTGCAATTGTTTTACCTTTCGTCCTTTGCTGGCCCTTGCCAGTTCAAAGCAGACCAAATTTAAACTGATGTGTGAGTAGCTTTGGCAGTTTCAGTTCAGAAAAACTCCGACTCAAGATCATTTTTGTCCTTCCGTTTCCTGTCCTCTCATACACTGGCTTGCCTAAAAATGGACACAGTGACAAAATAATAGTCAAGCAAAATAACAGAAAGGACCTTTAACTGAATACAAACCACAAACTGTAATACAACCAGAGAACGTTGGTGAAACAGTAAAATAAAGTTTTTAGGCAAGAAATGAAAAAGTGTTACCAAATTACACTTCACGAGTCCTTATTCCCTAAATTGAATTACTTCATGAATTCAGTGACTGATGCATGACTAACGTTAGCTTACTGGCTTGATTCTCAAAGCTCGTAATTCATATAGAGTTTTTACCAGGGAAAGTGTTCATTAATGTCAAGCAAAAAGGGCTAAAATCTCAGGAAATACCGAAGCGGCTTCTGACACTGACTTCAGAATTCAAATGTGTCTGTATTAGCGTGAACTTTGTTGCTTGATAGCTAACAAGCTCATGGAACATTTAAAGTTATACATAGCTAATCCGTGGTTGCTGAGTCTCACTACTTCAGATGCAAGGGGGTAGAACCTCGATATCTGGGCCAGAGAGCAAGAAGTGCCGTACAGGGTTTGTCCACCTTCCAACTGGACCTGGAGTGAACATAAATGGATTACACCTCATGGTTGCAATGCAACTCCTGCTAGCTAATATAACGTTAATGCATACTATTGCTATTGCATTTTTGGTAGGATAATTACTAGCTAAGGACACAGAAGCTAACAGAGTCTTAACGGAAAAGCCACATTAACTGAACATGCACTGTGATAACTAGCTAGCTAATCAGTCAGCACCAACTTGCCTTGACTTCGCTGTGCTTGACAGCTAAAAGTCTTCCAGAAAATAAATCGTCTCTGGTGCTTAACTCAAGATATCCATGAACACATTCTGACAAGTCAGAATTATCATTCAAGACAACAGAAATGCAAAAGCTGTCTAGCTCAAATATGTTCAAGATAGCTGTCATTTATTTGGAGATATTTTAAAAAGACTTTTGACTAGTCAAAAATAGAACTCTGGATATCCCTAACTTAGTTTTGCTTAGTCATTATTTGCATTCAAGATATCTACAATTTAATCTGCACTAGTGAAATCTCAGTTTCAGATATCTAAAAATATAGTTAAGATATCTTTAATAACGAGGAAATTTAAGATCTCTTTAATTGGAATTATGATTAATCAGAACAAAAAGTGACATATCGCATTTACTTTATGACTAGTCATAATCAAATTGTACATATCTGAAATCTGCGTTTCAGATAGTCAGTAATTAATAGAAGATATCTTGAATTGGAACTTCCATACAGCTCAAAGGTAAATTTGATGTTATTCACACTAGCCAAACTGTAATTAGACATCTCAAATGGGTATTTCACCTAGTCAAAATATAATTAGAGATATCTTTATTTAGTTATATGTCTGGTCATAAAAGGATGTAAATCTGGCCAAACAAATTAATGTTAAAATGCCTTGCCATGTTGTAACGTGGACGCCAACAGGCTGGCCCGCCAACCGCTGCTTCGCTTCGTGTGCATCGTGAGAAAGAAATCAAGCATCGGCTTTTATCTGCATGAACAACCATTAAAACAATAAATACTAGTATCTGGTGTGAATGTACATAAAAACAAACGACGAATAAGTTACTTACAATTGGAAACGTTCAACCGACGTGCTCTTCAGCCATAGTCCTTCCTCGGCATTTACTCATATTCACAAAGAAGCCTCTGTCAGTGACCACGAAGATGTTTAGTGATTTGCCAGGAGTGAGTTTGATTACATCTACGCTTGTATGCTCTTTCCCTGGATGTTTCCCTGAATTTCCAGACCTGGATTTTACAACCTGAATTTTACCACATGAACTTCACAAACTGATTTTCTCAACCTGAAAAAGCATCAGGAATTCAGGTTCAGTTTCTGGTGAGACTGATTTAAGTCCACAGCATATGCTTAAACATACTTACAGCCATATTCAGTCTCTCCATGTGTGTGCTACAGCTAAGCTATACTACATCAATCATAACGTGATAATGAATAGCTAGACTTTCTAGGTCTGCTACTTTAGCCAAGTTTCTAGTTGTTTAAGGTAAGAATGATAAACTGTATGTTTTTTGCTCTTCATCAAAAGCTCCTTGACTTCTCCTGTGACTGTGGTGAAGGTAACAGAGGAATTCCACCAAGTTATTACTTACTACTATTTTACAATGCTCTATATGTACTCATATGCTGTGAATGTTTAAATAAAAAACACACATTTTAGGCCAAAACCTTATCTAAGCAGTACCAGAAAAAATACATTGTGCAGTGTATTCATAACCACTTCATGTAATATGCACATCAGATGCCTGGTTCCTATCACCACAGCTGTGAACAATTCTGACTCAGTAAGATTTTGAAAAATAAGTAGGTTTTCTCCTTAATGCACCACAGAACAGCTGGGTTAGTGCAACTCTGAGTATGAGACTGAAAGCATGTGCTTGTTTAGGCGATGTTATGTGTAGTAACCACTGAGATTAATATGTCATAGTTAGCAGTGCATAAAGCAAAATGCTAAGGGCTGATATTTTGTCAGATCAACCCAGTCTGGCCAATGTTCTGTTTTAGCTTTAGATAGACAGAGATGAATGTGACTGCCTCATGTTTTTGAAGGAAAAAGGGCCTTTTAAATAAAAGTAATTTAATACATAAAATACATATAATCCAACACAGCCCTCTCCTGACCACCCCAGTTGTACACTGAAAAAGATGCCTAAAGGTTGCTTTAAATTTACAATTTTCAAAAATCAACATCATAATTAAGTACCATTTAACCTACTTACTAGATGTAAGTTAAAACAAATAATTTGTGTGGAACATGCACATATTAAAATTCAACATTTTCATGTGTACTTCCCGACGGTAGGCGGCGCTCTGTTAGAGAAAATACACCAAGCCTCGGCTCGTTTCCTTCCGTTGGTGTTGACTGACAATGACGGCCTCCATGCGGATCGCTAGTGTGCGACTCTTGTCGAAGACAAGACACTATTTCTCATCCGAGGTACAGGAACGTTCTCCTTAGTAACTCGTCGGTGTTTCTGTGAATAGAGCGCGGACTCCCGTAATCCTGCTCTTTGTTCCGCAGGTCGCTGTTCAGCCGGGTGCCCGTACAGTTCACCACCAACCTGCATCGACACGGTTCGTCTTCACGTCTGTTCGATGGTGCGCGGGGTGCTTTAGTGAACACTGAGACTGAACGTTTAACCCATTAAAGCCTCTTTTCACGTGCATTTTTAAAGCTCTCGAGTGGAGTCAAAGCGAGTAGGACATACCGCATAACGCAAGCGGAGAGAGGTGGCTGTGTTACCGGGCAGGAACTCCATAATCGAGTCCTGGACATAAACATCTGCCTTTAAGAATCCCAGCACATGAAATGTGTCGGCAAAGAGGGAAAATGTTCTGTACTTAAATACGTAAGAACGCCTTAAAGGTGTCCACGAACTGATTAAAAACTTGCTTTATTAGAAACTTTATTAGAAATATTACAACGTTACACATCGTTCAGAGTGGCATGCGCCCTGTTTCACGAAAATGCCTTTATTAAACAATCGAGAGTAAAATCGATCAGGCTCTGAGGATGAACGAAGGGTCGCGCGTTGTCTTTTATAGGGAGGTGCTCAGCGAAGGCACTGCCATTGCCCAATTCAGGGGTCCACCACAGGGTCTGTTTCCCAGTGTGTTTGAGTAGGTCACCACACTGGGACTAAGAGTTAGCCTGCTGAGCCTCAAAATGAGAGGCAGAAAATTAAAACCAGTTACTTGACCAGTGGATGATCTCTGTACATGATGAAAATCATGTCCATTTAAAAAGTGATGCACAGAATTGACTTGATTAAAACGTGTACAACATTTTCACATTAATAAAACATGGCACTAAACATCTCATTTTATACTGTGTACTATATTATAATGTATAACGCCTGTTTTATTTGGAATTGATGTACATTTTTGAATCAAGTACATTTTAACAAAAGTCATTTTGATCAATTTTAAATTTGCTTACTTTGCTGAGTTTTCTTAAGACTCCACAGATAAAATACAGAGTGTTACAGTAAGGCTGAGCTCTGGTTGATGGAGTGCCACATATATACTAATCTCAATATTCAGTAATCTCAGCTAAATGTGTTTCTTTTTGTGTTAATTTTAGCTTTTAGTTATGCGCCCATGATTTTACCATTTTACTATGCGGATCGTGTCTGTTCATGTTATTCAGCTAATGCTAGCCATCAGATTTGCAATGTGGTTTCAGATGATTACATTTTACCTTTAAGTAGATATTCGATGGAAAAAGTGCTTACCAGTGTTATATAAACTACTACAATTTGATAGTAGAAAATGCGACAAAAATTCTGAGCTAGTTTTCTGCTGATAGCTGTGTGGTCGTGTGAAGAACGCAAAAAAAATCCCAGTAGCTGCGTTCCAAGCATAGATATACCTACCTAGATGTCGCGTTGCCTGTTGTTTCTCTATCTGAGGCCATACGCCTGTGTGTCTGCCATGCTGGAGAGGTCAAGATCGGCTTGTGAACAGATTCACTTATATTGAGAGATGAGTTCTAAGGATTAAATCAGCCACGACTTGCTAATTAGCTGTCTGGACCAGCAGAAAAGTATTCGGTCTGCACCTGACGTGGTCCTGACTGGTAGAAACACAATCAGCAAATCCATCAAGGTGTGAATCACTTCTAATGTTAATACACAGATGGACAAAGCTAAAGTTGGCTTCCAGTTCGACAACTTCTTGTTTGAGTTTTCCCGTTCCACCTTAAATGGTGCAGAAGTCACTTTCTGGTTTAAGGTGGAATGGGAAAATTTGAACAAAATACTCTCTGATACACCAGTTACGGTGAAACAGGAGAATTAGAACAAGAAGCTGGCAAATAAGACAGTTTCAGGTTTGTGTAAGAAGGTGCTAACGTTAATCTATTATAAATATCTACATGTATTCAGGAGTGCTATAACTTACCTAGCTACAAAGCTTTAATCATCATTGTAAATAAATAAATACTACATAAAGTTAAGATCCCCTGAATAGATTAAATGAATGTGTAATATAAAACCGGAGAAATCGCATCAACGGGTTCTTGGTGCATCATCAACCACATGGCCATATCTAACATTACATATAAACATCACAGTAACAATAAGCATCACACAAACATAAGTGTGGATCGCTGCGTCCCCTCTGTTATATAATCCTATCCCACTTTCTAAATGCAATATTCTTGAAATAGTATAATTTTGGGCAGTATCTTTCCTACACTGCTGCTCTGTAATGGTATTGAATGCCATCCAGCAGCAATGTTGACCTCCCTAAAACAGTTGATGCTCCTGCCTGGACCCAACGCAGCGTCTAGATGTGTATATCTGTAGACTGCTGTAGTTGTGTAGTCGGCGCCATGCTCTTATGCCCATATTAGGAACTCCGGGTCTAAGCTCCATTTCTCTATGGCCAGAATGAATAGCATTCTGAAAAATTGTTTCTGGCGCTCCCCGTGTTAAATGTTCAGAACCCAATATGTTTAGTCTTATGAACATTCTCTCGAACACCACTGGATCCTCTGAATTATGAGGTGATTAAAGAGTTGAATATTTCTACACGTAAGCTAATGCTACTGCGCACATAAAACTCCTTAAGCAGGTTTTGACAGTGTACACAAAATTCTCATCTGCAGTAGTGTCACTTGTGAATACCCTCATTGTCCTTGTAAAAGCTTTTTATTAGTAGCTGTCAGTGTCATCTGAGACCTTTTTGTAACATTACATTAACGTTTATACTCCTTCAGATTTAGAATGGTGAGGACAAGTTTTTTTTTTTTAAAGAAAATCCTTTGTGACTTGATGGGTAAAACCAGAAGCGAATATCCACAAAAATTCCAGAGCTGTTAGGATGAAGCCCACATTGGTCGCTATTAAAATCTGTTGTGTTCTTGGTGGTTCCAGTCAAATTTTCGTTGATATTTGGTGAGCATTTTTACAAGTCAAATTAACGTGCATACATGAAGACCAGCATTGTTTGTGCACCTTAATCTCTGTGCAAAGTTACAAAAACCCTTGATGGTTTTGAAAATATTGAACAGTGAATTTGTATTTTTTAAAATCATCACTTTAAATCAGCTCTTCTACTCGATGCAATTTTGAAGCTGAATAAATAAAGCTAAAGAAAGACATTTATTATGTAACCAGGGATGCCGGCTTTTCAGGAGGTTTTTCAAATGTTTAGCATCAACCAGTGTCAATTTATTGTAAAAAAAAAAATAAAATTCTTTAGCCTGTAACTTGACAAAACAACACATCAATTTTTTTAAGGGCATAAAGGAACACAAATGCATGAGACTGCTGATGAGTGAGTTCACATGTCAAACCATATTGCTTAATAACTTGAGAATTTGAGCGATTTGGACGTTGATGGGGGCTGAGTGAGGTTGCTCATTGAAACTTTATGGCTTTATAACCTGAGAATTAAAATATCACAAATGTTTTTTTATTTAACAGCACGAACAAATGAGGCCATATTTGTGCAGTTTAGATGTTGGTGGGCTAAGTGATGTTACAGATGAGAAAATACAGATAAGACGTTACAGATAAGACAATGTTCTTCTCAAAAACACTGCCAACACAGTGATTCCTATGGCATAAACCAGCACAAACAAAAATGTAGTGCTACTGTTATGAATCTTTTTCTTTGTCATACAGATTGACATGAGTTCTGGCTGAAACACCTGCATTCCACAATTCCACATAGGTTTGGTCAGATAATGTATGTGAAACAGGGCCTTGATGTTAAATGGTGCAGTGTAGACAAACTTGCAGTGGTGGATCTACTCTCTAAAACAATCAACCAATCTGCACATGCCTTCTGCACATGCCTTCTGAGTTGTTGGTAAAGGTAGAACATTGGTCTGTGAAAAACGTCTGATGTACTGTTCTGCCTTGCAATGCTTTGAACATGCTTTTTTTCTGCCTTAAGCCAAAAGCTTATCTAAGAACTGTTGTGAAGTCTGACTCAGCAAGTTCCTATAGAAAGTAGTATTTAATATCAAGCCATTTAATTATGCTGAAATTTGTACAAATTGGTGAAAATTTTCTCTTTGTGGTTACAGCAACGTTTGCTTGATACCTGTAGCCTTCCTTCACAAAGGACGTGCCTATGGCACGCAGTCTTCTTCCGTAAGTCTCTCGTAAAAAAAATCTAATTTGATCACATTCAAGTTGCCCTTAGAATTTTGACCTTTCATAATAAATTGTTCATGAGTTTGCAGTGGTTCTACTTTAGAGCAGGCTATTTGATTGGTTTGCTTAATTCCTGCTTTTTACTCCAGGTTACAGTCACAGAGGAACCTGACCTTCTGTTCCAGAAACTGTCCGTGTTGGTTAAAAGCCATGATAAAGCTGTTCTGGACAGTTATGAGTTCTTTGCGACTCTAGCAGCAAAAGAACTTGGCTTAACCTTGGCTAAAGTGTGAGTTAGAAGTACATTTAAGAAAATGACAGTAGGCCTCAGCAATACCACTGGCTGGCTAACATAATTGTGAACTGATGTGTTTTTGGTTTACTGTGGTAGATTTGAACCTCCAAAGAACATAGAGAGACTTACACTTCTGAAGTCGGTGCACATTTTTAAGAAACACAGGGTCCAGTATGAAATGAGGACACACTACAGATGCATTGAGGTGAGACCTTTATATTATTATACAGTACTATATAGTTACGTTATATATTATTATAGAGTTATATAGTACTATATGGTTACATTATATAGTACGAGGAAGTGAAACAGCATTGGGATAACTGTGTCTTAGTTGAGTTTAAAACTGCAGTTCTGAAGAATGTTTTGCACTGTGTCAGATTTCTAGGATAACAGGCTCCACTTCACGGGTATACCTGGAGTACATTCAGCGCAACCTGCCAGAGGGAGTGGCCATGGAGGTCACTAAGGTAATAGAATTTCAAGAAATAGAGTACGTTAAAATGTCTTTTCTTGGTACTCCCGAGTGGCACAGCATCTGAACGTTGGCCGGGTCATCAGGAGATCGCGAGTTCGATTCCTGGTGATGCTACAGCCATCTGTAGCCAGGAGTCCAAGAGAGCACAATTGGCCTCGCTCTCTCTGGGTGGGTAGGATGGGCCCCACTTTTCCCTCCATCGCTCAATACTATACTAGTCAGTGCAGGCGTCTGTTAGCTGATGTAACAGATCTGGTGGTTGGCGCTTTCCTCCAAGCGTGCTCGGCTGTCTAATGACCAGAGGTGGACAAAGTACACAAATCATGTACTTGAGTTAAAGTAGAGTTACCCAAGGTAAAATATTACTCCAGTAAAAGTAGAAGTCCTTACTCTAGACCTCAACTTGAGTAAAAGTACACAAGTATTTGGCTTCAAATGTACTTAAGTATCGAAAGTAAAAGTACTAAAAGATTAATTATGGCTCTAATGTCCTGTTATCATTTTTGCAACAAGACTCACTTCATGAACTCATTTTAGGTGAAAATACTCCAGTGTCTCTCTTGGTAAACCAGTCTTTTAATAGAATGTCATTAATTAGTGATGCTGACATCTATTAAAATTATCATAAGCACAAAACACTGAAGGCAAACAGTTTATCAGGGAGAACCGAGTGGCTCTGAAATCACTTTTTACACCCAAGCAAAGATTACTTTATAAATTAGTTACAAGTTGAATAAAAACTAGCTTTAAACTCAGGTTCACAAATAAGCTTTCCTTTACTGTATCGATCTGTAGGTCTCTGTTCATAAACATAAACTAACCAAAACTAATTTACTATAAAATGAAAGTGTTTATATGAATTCAGAAAAAAAGAAACATGCCAGTCACGACTGCATGTGTGTACATATTTCTATATTGTGGTCTATTTAGGTTAGTTCCATCACTGGTGCTCTTGCTTTACACTTCTTTTGTTTTGACATGTTACGTTTTTATACACTCAAAAACCAAAAGGAACGACAGATTTCTCAAAATGTAGTGGAGTAGAAAGTAAGATATTTGACTTTGGAATGTAGTGGAGTGAAAGTAAAGTCGCCCAAAATGGAAATACTCAAGTAAAGTACAGATACAGAAAAAAAACTACTTAAGTACAGAAACTAATTACATTTACTTAGTTACTGTCCACCACTAATGACGTCGCGTTAGCAGCAGTTCAAAATGAAGCGGTGGTTGGTTTCACAGGGTCTTGGAGGAAGTCTGTGTTAGCCTTCACCCTCCTAGCGTTGATTGTATCGTGCGATTCGGATTTTTTCTTAAAAAGTGGGCATGCTCTAAGATACAGAACTATAGTTACGGTGCATTGGAGATTTCTAGACAGGTATGCTGTAGCAACAGTGTGTACTAAAGTTAGTTAGCTAATGGAGTAAGGCAGATGATATGAGGACCCAGGTAATTAAATGTGTAAACTGCATATTAACAAATTAACCGTTCTAAATTGTGTCTCCCTCTAGACTGCTATAGAGAAAGTTCCAGATCATATCCAGATGCCTCTGTGGAGTGTCCAAAGCCAAGAAAAGCAAGGCAGTCAATAATTACCTTTTTATTAGCTGTTGCTACTGATGAGTAATGTAAATTAAATAAAGATGGATTCTATAATGGATAACTGAACTTGTGTATATAATACACTGTGTGTATAAGTGTAAGCTGACGTGTTCCTATTGCATTGCCCATAATAAAGGGGATTACAATGGGTTCTGATTATTTATTTTACAAAATAAAATGCCTGCCATGCTGTTAACCAAAATATTAGGTACTATAAGATGCCATTTCATAAATTAATATGATCATTTGGAGGCGATTTGCAACATAGCCAAAACTGTTCAAAATGTAAACTGTTGCATTTTGAAAGTACTAAATTCGATCAAAACTGACATTTTTATAGTCATTATCCATGTGAAGTTCAGATGTCTCCACTTTAGTAAACTTGAAACTGACAGTTGTTCTGTGACTATGACACATTACCAATGTTGACAGTCAGTCATGCAGTTGTGTGTACTGGCATGAGCCACTACTTATCTACACACAACATTGGGGGGGGGTCTAATTCTCCATTGCTGGGTTGTAGCCCAGTTTTTAATCACCATTAATTATGAAAGCTAAGGGGTTACTGGGGTTGATGTTTATCGAATGTGCAGAAGACAATAGACAATAAAACACTTGTTTTAAAGACAAGAAAACCTTTAATAAATCACAAGTTGCATTTGTAACATAATTAGTTGAACTGTGTCTTAAACACCATAAATACCTGACAGACTGCCCAGTCAGAGAACTGTTTATTCTGACAGCCTGGATGCAAAGAAAAAATTTAGGTCTAACAGATTTACATATCTCTGCTCATGTCTTTTTACGTTCCCAAAGGTGTCAGAAAAATGTTTTTCCCACCCATCACCCCCCAAAAAAAGGATGTACATTGCCACATAAACCCTAAAGCTATGTGTAGCTGATGGTACCTGTCTGTGCTGGATTCAAAGTTTCATTCACATGAAAATGTTGACAATTTGGTGGTCCAGGGCGACCTAAATGACCAGTTGCACACAAGTAATATATGCACGTAACCTGTGGACGACACAGACTGCATTTTTTTTTGCTACAGCTATCATACAATGTAGAAGTTAAAAAGCCAAATGAGAGGCGAAAGTACAGCATATTACCTTTGAGTTTTAGGTGTAATAAAGCTTTTGGCTGGAATGCACATGTAATATAACTTCTATGAAGCTAATGTGCCTTAGTACTTAAAAACATTTTTCTCAAAAAACAAAACAAAAAACAACATGACAAGAAATTGACAAAGGTAAAAGGTGGCACTGGAATCACAAAGTACAAAGACTTTATTTTAAAATGTAGGTCACTGTCTAAGAAGGTAGCACTACTACTCAAAAACTACTCAAACATTTGGGGTCACTAGTCATAACTGTTATTCAGTAGTACCTCATACAGTATGGATTGATGTGCTACAAAAGTAGACACCAAAACCAATACTGTATTCACGGTTTATAATATTTTGGAAAACAACAGTTAGGACAAAAAAAAATGTATGGTAATGCTATATTTTGCTGTTGTCAGAACAAAACCTCGCATCTCCAAAATAGTAAGTTTACAGGAAAAGGAAAATACATGCATTACCCCCGCCCCCAACCCAAATTGTCAAAAACTGCAAATCGACAGAAATGGAAATTGTTTTGTTCCGACAACTGCAATGTTTTTTTTTAATTGGAATTTGTAGTCAAAAAAGTACTATACATAGCTGTTTGATTAGCGAGATTTGGTTGGCAGTTTATAAATATGAGTCATTGTGGATATCAATTTCAATGATTTCTCAGTTATAAAATCACAGCTTCCTGTATCATAAATGTTTCAAAATGTATCAAATTTTTACAACCTAGAATCATTTTATACATGTATATTCAAAGAATATGGTTTTAAATGAATGAAATCAGTGACCCGTTTTTTGAGTGAAGTGTATATACATGTAGCAGAAATACTAAGAAATTTGAAGGCATCTTATTTATTGACCGGTAATACTGGTCTGTGACATCGGAAAGCATGTAAAGGGTTTAAATTGTTCTTTTTGTTGTCACTTGCTCCAATGAAAAAATATAAAGATGATAAAATTATTGTTTTGACTAGAGCACAAAGTAATTACTCCATTGTTTAATGACCTAATCTCTATATCTGTTTACCACTGATGCTCATTGGGTTCTGTTCTAAATACAGGGAACTTACTGCCTGAACAAATAACTGTACACAAACAATGCAACAGATTAAGTTGAAAAATGCTGCTGTATTCCTTTGACTTGATACTGTCATGTCACAATGGATTGAAATTATATACACTGTATCCAGGCCTTTAAACTAGAGGATGGTTCTAGGTGTAAACAAAGGCTTTCATGTAATTTTTGCTAGTGTAAGTCTCTTCTGCATTCCCCTCAACAGTTGATTCAAGATGATTAATGTATCTGAAACAAGAACCCTGATGAACACGTACACCTCACCTTGTACATGCACGTTCCCTCACTCCAACTCGCTTGGTCATACATAAATGGGAGAGCAGACAGTATAGCACATCACAAAGGTGCTCTCCCAAAAGAAAACATCAACAAAATGGTTGTTCTACAGTTAAACATTATGGGGCTACTACTCTGCCATTAGCTTAGCAGCATTTCAGTCTCCATTAAGTGTTTGGCTAAACTGGCAACTTCAGGGTTTTAAATTAAATCTGACTGCTCTGTCAAAACAAGCAAAAGTCTACCTGGTCCACCACTAAACTTATGCTAAACCAGACGTATTGTGAAATTACATAATGATCAGCCCAACTAACACAAAACAAGGACTTATTTTGCTATCTGTTTTTTAATACAATGAGCAAAGCATTAAAACAGTTCTTCCTTCAGTTACATTTACACTTACAGCATTTAACAGCCCCTTTTTTAATTTCAGACCTAACTTAACAGAGCAGTGTAAATTACATAGTCTGTGCATGTCACTGGGCCTAAGTCTGTGCATGTCACTGGGCCTAAGTCTGTGCATGTCACTGGGCCTAAGTCTGTGCATGTCACTGGGCCTAACTTATCAGTGGTGTTTTATTCCTGTTATGCCACTCCTCATTTCAAACGACTAACATCAACTAAAATCATGTTGTCACTCAAAAAAGTATTCAGTGTCTATTTTAAACGATTACCATGAAACTGAACAACGCTGAGTGAATGGAATGACTCGACTTGATGAAGGTGTGTGCAGTAGAGTATTCAGTAAGTGAGACTACCCACTTCACTACTTCATTCACGGAGCTATATTTCAACAGAAGCCACAAGAGCTGCTTCACTTAAAAGGCTTTCTGCGTGTTAGAGATGCTTTGCTTGCCTCATTCTCGGACTACGAACCAGCCCCGCAGAGGGCCCCAGAGCCCCAACATCACAATGTGGCATTTGACTAGGGCTGCAGGTGCTCTTTAAATTGCAGCTTTCATGGCTGCAGCAATGGAGTTCAAGAACCCTTGTGACTCATTTAGGTTTAAACTCGGGTTAAACTCAGTGCAATTACCACTGTGTGCTTTTAACCTGGAGAAAGATATTATGAATAGCTTCCTGATCAAATACAGCAATACCTCTACTGGGAACCATCTTCTGGTCATTTTTAAATCAGACCAAACACCATGTTCTGAGAAATTGTGAGTATGGTTCAGCTGATATGTAAATGCTCAAAATATACAGCTTAAAGGCTAAAAAAGAAATCAATGCAATGGCAGGGTAGGGGATAGAAATGTGATATTTTACAGTTATTGTGATAAATGACATCACAATGTGTTTTTCTGGGTATCAGTACTTCAAGAACATGGAACTGTATGTATTTATGTACGTATGTATGTAAATACAGATATAGACCAATTTAAAACACAGATTTAGACAAATTATACAGAGCTTATAAACAACAATCAGTAACAGCATAATAATTAGATTATTTTTGCAACTAGCTAGCAGGTGCATCTTTATTTACAAACCTCAGGAAACCTAATTGTTGTGATACAGTTGTATGCAAAAGTTTGGACAAACGACATGTTGCTAAGAGGAAATAAGTACCCATCCTCTACAAAGAACAAACTTCTGCTCATTTCAATGCACAATTACTGTTTATTTGCTGAATTTAATACAATGGATAGAAAAAAAAATGGCCTGTGCAAAAATCACAATACATATTATATATTATGTTTTTGTTATATAAAAATAGTGGCCTAAAATTTGCAAAACAAAGTGGCATATTTAAGTGTGTTCTCTGTAGAGGATGTTGCACCTTATTTTTTTACTGTAATTTAACCAACTGTATATACATTTATGTACCATACATGTATTTTTTGCCACATCACTCACACATATGTTGATGATAAACAAGTATATTTCTAGTACATAAATACCAGACTGAATCATTGGAGTAAAACAAGGTAAAAGGTTTTTTCATTCCATTGTGCCAGGGTACTAGGTCCTGTGGATCACTGTAAATTTATATAAAGAGCTTTTTCTGAGAGGAAACAGTCACTATTGATGATACTTGCTATGATTCAAGCATCCTACCTAGTATTCTTACCTTATCGGGTATGCAGGCTTGTCAAGCAACAGGTTTGAGTGCATCACTGTGTTTATTCATCTGCAAACAGAGACTCTTCGGTAGGGAAGGTGGGGAAAGGCAGGGTTTTAGGAAGAGGAGGTTGTCTGGACAACATAAGACTCACCTTGCTTATAGGGGGGTGCAGGGGCAGGGTGCGAAACACTGCACATCACTGGGGCAGGGGGGGGGAGAGAGAAGAAGGTGAACATCCTGCTTCCAAGTCCCGCTGCCTTCCGAAAAGGGTGACTATGTCCCCCTTCAGGAGACAACAAGAATCAGTCCAGCATCAAAGCACAGGCTAGCAGCAGAAGCAGCAAAGGCAGCAGAAGAGAAGCACTCAACCCTCAAAGGAGGAGATAGTGGGGGCAAACATCAGAGCTAAGAAAAGGTGCAACACCTGTTGAGAAACAGATTCCAAGCTTGTCGCCGTTTCTTCTATGCTTTTGTATGTGCTGTTTTACAAATGTTGATACAGCAATGTTGAGCTTTATCTAGTCTTCAGGCATGTTTATATATAGCTTTGGACATTATCTGCAAGAATGAACTTACCAGTATTGTCATTCAAAGATTCCATCACTAGAAGAGCACGCAATTGTTTTCCACACTTGATCATGTCTGTTTCACTGTTGGGAATGCGCTGGATCACTTTAAAATTGTGTCATCTCAAAAGGTAATTTAATCTCACAAGTTGTTAATAGACACATATCCATGACTGTC
The DNA here is from genome assembly GCF_015220715.1 of Pygocentrus nattereri. Lineage (NCBI taxonomy): Eukaryota > Metazoa > Chordata > Actinopteri > Characiformes > Serrasalmidae > Pygocentrus > Pygocentrus nattereri. Next base: position 28,568,532 of record NC_051211.1, read on the forward strand.
AAATGTGAGGTTTCCATTCATACACTAATAAACGGTTAATGCTAGGATACAGCCAGTTTATAACAAATAACTGCTCATATAATAAATCTCTTACAATTATTTGTCAACAAATGGATTAACAGAACCATTTTATTGCATTAACAGCTTTTTTGCATTGTTCTTATGTTATACAAATAAAAGTATTCTCATTTGTGCTGCAGCAGGTGGTGGTTGCTGTATAATGAGTGAATAGCTGCCTGAACTGACCACTGTCATTCCTTATGAACGATTCAAAGATACTGCGCCTTTGTGTACATTGTTATGCACATTAGCAGGATCGACTGCAATCAGACACTTATCAAATGAAGACAATGTCTCAGCCCCACGACAGACAGCAAAGAAGTTATTTCCCAAGAACTGAAAACCAAAAAAAAAAATTTCATTGCCCCCATTTTCTACACACTGCTCCTCTGATTTAAAAAAAAATAAAAAGAGCGAGAGAGAAAGACTATAATGTGCATTAGGGACTCCTGGTTCCAGCAGTGGGCCAACTTTAACAGTTTCAGCTTTCAGAAGAGTGTATATTTGATACATCTCATGTCTTCTCAGTGCTTTAATATCAATTCTATAACAATAAACTGCATTCTTTAATACTTAAATTTACCAGACCATTCTTAGTTCTACATTAGACACTTAAGAGATACCACATGTTAATACAGTAATACAAAATGTATATCTATATTAAAATGACTGATCTTTTAAGTTATCTGTATTACAAGAAATGTGCAGTTTCACATGAAACATAACTAACAATGTTACTGTTATTACCAAATATTGTGCTATTCTTATGTAAACAGAATACATACCTATGAAAATACATTGTCCATTTTACTTCAGAGCACTATACCTCAGTCATTAGATTTATTAAATGGACATTCATGTACTGTGTTTCAATAAACAGTAAAAAGAAGAAGTGAGTTTATTTTAACTTTATTTTTGACTATGTCAAAAAACTGATACTTTAACCAACTTACATTGACAAATCCACATAACTCAATCACAGTAAGTAAAAGTATGGTCATAATGATAACACTTCAGCATTAAACACAGTGAATGTAGTGCTATCCTACCATCAATCCATATCTTTGTATGAATATCAAATCAGTCAACAGAATGGATTGCTGAACACAAACATGAAGGGTTGTCAACAGCAATATTTTCACTTTACTTAATAATAGCTGCACATTTATAATAAGAAGTAACTTTTGAGCCAGGAATACATACAGAATGGGTTCTTTTCTCCATAAATGTCCATACAGCATCAACTGCTGTTTATAAATACTGAGTAGTTATATTTATATAAAACAAACTATAGCCATGAAACAAAAGGAAATGTCTGAGAGGCCCAAGGAGTCCACAAAAACATACTAATTTTACAGTGATGAGTGAGGACTACTGTGCAGTCACATTTAACTTTCTTTGTTTCTCTCTCATTCTCTCAAAAGCACATTTATTCTTCACTACTCAAGGAAAAAGACCAATTAAGGCTTACAAGATTAGCACCACGCAAAGTACACAATGCTTAGGGAGGTACAGAATTAACTTCTCTTAGAATACAGTTAAAATTAAAACAAAAAGTGCTATAAAAAGACAGTGAAATGATATGGGGCTGTCCCTCTCATAACATTGTAGAAAATAGAGCATGGTTGACCAGTATAAACTAGACTGGAGTGTCAATTTGGACATGAGTTACTGGCACCCACTAGTACCACCCTGCGCTACAGATACGGACTAATATATTATCTCGAGTTTGAGCTGTCTTAAAACCGCCGGCCACCTGGGGGCCCCGGCCAGCGCTGACCCCTGCCTGGGGGCAGATGGGGAGGAGGAGGGGGTGGTCCATTGTGGTAGCTGCATGAAAGGATAAAATTACACAATTGGATTCTGGTGCTGCCTTAAAAAAGGGCCCGTGCCACAACCTGTAAGTTTTTTCCTCTGTAGAAAATATAGCATTTACTATAAAATAGAGATTCATACATTCAATTCATGTCCAAAGCTACAACAGTTTCATTTATTATAATCTTTTGCGTTTACAATTTGACTGAGCAATGACTGTTTCCTCGATATTAACTTTGCCATGGCAATGTAAATAAAAATTACTTATAAATACTAAAAATGCTATGTTGAGCTGTAGAGATGCACATAGCCAAATGAGTTTCCATGAAATAACAAAGAAGAAAACGGGGCAAGTGATGGAATCTAGGCGCAGGTCTTACCCTCTGGGGTGGAAGTGGGGTGGGGGGCCAGGTGGCATCATGCCCCGTCCTCTCAGGGGCAGCGGTGGTCCTCTGAAAGCTGGGTGCCCTGGTGGAGGTGGCGGAGGTGGGCCATGTCTGTAACAAAAGAATTTCACCAAGTTACAGAACCTGACTGATTCAGTCAAATGTTATACTAGACTGTCAACTATTCTGGTTGTACAGAATTACGACAATCCCAAAATCTTTGGGTCCCAAATACAGTTGATCAAATGAAAATTACTTATTTTAATTAGATTAAAAAAAACAACGTTATGCCTCATTTTACTCTACAAGAACGCAAAGGATTTTACAGCCATGCTACTAGTGAAAACTAGATCAGACAAAAAAAAAAATGGAAGCTTTGATAATATTTTTAGAAACTACAGATATGTACCTGTGCATTGGTGGTGGAGGTCCCCTAAGATGCATTGGTGGGGGAGGGGGTGGGGGTGGACCCATGCCCATAGGACCACCTCTACCTCCTTTTCTGCCATGCATGTCTGGATATGGTCGTGGTCTACCTATTCCCCTCCTAAGAAAACATATTTTGGCTTTACAAGTCATGGCAAATTGTTGTAAATGAATAATTAATACCAATTAATAATTTATACCAACATTAGAAAAATCCAATTTGCACAATTTCACCTTTACTATAAAAATCAGGTGACCAGCCAAGACATGTCTGATGTGTGAAATCAGGTAAATTACCCCACAAGCTTTGGACACTTCAAACATTATTGCTAAAAAAACTACCTTTGGGGTCAGGGGAAAAACTGTGTAAATTAGATATGTTCACCAAACTATTCTTTTAAGACAGAGAATATTTATGAGACTCAGAAATATTTAAGAAACTCAAAGATTCTAGGATGCTTTAGGGCAACCTAATTGGTCCAAATCCATTCATGAACCCATCACGACTCCTGCCCCGTCCTCGCCCTGGTGGGCCAAACCCTTTATTTATCATTGCACGACCACCACGGCCTCCTCGACCCATCCGGCCACCTCTACCTCGACCCCTAAACTCACGACCTCTGCAAAAATAACACAGAAAGTAAAGAAACAAAACAGAAAAGTTCTCTGTTAGTTCATCCAATTTCTTGGTATGGGGCAGAAACTGACAAGTGACAATGGATGCTCTGATCATGTGACCTACCTTGATTTATTGGAGTCTGGAGATGGTTCCACCTCTGCGGGCATGTCAGTGGTCTCTGTTATCTCTGTGGACTCATCCAACTGCTCTGCTGTGGCAACTTCCATCTGTTAAACAGCCATAACACAAATTCCAATCATTCTTAACATTTTAGAACCTTCTTTGTTCTCTTTTGTAAAATTTCAGAGTAATTCATAACAAATACTACTAAGAATAAATGACATAATACTTACTGTGTAAGGATTTCTTTCCTTACTGATTGATACACTCACTTTCTTTTTATAATTTATGTAATCAAAGAATTAATGTAATCTTAGCAAGCCTTCCATTTACTACAAAATGCTGCACAAAAGCAGACAGAAGAGATCTACAACCTCCACTCAGTCTTACTCTAAAAGCCAGCAAAATGCTATAATGTGAAATGTTTTAAATTTGCAGGTTTGGAGATAAAATTATTTAAGTTGCTAAGATACTTAGAGACAGCATTCAGGGCGAAATAGTTTAGTTTAGGATTGTCAAAATATTAACTAGAATCCTTGACTATATCGTAAGACTCAGAAAACACTTCGGTTATTCAGCTCCTGTAGGTTACCTGGTTGAATTCCTACCCTTACCAACAAATATAAATGTTAATGTTGATGCTCTCTACTACACGCACGAAGTGAAATACCTGTTACAGTAAATAACTGATGCCAAGACGCATGTTTTCATGCTACTGAATTGAATAAGGTTTTAGACCTACTCTCTGTCAAACATGTTTTGAACCCAACATCAAAAGCGAAGCCTACAAAGCTGCAGGGCAGCAGCTCTACAGGAGCAGAGCAGACCCACATATCCCTAAGCTAATGTAAGCCAAACACATGAAAACTGGGAATTATTCATGTAGCAATTAGTTAATATATGATAACGTTAAACAGTTTTATTTCATTCGCAGAATAAAAACAGAAAACTGCGTACTTTATACCCTGCGTGAGAAAAGTCAGTTAGCGGTTACCATGGCTACGTTAACGTATAATTTGGTTGCCTTTAACGTTATTTGCTCCCACGGCGTTAAACATTTCACAACTTATTCTGATACAATAAGCACGATTTTCTATACATTAAAAAGGATATTTAAATGTAAGTATATTTAAATGTACCCGAACGCACGCTAAGATAGCTAGGTTAACTAGCTAGCTAACCTAGCGAACTAGGCTAAAGTAATATCATAGAGACACATCAGTGACTAACGGTAAACCTGAAAGTGAACGGACAAATAAACATTTTACACGACGCTTTACAGGATAAAACCTCCGACTGACATAAGGAACTGATCTTATTCTTCGTTGATATGAGCTGTGAGATACCTAACGCTAGCTATCTAGGTTAGCAATGCTGCGCTAGCTTACGAGTCTGTTGACTAGGTTCTTTACACACAGGCGTGAATCAGGTTATTAACGCTGTTTTTAGCCAAGCAGATGGAGCTTACCTCGAGAACGAAATGCCTCGTACAGGTGACTCTGTACGAATAACTTCACCTGTTTGCTGAATAAAACAGAGATATTTAAAACAAACGGGGAAACTCCACCGCGGCCTTCTGTCCGGACTGATTTGAAATGGCGGCCTCTGAGTCACTGGGTTTTTTCGTCTGCCGGGCTGCGTTCAAGTCATTCTGCAGTCGCCGTGTTCACTCGTGCCCTGGCGTTTATTGCACCCTTGGCGTAGACGACGGATGAAAACTCAAGCGAAAAGAATTAACACTGTCAAGTCTCGCACTTTTTCACGTTTAGTAAAGATTTTCTGCTTATTTCTTTAAATCACTGCTGTCGGAGCAAATTTTTGTCGATTTTCGGTTTTTGACATAAATTGAAAAAGCATGCCGGCCTTTGTATTGTGTGTAAATTTCATGAAGGATGCACCAAAATAAATGGGTAAAAATGACTTGGAAAAGTAATGTAGGTTTTTTCCTTCTCCTGTAAAGTTGCCGTTTTGGAGACACGAGGTGAGGTTTTGTTCCGACAGCAGCGATGTGTTTCTTACACTTTAGTCCACGTTACATTTCAACTCCCACCATTTCCTTCAGACGGTGAGGTTTTGCATGTTAATAGAAATAATACATAATTATGAATAAATGTTAAATACATAGAACCGAACCCATACATCCCATATGGAAATCACTGCACTGAGCTGTATCTGTGCTGTTCCAGCTCCCCCACTGTCATACAGCCCATGTTGTATTCTGTAAACCATTCAGCTTAATGGAGCTAAACGCGGCATTCAGCCTGTGGTTTAATCGCACTAAACACATTTCTTTACACTGCCTCCACATGCTTGCTCTTTTCTTCTCGTACCTTTATTCATATGTAGCTTGGCTGGCTATCAGCTGCAATCTATGAGTTTTACACTAAACACGGCAGCAAAAAGTAAATAAAAATAACTTCATTGCATCTGGTAATCATATTGGGCCGGGACATTGCTCTGTCCCAGGCAGAAATATCGTAGTTCATCACACAAATCACACAGGCTTTATTCTGTGGTGGCCAAATACGCTCACTGCTCACAATAAAAACCCAAGTCAAAATGTAGGGTTTTTCCTCACGGGGTAATGGGCCTGGACCCCGCTTTTGCCCCTACCCCTTGGCATTCTTTACATACCCTATTTAGCAAAAGCAACAACCCAAATAATTCAGACGCCCAAGCTGTTGTCTCCACATTTCGATCTGCCTCCAACTTAAACTGAACAGCTCGACAAGTTAAAAATCACACCCAGTAGTAAAAGTAACCAGAGGTTTATTCTAAATTATTGTTTTTAATGTTTGGCAATTAAACACACGCATACGAAAATAAGTAAAATAAAATTGACACAGCAACAAGTGCCAGAAAAACTATGTATACATCAGAGTTATGGCACAACAGCAGGCCAGCGTGAAAGGTTCAAAATATGTACAAACGGCAGCTAGCAGTGTTCGTGGTTCATGACTGGAGGTCAGGGTCGTTATTTTTGGCTCAGAATGTCCGACAGCTCCTTTATATATTCGATCGTGTACTTTAGTGTCTGGATCTTGGTCAGCGGTTGCCCTTTGCGGCTGTACACCGGGGGCAGGTAATCCCTCAGCTGGTGCAGAGCCTCTGCCAAACTCCTCATCCGCAGCTTCTCCCTCTCGCTCGCCTTCATGCGCCTCTTGCTGGACATCTTCGCCTTGCTCAGTTTTCGCTGGCCGCTCCTGGCTCTCCTGTCGTGTGGGCGGTCGTATGAAAAGCTCGCGAAGCTCTGCTCGCCCTCTGTGGCCTCAGGCTCCGGGGTCGAGCAGCTAGAGTAGGGTGAAGAGTCAGGGGACGAGGGCGTGCGTCTCATCGAGGCTTGCTGTGGCTCTCCCACACCCCTCCAGTCCCACTGGGACAAAAGCTTGGCTGTCATGAGGTCCACATCCATCTGAACGACTTCCTCAGCGAGGCTGTCCATGGTGCTGCTAATTCACTCGGGCGGCCGGTTTATGGTAAAAACTCAGGTGAGGGGACTTTTATACCAGCGCGGACTTTATGAGCTCACAGCTTTCTTCGGAGTTCAAAGAAACCCAAAGTGGCGAAACGGGATGAAGAAACGACGTTCGTTGTCACCGAGGTGCGAATAAAGTCGATACCACGTGGTAATGGGGAAGAGAAAAGAAAATAATTAGATTGCCTTTGGTGAGGGAGCAGTTTTAGGTGGACGTGGTGGTCATTGGGTTTTTTTACGACACCTGTCAGGGAAATGCAGTAGACAAACGACACCTTAGGGTCCTTTTCTACGTGGTTGAGAGGGACCTGCCCAAAAATACCTCAATTACCCCAGCACGTTCACGGCTGCAGTCATCAGCTGAGCGCCGCGGCTGGCGGAGAAGCCTTCTGTAAGGCATTCTCTACGTGGTAGGATTGAAATTCAGAGTCGTTTTGTCATACACGTGGTGGGTGGGTGTGTGGGACCGGCCAGCAAAATACATAATCTGAAGAAGGCACGGCCAGGACTGCAGCTTTAAGTCCATTTTATTTCGTGGAGGCCTTTCATGTCTGCAAAGGTGTGCAACATGGCACTACACAGGTGAAGAACCAGCAGCTGAGCGGCTGGGTAATAAATTGTGTGACACCGTGACCAAACGCTTACGCGCCCATCACAGAAAGGAAGCCACACGTTTAAACATTTTACGTCTTTATTAGGACCGGACTGCCACTTTTTCTGTTAAAAAAGGTTGCAACTTTAAGACTGCCGTTTTGTCAATTTGCATCACTGCAGCAGAGCAGTCAACTCAGCGCTAAATGACGTGAAACATACTATATTATATATAATGTATAATACATATAAGGGCGTGAAATATATTGCAATACTGGAGAGTTTAATATCACCTAGTGATATGAAAAAACCCAAAAAGCCAAAGTTCAGGAAAACTGTGGATTTAAAATAATAATAAAAAAAAATACAGAACTTCACTAAATATCATGGGACACTAACCCAACACTCACCAATAAAACACCAATATCCTGCTGCTGGCATTTGGCTTTATACTGTTCCAGAAGAGGAAGGAATGAACCAGAGTGAATGCAAATCATTCGGATTCCCAATCTCACTCAGGTGTGACACACCAACTGGACGTTTGAGTCTGTAACATGGTTTTGGGTCAGTGTGCTCTGGGCTCAACAATTACAGAAAATGCACATTTTTTACTTAATAAATTTAAGTTTTAACCTCTCTGCTAATGGCAGAGGGCTATCCATCAGATCACTGGAATTATCTCCCTCAGAGTCTGAAGCCTGGTTGGGGTGTACCACATTTAGCTGCTCTTTTATGGGCAACATGCTGAGTCTGTCCTGTTTGAGGGGCTGTGGGTGAGGGGCTAGAACAGTTTTTTGAGCGACATGCAGTTTGCTCTTGGCCTTGGCTTTGAATTTGTTTTTCTTTTCATCTTTTCCAAGGTGATTCTCTGCATCACTGTCTTCACTGGAAGAACCCCGGTTAATACAAACATCTCTTTTAGAGAAACTCTGTTGGTTTATCTGGGCAGTGCCACTGTGTGATTTCTCACAGCTGAAGGCAGAGTAACTTCTCTGAGGCAGTACTGAGGAGATTAAAGTGTGTTTCGGTTTAGCGAATGTATATTTTGGTCGCACCTTATGAGTGAGGCACTCTTTGGGCTGCTGTGCTTTTGTGGAGACATTTTTTTCCTTTGAAGCTGGAGCACTGGGGTTAAGTGTACAAGGCTCCGATTTTTGACTCGATGAGCTAAGAAGAACTTCACGATTCTTAGATAGTAATTTGCAAGATGGGTTGAAAGTGTTAGTGAAGTCAGCATTCATCATGTCAAAATCAATATTGTGAACGTTGGTCGTGGTTGAGTGTTCTCCTTCAATCAAAGAGTCAGCAGACTTCATTACGTTCCTCATAATGACCCTCTCCCTCAGTGGAAATTCAGAGAGAACATCAACCTGTGGAACTGCTGATCCTCCATCTTCTGACCTGAGAGCAGTAGCTGAGCCACAGTCTGCTGTTTTGGCTCCGTCATCTGATTTTCTCACTAGTCTTAGATCAGCCACACAGCACTGAGGCTGAGATGATGGGGAGGCAGTGAAAGATGAAGCAGCCCAGTCAATACTGCTCAAGTGCAGCTCATCAAGCACACCAGATACAGAAGGGGAGATTTCAGCCTGAGAATTTGTGCCTGTATCACAGGGGGAAGGCAGAAGCTCTGACTGGATCTCCTGTTGATTTGCGAACACTTGAGAGGGCTGTTGTACATCAAGTGTAGCAGTGGAGCACTGGCCTGTTGTGGATTCTAGAGTCATTATGCTGGGTGAGACCATCTCTGGAGATGCTGAGGCTTCAAGTTCTGTAGATGTCTTCAGGGACATCTGAGCAAAGAGATCAGAGACTACTTCAGGGGAATCTTGCAGCTTCTCTTTTTGTGCCCTTGGTGCCTTCTTTCCTGTTGACAGATAATTAAAGCACACAGACATATTTCTTAAAAGTGCCCAGATTTCTATTTCCATAATATTGCTTAAAACTAGCATAACATACTACATTGTAGGGTCCATTTTCATAAAACACTTCATTGCAGAGAACTGATACACAGGGTTCATACACCTTTTCCAAGGTCAAATTCAAGAACTTTTCAAGCACTTTCAAGGTCAATTTTCAAGCTTTTCCAGCACTGTATAGCTGTAGTAAATTACTGAGTCAGGATAAAATAATTGCCCAAAAAAATTCACTTGACAAATCACTTCACTTCGAATAAATTATGTACTGAAAATGTCAAAAATAATAGCATTCACCTTTGAAGTAGGCAGTCAACCAGCTCTATAACCTTCTTCTACAGTATTGTGCAAATCAACAGAATAGGATTAATGACTAGTTACAACTTAAAAAAAAAAAAAAAAAAAACTGACTGGCAGATCGCAGTCACACACTAGCTAGCGGTATTTGGGTCACGAACGAGCTCTTTGAGCCAGGTCTTTTAAGTCAGGGGTCGACAACCCAAACATTTAGAAGAGCCAATCTGTCAGTTCAACAAAAATCAAACCATCTTGTGAGCCACAACATTTCATGTCCACTTTAACATCTTGGCTGTAAATATGACTCAGCATGTGCTAAAACAAGCTAAAACATATATAATATAAAACGTAGACTTACTTTGCTTTAAGCCTATGGCTCAGCTATAGCTGTGCTTCTTGCATCTTTGGCAGGATAGTTTTCAACAAAAGTAGAACAGCTTCTTGCTTATCTTAATGTTCAACTTTTTACAAAGCTGTATATCAGGAAACCAGCTGGAGTGATTAGAAATGCAAATAATTCTGTGAGTCTCTAAACTATCGATGTTCATCTTTTTTTTCTCTTTGCCCTTTCGTTAGCTACTAGCTGAGAGAGACTTGTCTGTGTTGCTGCGGTGACCAGAGGTCTGTGCGCCAACCTTCAGGGTTAAAGGGTGAATTAGCAGATACACATTAGCTCCAGCGCTTAAGACCTGATCGTTCTGTGTTAGAACAAATCAGCATAGCTTTATTTTACAGCAAAGAATGATTATTTTACCGTAAAAATCCAATTCTGCTATGAAGCCGCAACAGTGTAGAGAAAAGAGTCGGCATTTCTGTGAGAGCCAAGCCAAATGATCATGGTTCACTAAAAAAGAGCTGAAATTCACCATAACGATCACAGACGCAGACATGCAAGCGAGCCAAGGTGGAGCAGTTTTCATTTTCGACTGCGACTTATTTTATTTCTCCAGCTAATAACTGAAATATTCATTCAGATGGCCTTTTTTTGTGAGAGAAATACAGCTACAACTCCAATCATTTTTAAGCACTTTATCCAAAATTCCAGCACTTTTCAAACCTGGAAAATACAACATTAAAATTCAAGCATTTTCAAGGATTTCAAGCACCCGTATGAACCCTGGATACATTCTAAGAGATTAAGAGTTTGAGCTTTACACTGAATTGGGGAATGGGTTGGCTTACAAACAATATACACAATTTTCACTGCATTTCTTGATCAAACAAGTTGTTTAAACAATTAAGGTCATTGATGGAAAAGCTAAATAAATCTCTTTAAAAGAGGGTAACTGGAGAAATCTGTTCCGATCAGTTCAGGGGTGACTGACATTAGGGCTTAATCATTTGGAGAAAACATCTAATTGTGTCTAATTTTTTGCAACTGCAATTCAAACTGTGAGATTTCTTATAAATTAAGGTTCAGGACTATGATTTTTCTTTGGCAAACAAAGACCAAAAAGTCCTTTTTCTGGCTTGAGGCTTGATCCCTGAATGTAGTATGCCAGACTGCCAGTAAGTTGTAGTTGGGATGTCACAACACATGGAGGTTTGGTTGACTGATTCAACTTCTCTACATGCAGGTCATAAGCTCTGTGTTATTAGGCTAAATTCATTAAATAAAAAATTTTATTTTGGACATTTTTGATAATGTTTTGAAAATTGCACTCTCCTAAACTGCTATTTTGACCTTAAACAATAAATCTTTCAGCCCTAACGCACTTGGTCTTAAGCGAGTTTTGTTTAAGTGCATTAAGACTGAAGATGAACCTCAGAAGAAATGATAAAGCTCATAAGAGAATTTTAAGATTAGGAAAAGGTTACAAAAGGATTTCTAAAGGTTTTGACATTCATCACTCTTAAATCTGACAACTGGAGGTCCAGCCCTCTGGCTGCTTCACCCAGGCATGGGCATCCTACAAAGATGAGTGAAGGGTTACACCTTAGAACCCTAAAACAAGTGAAAATGATTTCTAGGATAATAGATAAAAGATTCCTCACGCTTGATAATGTCTACTATAAGTAAACACTGAACAAAACTATTACTGATGGTAGATTATTAGTTCAATTCCAGTGTGTGTGTCTATGATCTACAACTCCAGAGAGGTTGGGACATGCAACACAGGAGTAAATCAACAAGAAATGGATAGAAAAAAATAGTTTTTAGGGTAGCCATGTCAGAGGCTTTACACCAGTATCACTGCAATGCAGTGGTTTACACTTGCACTGTCTGAAACAACTCTATATGGTGCAATGGGGAAACTGCAACATAAAACAGCTAAAGAAAGCATTTAGTAAAGGTCTTTGCCAATACAAGTTTTCATTAGTCATTTGCTATACTCTCATTATACCTTTTCCATCAAAGACATGGCACTGTAAAATGCTTTTCTTGTTAGACATGTCTTTATTTAGTATTATAGCTCAGATGAAAACCACATACTTCAGTGCTCAACACAGTTTCCAGCCAAAACCTCACATCTACTAAAGGTAAAACTGGTAAAACTGATTAATTGAATTAGGCGTGTTTCAGCAGGCAAATCAGCAAACTGTGCTGAACTCCAGCCCTGCAGTACTGGAACAGAGCAGCCCTGCGCTATAGTCTCTTTATAGAAATACAAAGAGCATTCATTAATTTTGATAAAAATTTGTTGATTAAGTTAGCTTCTAGTGACTAGTCATCTTTCAGTGACTGTGCATGCTTAAATAAGCAACCAGCAAAACTGACTAAAAATGCACGCTTGATCAGTTCAGCTACAATATGTTACAATATGCAGTGTGTTACTACACATTTTATCAGGTCATTTTTGTTATAAGGCAGGGAACACGCAACTGTCAAAATAAAACACACATCAGATTACATTGTTTCTCTTTAAAGCCATGTGTATACTTCTAAATATGAAATAGAGAGGAAAAAGTGACAGGTCAGTGGAATGTGGATAAATGGGCATGAACCCTGGTGCCACACCTTATGTTAATCACAGTGTTTTGAGTGTGAGGGAACTGTTGGGATCTGACTGTGTAAGTGTGAGAGAGTAGCGAGCCAAGCCTAAAGAGTGTCACATCTATACCCACAGCTTTGATCTCAGCATTTACAGAGAAGGAAAACCACATCTACTTAAAACACCCTAAAACTCCCAGAGTCACAGTTTCCCAGGAATGCCACAACTTCCATCAGCCAAATTACATCAAACAAAGTAAAAGTTCATGTGTATCGGTAGAAAGCGAGAGAGCGCAAGAGAGACAGAGAGAGAGCGAGAGAGCGCAAGAGTGAGAGAGAGAGAGCGCGAGAGCGCAAGAGAGAGAGAGAGCAACATTTATGTAACTTGTTTTCCAAATATACAACGAAAAAATGACTGTCTAAAATTAGTGGTCGAGGATTGAATTTTGTGATATGCGAGTGAAAAGTCTTTAACAGAAATTCAACACTTATTCTGAATAAAGGAACTGGTGCTGAAGACAATGCATAAAGCCAACATACATATCGTCACTTCTGAAAACTCTGTTTCTTCTGTACAACATCAGAGATAGGTGTGTTCCAACAGTGACAATATAAATTAAATTAAATAATCGCAATCACAGTCTCAAAATGACTTCAGTACAAAACTAAAAGCACCTGTTGTATGTCCCACGGGACATATATATATGCAGAATTCATCACATTTAAAAAGTGGAGATCAAATCTTCATGCAGATAACTTTACAAAAAATAAATGCAAATAACCTATTACAGTACACTGTCATTTATATCCATTACAGTAGTTTATCATTTAGAAACAATAATATTGTGTCTCAGGTCTTTATTCACAGAATTCTATGTGTGTTTTTGGGCATTTTCATTTTAAAAATGACATTAAAATTAAAATGCTGAATGCGAACTGATGAATGTGTGAATGAAGGACCAGAAAAGTACATACTCTTTGATTTGCTGTCTTTAGCCTCTGCTGTTTCCTTGTTGAAAAGTTGAACGATGTGTGGGAATGCAATGGAGAACAAGTTCTCCTCTTCCACTGTCCTCACAACATCTGGCTCCTGTTGAAGACTGTCTTCAGGAAATACATAATGATCTGCAACACCACAAAACAGTTTGAAATATCAGTGTAATATATACAATAGAATAATATGCTTCAAGTCATGATTTCTCAAAAGAAAGCAACAAAAATGTTCTAAACAGACAAATAGCTCTCGGGACAAAAACCTTTCCTCATATTATCCCAGTGCCATCTAGTATTATCTTATCATATTGTTCAAAATTCACTTTTCAACAATATAAAAACTATTTTGTTACACATACATGTACAAAAGCACATTGACACTAATGAAACACTTATGAAACTAATTTGTAAGAAGCTCTAAATAATTAAGAAACTGTAGATGTGTCCAGGATGATGAAGAGCTGTAGATTTTAAGGATGTATAACATTAAGTTAAAATGAAATTAATATCCAGATGCCTTTTATTTGAAGTGATCAAATTTCAAAAGTAGGAAACTTAAGAAAGAACTATTAATATTTAATTATACTAAATTAATTAGCATTTTAAGGTAGAAATGTTAGAAACAAGTTAGTGAGATTTGAATCAACAGGTTTTCTGTTTATTACAGGGAAAGCACTGTTCACTGTAATTTATCATATTCTATAGATGCAGCAGAAAAAGATGAAAAATTCTGGAGAATTTATTTAACATAATATAATGCTGTGTGTTTTCTTTCAGCAAAGAGAAACCAAAACATTCATTGGCATTAATCTTTTAGCATCTCATTATAAAAATCTTTGATACGCAACTTCTGGGCTATTGTACAAGCATGGAGGAGGGGATTCTCAAAGTTCAGGGTGTGTAAAGGAAGCAAGTTTAGCACTTCAGGGTGATGCATTTGTTTCGTCACCTGTGACCCGCAAATCACACCACCCACACCTTCCTCACATCTCTCTTCACAACCAGACACTAACAAGACCAGCAGTGACATTCATCACACTTCTTCTGCTACAGAACAACAGCTCTGCTTGAAAATAAACAAGGATGGACTGGATTTAAAAATGTGAAAATCAGGTCTACAACAGTACTTTAAATGATGCACATCAACAATCCATGACTTAAGCAGTCAAATATTAAATGCCTCTAAGAGCTCAGACATAACGATGATTTAGAAAAGATGCTTCTCAGACAATAACCAGATTACAGACAAAGGAAATGTGTAATCTCACCTGGCTTCCTCCACAGAACTTCAAAGCAGGAGATGCCATTTCTTATGCAGTGCTTGTATATTCTGTTTGGACAAATTACACGGATTACTGAGACTCTATGTAATGACATGGAGCAACACAATAATAGTTCATTTCAGGAAATATTTAGCCGTTTATGACAAGTGAACTTCTTAAAAAGATTGCAGCATAAAGTAGAGGCAGACCGAATGGGCTGTATCTGCGCTGAAATTTCTGTTCCATGTCTTTTGTTCATAAGTTCGGTGTAAGTCATCAATGCAAGGACCTTCTCACTGGTGTAGTGTTTAGGCCACTCCATCTTGTCCAGAGCAAACTTCTAACAGATATAACAAATGAAAGAAAAAAATACAAGACACTGGGGTAGAAGCTCCATCATAGAGCATATTTAGAAATATTGCATTCAGACACTTTTTTTTCTTATTTAATATATTTCCAGTGCATATATTCCCTCCTAGTCTTTTGACTTTGAACATATATGAACAAAAAGTATGTAGGCTATTCATTAACAAAGTTATGTGTACAAATCACAGTTTCAAAACATAAACCACAATTTAGTACGTTACTAGTTAGCTTTTTGCAGCATTGTTTTTTAATTTTGGCCTATTCCACTATCTTAACAATCTTAAATTTCCAAAGATTGCAAGCTTCCCTTCTGATAGACTCCATCATGAATTGTCAATAAGAATCAAGAGTGAAGACTGGCTTGGCCATGCAAACACCTTCACCTTTTTTAGAAACCAGTCTTGAGTCATTTTGGCTACATGTTTGGGGTCCCTGTCCTACTGAAACTTCAGTGTTCTTTGAGGATTCGGTTTCTTGGCCGATGATATTTAATTTTCCTCTCTCACTGTACATCAGTCTATTTATGTGCCCTTCGATTATGTAATAGCCCTGTCTTGCACACAAGTGGCCCTAGGTCATGGTGCTTCCACCTCCATACACAGTGAACTGCGTGTATGTTGTACTTGGGAACATGTGCGCAACCCTTCTTTCTCCATCTGTTTTGTTTGTTTTGTTTGACCAGAGTACATTGTTCCAAGAGAGTTCTGATTTGTCTATATGTATGTGTGCACATTTTTGCCACATATCTCCGTGCTTCTTTTTTAAGCAAAGGATTTTTGTGTGAGGTGTTCGAGTGGAAGGGATCGTGGTGTAGTCCATTGCTTATCACTCTCTGTGTAACTGCCCTTCCTGCTGCTCTCAGATCATCCTGCAGCTCTTTTCGAATGAACATGAGTCTGAGATTGTGTTGTGAAATCTCACAAGGCTTACTTGTCTGGAATGATTAGTTGTGGTTCCATGAAATTTCTATTTTCATATCATCAAACCAATTGTAGTGACAGGGATGTTAAAGGTATTTGCTATAGCTCTATATTTTTTTTTGTTGTTTAATAATGTTGTCTCTGAGAAATTTAGGAAACTCTTTTACCCTCACATTTACCCTGACTGCTTGTAAATTTTAAATCGATATATGCAATGGTGCCCAAACTTTGTGGGGTCAAACATACTTTGAGGGCCAAAGTAATATTTGTGATGGGCCAAAAGGTAAAAAAAAAAAAAAAAAAAAAACCCAAAAAAGCTTCTTAGCTTTACATCTTCACACACGATTAGTATACTGTTGACAACATTTAAATTCTGTAATGGTTTCTATACATATGAAGCAAGCAAACAAATGTTTTGTCTTTAAATTCTCTACAAAAGTATTCATTACATCTCTTCTTGCCTGTTTGTATGATTGCTGTCCATTTCTGTCATTAGCTCATAACCAGTAGCTGTGTTGTCTCATGTTTTGTTTAGAGATGATTATGTAGCAAGGATATTGATTTTCTTTTGTAATTTTAGTTTGTTACATTAGACTGTTTCTTTACAAAACTGTTAAAACAATAAATAAAAAACAGAAGTTGAGTGAGTGATGAGGCAACTTTTAGCAGACCAAAATCAAACATATCTGTGGGTCAGCTTTGGCCCACGAGCCTCACTCTGGGCAACCTTAACATATAAGGCTTTTTGTAATGCCAACACATTAAATATCAGCACCCACAAAAGTGTTTTGGAGAGGAAATTAAGAAGTAATCTAGATTAGAACCATATCTGTAGAAGGCATTAAGTGGCCTAGAACACAACAAAGTCTGTAGAGCCTGGTACCTGCATGAGGAGAAGGTTGGGTTTCCTCCACTTAAAACTATGAACAGCTTTGTCCTTTGGAACCAAAAATTCACTGATGATCTGAAAGTCAAGATGAATTTCACAGTAAGTTGTACAGACCACATAGTCTAAATCAAATTAGTTTTAGGCTACACTATACTGGATCATACTGATAGACTCACCTCTGAGAAAGGGAACTTATCACATGCAAGTGTTTTCCTGTGAAAAGAAACAGTAATTGTTAGAATTCTAAAGATTGAAAACACCATAATTAATATTTATTCTTAAGCACCCTGCGATGGACTGGCGACCTGTCCAGGGTGCATCCTGCCTTCTGCCCAATGACTGCTGGGATAGGCTCCAGCACCCCCAAAAGGAGAAGCGGCTTAGAAGAAGTGTGTGTGTGGATGTATATTCTTAAGCAAGTTTGTAATAGTACTAATAACAGTGGAATGTTTTGGTTACTTTTAAATACTTCACTTTTAATGCTTGTCTTTTTACATAGATTTTTGGACATGAGATCAGATATTTGTACATTGCAATGCTAACTCACTTTTTAATGTTACTTTCAATAGAGGAGACCTGGCGAGCATGCTCAGTGCAGTGCCAATCACATGGACACTGAGAGTCATAGTCGTGAGGCTGGCAGAACTGCTTACTGTCACAGAACACACAGCCACTACGCTCATGAGATTTAGCAGAACCTAGCGCAGGCAGAAGAAAGAAAATCAATGCATAAGGAAACAAGCTACAAAATCATGTTACAAAAAAAATCTTGTTTTTAAAGTATGTGCAACCATCTGATGTCAATACAGTGCTGTGCAAAAGCCTTGAAATAGTTAAAATAAACTGATCTTGGTTCCTGTCTGTAAAACATTATAAAACATCAGAATAACAAATACATACAACAAACATAAATACAGTAAAATGTAACAACAATTATTTGTTTAATAAGTTGTTAATATGTACACCGATCAGGCATAACATTATTGTTTCTATGCTCATTGTTCATTTTATCAGCTCCACTTACTGTATAGATGCACTATGTAGTTCTACAGTTACAGTCTGTAATCCATCTGTTTCTCTGCATACTTTGTTAGCCCCATTTTACCCTGTTCTTCAATGGTCAAGACCCCCATAGACCCTCACAGAGCAAGCTCTATTTGGGTGGTGGATCATTTTCAGCACTGCAGTGAGACTTGCGTGGTGGTGTGTTAATGTGTGTTGTGCTAGTACAAGAGGATGAGACACAGTAGTACTGCTGGAGTTTTTAAACACTGTCCACTCACTGTCCACTCCATTAGACACTCCTACCTTGTCAGTCCACCCTATAGATGTAAAGTCAGAGACGATAGCTCATCTGCTGCTGCACAGTTTGTGTTGGTCGTCCTCTAGTCCTTCATCAGTGGTCACAGGACGCTACCCACAGGACACTGTTGGCTGGATATATTTGAGTAGTGGACTATTCTCAGTCCAGCAGAGAATAAACTGAGGTGTTTAAAAACTCCAGCAACAGTGCTGTGTCTGATTCACTCAGACCAGTTCAACAACACACTAACACTCCACCACCACCATGTCAGTGTCACTGTAGTGGTGAGAATGATCCACCACCCAAACAATACTTGCTCTGTGAGGGTCCATTGGGGTCCTGACAACTGAAGAACAGGGTAAAAGGGGGCTAACAAAGTATCAGAGAAACAGATGCACTACAGTCTGAAACTGTAGAACTACAAAGTGCAGCTATACAGTAAGTGGAGCTGATAAAATGGACAACGAGCGCAGAAACAAGGAGGTGGTCAGAATGTTATGCCTGATCGGTGTATACAGTTAAAAGAAGGCAGGTTGGGTTCCTGACTTCTTGCTGCACTCCAGTTGCATTCCACTGCATGGATTTCTTAAATGCGATCAGAGGCACACATCATTCATTCATTAAGGTCCTGTTTAGCTAAAGCAGGCTTTGGATAGTAACTGAAAATGCTGGACTTCATTGCTTACTGCAGAGATAAATTACTTCACATCATTTTATTTTTTGGAGAACCCTCTGTAAATGTCTCGTAGATGCTTAGCTTGCATTTAACTTACATTTATGTTAAGAGAGTGATGCTAATTAAGTATTATATTTACTTTAATTTACCAAACACTAAACCTAGATGAAACCCTAACCTCAACCACAAATCAACTCAAAAGTCCTAAGCCTAACCCAGGTACTAATCCTAACCCTAACCCTGTTAATAAAATGGGAGCCATTTAAATCTTCTTCTTTCGGGTGCTCCTTTTAGGGGTCGCCACAGCGGATCACTGCCTCCTCTACTTTTACACCAACCATCTCCATGCCCACCTTCACTACATCCATAAACCTTCTCTGAGGTCTACCTCTTCTCCTTCTACCCGGCAGCTCCAGCTCCAACATTCTTTGCCCAATATATCCACTATTCCTCCTCAACACATGTCCAAACCATCTCAACCTGGCCTCTCTGGCTTTATCTCCAAACTGCTCCACCTTCACTGTCCCTCTGATCTGCTCATTTCTAATCTTGTCCATCCTTGTCACTCCCAACGAAAATCTCAGCATCTTCATCTCCGCCACCTCCAGCTCAGCCTCCTGTCTTTTAGACAGAGGCACAGTCTACAAACCATACATCATAGCAGGACGCACTACTGTCTTGTAAACCTTCCCTTTCACTCTTGCTGCTATCCTTCTGTCACACATCAGCCCTGACATCTGTCTCCACCGACTCCATCCTGCCTGCACCCTCTTCCTCACCTCTTTTTTGCACTGTCCATTGCTCTGGATGGTTGACCCAAGATATTTGAAGTCATCCACCTTTACAACCTCTACTCCTTGCATCTTCACCTTTCCACCTGCCTCCCTCTCATTCACACACATGTATTCCATCTTGTCTCTACTGACCTTCATTCCTCTCCTCTCCAGTGCAAACCTCCACCTCTCCAGATTCTCTTCCACCTGCTATCTACTCTCACCACGGATTACAATGTCATCTGCAAACATCATGGTCCATGGAGCCTCCTGCCTGACGTCATCTGTCAACCTTTCCATCACCATTGCAAACAAGAAGGGGCTCAAAGCTGATCCCTGATGTAACCCCACCTTCACCTTGAAACCATTTGTCACTCCAACTGCACACCTCACCACTGTCTCACTATCCTCATACATGTCCTGCACCACTCGAACATACTTTTCAGCTACACCTGACTTCCTCATACAGTACCACAGTTCCTCTCTTGGCACCCTATCATATGCCTTCTCTAGATCCACAAAGACACAATGTAGCTCCTTCTGACCTTCTCTGTACTTCTCTACCAACACTCTCAACACAAAAATTGCATCTGTGGTTCTCTTTCTGGGCATGAAACCAAACTGCTGCTCACTGATCTGAACCTCTCACCTTAGCCTTGCTTCAACAACTCTTTCCCATACCTTCATGGTGTGGCTCATCAACTTTATACCTCTGTAGTTACTGCAGCTCTGCACATCACCCTTGTTCTTAAAAATGGGGACCAGTACACTGCTTCTCCACTCATCAGGCATCCTCTCACTCTCCAGGATTTTGTTAAACAACCTGGCTAAAAAGTCCACTGCATTCTCTCCTAAACATCTCCATACCTCCACAGGTATGTCATCTGGACCAACTGCCTTTCCATTCTTCATCCTTTTTAAACCTGCCCTCACTTACACCTTACTAATTCTCTGCACTTCCTGATCCACTATCTCTCCCCCCGTTGTCCTCCTCTCTCTCTCGTTTTCCTCATTCATTAGTTCTTCAAAGTACTCCTTCCATTATCTCAACACTCTCAGTCCACTCACTAGTACATTTCCCTCTCTATCCTTTATCAGCCTAAACTGCTTTACATCCTTCCCAGCTCTATCTCTCTGTTTAGCCAAACGATACAAGTCCTTTACTCCTTCTTTACTGTCCAGCCTCTCATACAGCTCATCATAGGCCTGAGCCTTTGCCTTTGCCACCATTCTTTTCGCTATGCGACTAGCCTCACAGTACTCCTGCCTACTTCCTTCATCTCTATGGTTATCCCACTTTTTCTTAGCTGCCTTCTTCTTCTGAATACTCTCCTTCTGACTTCCTCATTCCACCACCAACTTTCCTTGTCTTCTTTCCTCTGACCAGATGAAACACCCATCACATCCTTGCCAGTTTCTCTCACCACCTTATTATTCCCAGTCCTGAGGTAGCTCCTCACTGCCCCCAAGGGCCTGTTGCAATTTTTCCCTGAACTGCCTGCAACCATTCTCCTCCTTCAGCTTCCACCATCTAATCTTTGGCTCTGTCTTCACTCTCTTCCTCTTCTTTGTTTCTAATCTCATTCTACAGACAACCACCCTATGCTGCCTTGCTACACTTTCCCCTGGTACCACTTTACAATCTCCAATCTCGTTTAGGTGGCATCTCCTGCTAAGGATATAATCCACCTGTGTGCACCTCCCTCCACTCTTGTATGTCACCCTGTGTTCTTCCCTCTTCTGAAAATACGTGTTCACCACAGCCATTTCCATTCTCTTTGCAAAATCTACAACCATCTGACCTTCCGCATTTCTGTCTTTCACACCTTAATCAGGTTTTGCACAGTCCTGCATTACATTAAAATGTGATGATCATGCTGCTATAATAATGCCAGTTATGCTTTTTCATATAATACTGAAAATACCATAAACCAAAAATGAATCCATAACACTCATATACTGACCAGGGTGACGACACACCAGACAGTGGCTGACCTTCTTCACAGCAACTTCCAGAGTATCCGAACCATCTCTCTTCCACTCAGTGAACCTTTACATTTACAAAGGACAATGTAAATCAAAATTGCTGGGTCATTATTTTATTGGACTTCTTCTGTTCACTATAAAATCGGTCAAGCTTTATGATGATTAATGAGAGAAATTCTGAACTCTACAGATGATCGTTCTCCTAAATTTTCCAAGATAAGAAAACTTTATAGTACAATCACACCTACTTGGATACACTACATTACTTACAGCATACTCCTAACACATTATGAAAAGACTGGGTACCTTAAAAATAGTAAAAATCTAGCAGCAGAGATGCCATATAAAACCTGTTAAATAAGTAAATAAGTTTTTTACAATTATGGTATGCAAAATTACAGTAATATATGCAGTGTTAATATACAGTTTATGTATGGTTTATTTGCATGCGTGTAACTCAAAACTGACGATTACATTTTACAATACTTTAACAGGGAAAATACTTTTTCCAATATAGATTACTTCCAAATTACATCGAGTTTCCAGTCCAGTTTCCAAATGAAATCAAATGTAATTGACATACTCCAACAGGCCTGGCGGGCAAGTAATTGTGCCTCTGTGCCCCTCAAACACAAGTTTGTCCCAGCCATTAACTCTGATTGCCCCAAAATCTGCAAACTACAGCCAGGATTGACTGACCGATTGTAAATCGTGGCTATCATCGAGGTAAAACTCGGGTTATTTAACTGTGGCTTTAGGTGTGCATGTGTATCTGCTTTCCCACAAGTCTGCAGTTGAGCATGATCTAAACACAACCATCTGCTTTGTGCAGGCAGCCGTCTTGTTTCCAAAATATCAACTAGCTCACTAGATTCCATTGATTAACAACCTGACCTGAAATACCTACTTTTGAAGAAGAGTTTGTCCATTCAGACTCTGTATCAACTTAAGAGTTTGCTCTTTCCCAACACCTGCAACACCCTAGAGGAGCAGAAAAGAAGCACTTGGCTTTCATACTTTTCTCTCATAAGTGGTTATCACTCAGCATGTATCCATCCAAGAAAAAAAAACAAA
Source organism: Pygocentrus nattereri (assembly GCF_015220715.1). Lineage (NCBI taxonomy): Eukaryota > Metazoa > Chordata > Actinopteri > Characiformes > Serrasalmidae > Pygocentrus > Pygocentrus nattereri. The sequence continues at coordinate 28,591,411 of NC_051211.1, forward strand.
AAAAAACACACATGTAGTTGAAGACATACCTTAGGAATGTAATCGCAGCCAAGGAGCACAGCCAAGCCCACAAGAGTCTCACGTTTCAGGTGCAGCTCATTCTCCACTCTAGACATTTTATAGCAGTCTATCTGAGGGTCCTGGGAAGATGTGGAGAATGTTTGGATTAGAAACCAAAAAAGAGAAACTGATGATAAATCCACCATTAAAAATACAAAGCTAGTCTGAAGGAATAACGAGCCTTCTCTAAGAACTCTGTAGCTGGACAAAACTAATGGACACATGACTTGGAATCTTTAGGATAGAGAAGTGAACAACAGATCAAATTTTACCCTTAAACTACAAGCTTATTCTTTATTTTATACTTCTGTAACTACTATAAAACAAATATATAGGTCCTGTAGCCATGGGAACGTGGAGGAACTGAAGGATGGCCCCACATACAAGTCTCTAATGTGGGTTGACAGTCAGTACATTCACTGAACTACAGGATGAATAACTCATAAGGTAATATATTCAGTACATAAACATACAGTTGTACACAAAAATTTGGACACCTTAAGCCAAATTACATATTTTGGTGATTTTTAAAGAGATAAGTAATACATCAAACATCTGCAGCAAACTATTAAAAAAATAATAAAACAAACAAAAAAATATTTTAAAAATCTGAAAATGTTAATGCATTATTACTTTATATCTGTTTTACTTCAAAGAATGGAAAATCTAAAGTAGTAATTGTGGTATGTGCAAAAGTTGACATCCACCAAGTCAGCACTTAAGAACAGTCCCATTTGATGTACGGTTTGGGTCAGTGTTGTAGAAGTCAGCCTGTTTTCAGCTCAAAATTAGCTAAAATCTAGTCTTCCACCTATAGACGCAATGTTTCCTGTGCTACTGACGGTCACATAACCCCAAAACATCCACCCCCGTGCTTAACAGCTGGTAAAGTCTTTTTTTTTAATCATATCTAGATGTTGTTTTGCATACTTCAGACTAGTAGTGGTTGAAATTCTTTGACCTATTATACTGGTACCACAAATAAGCACAGATAACGAGACATACAAAGCACGCTAACGTAAGCCACCTTAGCTGGATGGCTGAGCCAGGGATGTTTCAGTCCTGTTTCAAATGAAAATTAAAAGCCGAAATTACCTCCTGCTGTGACCTCTGTTCTGAAATAACCCATTTTTTCACAGTTCCCTTCATTGTCATTTCTTAATGACATTTCAGACAGTAGAAATTGCAAGCTGGAAGTACTCTAATATCTTTTTACAACCTCCTCCTGCACAGTAGGCATCAATTTCAGATCCTGCATTTAAACTGCCAAAAGTCATTAAAAATGTGTCATGAACTTCATAGTCACAGATTTATTATTTATGACCGAACTTTCATTCAGACAACAATTAATCAAATGTGTTTTGGAAAGTAAATGCAAATGTTCTAAGCAGAACTTGGGCTGACAGCTTCTTTGTGCCAAACCAAAGTTATTATAATTTTTAAATTTTCGTTACTTTTTTTTCATGTTTATTTTTTTATATTTAGTTTGTTCGGCTCCAGCTTTCCTTAAAGACGGCTGAGCACAGAAAAGTTCCACTACTAAACTCTCATTCATACACTGAGAAAAGTTTCAGTTTTTGAGTTTTTGAAAAGTTTGGTTTTTATTTTTATTACAGTTAACAAGCAGTGCAGGTTTTCATTTTTCATTTTACAAGCCCAGTTCCAAAATGCTGTGGAGAATGTAAATAAATGTACACCAAAACAGAATGATTAACAAATCTCATTGACCCATATTTTATTTACGATAAAACATAGAACACATATCGGGTGTGGAAAGTAAGACATTTTACAATTTCATGAAAAACACTTTTAGAACCTGATGGCAGTAACACATTCCAAAAAAGTTGGGACAGGGCCATGTCTACCATTGTGTAGCATCCCCTCTTCTTTTAACAACAGTCTGTAAAAGTCTGGGAAGTGAGGGGACCAATTGCTGGAGATCTGGGAGAGGAATGTTGTCCCATTCTTGTCTAATGTAGGATTCTAGCTGCTCAACAGTCCTGGGTCTTCTTTGCCAGATTTTTCATTTCATGATGCACCAAATGTTTTCTATGTGTGATGGGTCTGGACTGCAGACAGGCCAGTTCAGCACCCAGACTCTTTTTCTCCAAAGCCATGTTGTTGTGATCTATGCAGAATATGGTTTCATTGTCTTGCTGAAATATGTAAGGCCTTCCCTAAAAGAGACATTGTCTGGATATGTTGTTCTAAAACCTCTATATACTGTTTAGCATTGATTGTGCCTTTCCAGATATGAAAGCCGCCCACGCCTTAGGCACTAATCCAAGACCATTCCATCAGAGATGCAGGCTTTTGAACTGTGCGCTGATAACAAACTGGATGGTCCTTCTCCTCGAGTCACGGCATCTGTGGTTTCCAAAAAGAATTTCGAATTTTGATTCTTTGTCCCGGAGAAGATGACGCCGTTTCTGGATCTTTTTGACATATTTCCAATTTTTTCATGGCCCTGTCACAGTTTTTTGAGATGTGTTGCTGCCATTAAGTTCTAAATGAATTAATTTACCATTTTATGAAAAACAATGTCTCACTTTCCACATCTGATATATGTTCTATGTTCTATTGTGAATAAAATATGGGTCTGAGAATTGCAAATCATTGTATTCTGTTTTATTTACATTTATTTACATTTTACACAGTGTCCCAACTTTTTGGGAATTAGGGTTGTAGTAATAGTTTTAGTTATTTATAATAACCCAGGGAGAGAACATACTAGCTAAAGAGCATAGAAAATGGAGTAAAAAGAAAAGATAGAGAAGAGGGGGTTGTGACAACTCAACACAGAGAATGAACGATGAACAACTAATAAATATAGTTATTAGGCAATGGGTCCAGTAGTCTAAACCACAATCAAGTACAATATTGTTAAATAAAATTATGATTAAAATGATTAGAAGTCAAATTTGCCTAGCCAAAAATAACTGAAAAATGATCAAGTACAGAGTAATCTATAGACTGCAAAGGAATGTCTTAGTCCATCTTGCATCTTTCAGCATGGGTACAAAACGGTCTATTTTGATTTTTGACTTGTCTTGACACAAGTACAGTAAAAGAAACTGAGAAAAATACAGCATGATAATTTTCTGATTTCCCGTTTCCTCCAAGTACTTGCTCATTATGTGATTAAAAGTAAGTGAACTTTTGTGTTTGTGATGGGAGAAAACTCTGAATATAAGTACTGTGACTCTCTGTATCTCTTAAATGAGCGGATTCCAATTCTGGTCCACACAGGACAGGGCATTCCAAAACTGGAGCTAGGAATCACAGTTGTAAATGTATCAGAATATTAGGCAACTACCTTTGTGCTCATATTGAAGTTCCTGTAAACAGTCTGAGCTCCATACAGGAATGCATCTCCATCACTAGTTATGCAACCATCCACCAAGCCCTGTGCATCCAAGAAAGCACACATGGCCTCTGCTTCACCCGCTGCAGCTACCCACGGTACACCCAGACAGTCTAACATCTCAGCACACTGAGAGAGAGAGAGAGAGAGAGAGAGAGAGAGAGAGAGAGAGAGAGAGAGAGAGAGAGAGAGAGAGAGAGAGAGAGAGAGAGAGAGAGAGAGAGAGAGAGAGAGAGAGAGAGAGAGAGAGAGAGAGAGAGAGAGAGAGAGATTGAATGTTAGCAACTTACCGATGTTTCAGATAAGAAAAATAATCTTAGACTTAAATCAATTCCAACCCAAGACATGAATATTAATAACATACTCAGTGAGTTTGCTATGCATTAATAAGACAGGACTACCAGGAACCAAAGCAATCCAGTGGCAGTGGTCTCATATGTAGTGCTGGTGTGACTACACCAAAGCTAGGAGTCCACAGTAACAGATGGGTTATAGTCAATAACTGTACAAAATGCATAAGTATGGCAGGCATTTCTAATAAAACTGCCAACTGCGTGTAGATACAGGATAGATGTAATGAATTGGCAACTCTGTGTATGACAGAGTTAGCAATTATACAGTTGATCCTGTACACACAGAGAACTAATAGGGGTTGAAACAGAATACACTCTTAGCTTTACCTGTCTAAGGACAGCCTTAAAGCGCCCCCTGCTTGTGTTTTTGTCCGTCACTGGTTTAGGGTAACTCTTGGTTTTGCGGCCATGGAACACCATCTCTGTCCTCTTCCTCATAGTTTCTGCTTTGATCTTGGGAGCTTCTCCCTCCATAACAAACACAAGCTTCACACCCATTCGAAGAAGAGAAGACGTGCGGAAAAACAAATTGCTGCAAAACAGCAAAACGCAAATTAAGCAAAAATACTGCGCACGTACACACACACACACACACACACACACACAATACAGGACCTAGAAGTTACATTAATACTTTTAAAGGGCCTGTATCATGAAAAAATTAACTCTTTTCAGTTTTCTGGAATTAAAAGTGAGATGTAGTATGTAAATGAGGCACAATACAGGATAGCTAACAGAGGTCATTGTATCAGTCTAAAAAGGCATAACCTGCTTAGTTTTAAGGGCTAAAGAGTGGTTGAAAAATGGTCACTAAAAAATGAATGAGTGTTTTTGGTCTATAAAACCACACAAATGTTATAAATGGACCTCAGGGGAAAAAAACTAATGCAAGAAAAATCTAGGATAGGGGCTTTTAAACAACTGAATGGCCTACAGATCAATCGGATGCATGTATGGCTCCAAAGATGGAGAGTCAACTGCATCAAGTTAGAGCCAATTACAATAATGCTAATGATAGAAATATTAACAATACTCAAAAAAGAAGTTGCTGTCAAGCTAATTAAAACTCAAATCCGAAAAAAAATTCAACAAGTTCCCTGCCTTTACACTTGAATAGTATTTGGAGACAGAGCCCTTTGTCTGAACAAATTCCTTTTTCTTACCGCAGATGAGGTTTTGTGACTTTGCCCATCATGGCTTGGACATGTTGGGCTTCGCAGATCCAAAGACTCAAATCCACAGCCAAAGTTTTCCCTGTGAGACTGTACAATGGCACAGACTCTCGCACTGGAGCCAGAATTGACCACAGCTCAGTCACTCCCATGACTGACCAGCAAACAGGTAACCCGGTCTGGGGGGATAAATAAATAAACAAACACAGAAAGTTTAAGCAAAACCATATACATATACATAAATATTAATCACTTTCATGTCAAACCCTTAAATCAACTTGTAATTTTTTTCCAGTTATTAATTTATTTCTACACTATTTAGAAACACAAACGTTCATGTACATTGTGTGAACATTTCCTGATGAATGGTCCAAAATTCTTTGGCATTGTTAGATTTTTTTTTTTTAAACAGGTAAGACATCCCAATTACACATTCACCATTAACAAGCAACTCAAACTGTTGATCCAGGGCCTATATTCAAGCTTATGTAGGATTTTATTTACTATGACATGACAGGAACAGATCGTAGATCAGCACACTTACTCTGAGAATTTTTACGTATACAGACCCAGGTGTCAGTTCTAAGGATAAGACTGGAAACCACTGTATTAAGTGTTTTCCGGATACATCAAGCCTCAGACAATGTAATTTAGTCTATGAGAGGTTTGTTTGTTCTTCAGTGATACCGTCACATGATAATAAGGGTCAGCTGTAATAGCACTGAAAGATATAAAATCATGTCTGACTTTTAAACTGCATTTTGAAACCCTGTTTTCTTGCAGGTTGGCCTCTCCTATTTGATAAATAATCACAGAAAAAAGCTGCATTTACTGTGGGGGGGGGGGTTTGATTTTATTTTGTAGCAGTACACTATTAAACTCTGCCTCTAGATGGTTTCACTGTCCTTTTAGAAAGAAGCAAATACAAACGTTTTAGCTCACCCATCTGAGGACAAGCTAGTCCGCAAAGAAAGCCCTCCACAATACCATAAAAGATCAACAGTGTTATACACTACGCAACTATAAAAAGAAGAAGAATATAATCTCAATTATTTAAGAAGACTGCAATCATTTTCTGTAGTTGTCAAATTTTACAGTTATACTACACAGTGACAAACAAAATGTCAATTGAGAGGTTTGAGTTAAGTCAAACAACCGTAAATCAACGACAGCAGTGAGAGTATTCGCTGAGACGTCACGGGGCTTATGAACTAAGTTTCACCTTCGAACTTGGCGCACTGACTTGCTGAGAGCAGCACTGAGTAAACCGAACCGTCAGATAACATTTTATGGTAACTCGTTTAAATTTCATGAACTTTATCCATAGATCACTTTTCATACAAGTGGCAGCTCAAAGTGCAAACAGGTGGTAAATAAATGGAAGAAAGTCTTAGATAAAAGCATATTAAGCTAATCAGCTCTGCTCAGAGTCACTCAGAGTCAAACGCTACATGAAAGAGATGTTTCTTAAACATGTCTGCCAAATTTCACTACGTGATAAAAAGTGGGATTCAGTTCCACAGTGTATTGGCGTTATAACAGAAACAGGCCTGTCGATGTTTTCTCTGCTTCACGGCAGGGAATTGCTGAACGCCACTACCTGCAGACTTAAGACCAGGTGCTGGAACATAAACAGACAGGCGTCCTGCGAGGAAAACTGGGGCTCTCTCGGTATTCAGAACCTTGAAAACCAGCTGGTCAGACAGCTGACATTCACAGCTATAACAGAAATGAGCCCAGACACGGATTATTATTCCGGAGTAAAGTCATTTATGGGTTTGGCAGCGCTGCGCGGGTAGAAGTCCAGTATGAACCCAGACGAGCATAACGTCACCAAATTAGGCTGGATTATCAAGAGTGTGTTACAGCTTCTCATTTTCACAGAGAGGATTAATGACAAAAACACACCTACCCGGACAGACAGACAGGTTAGATATCCAACCACAGTCCGCTGGTGTTCTGACAAAAGCACTGCGTTAACCGTAGATAGCGCGCGATGCTCTGTCTGATTACCTCTATCGTAGTTTAGACGTTCATAACATCACCTGCAGAAAGCTTTACACACGCCCCGCTACATTAACCACAACGAAAGAATGAGCTGATTACACGAACTTTTAACGCACTAACGGCAGCTAAACTGCCAACACTTCCCAACGAACGCTTTGAATCCGGCGCTGCGTTTTCTCGACGCTTCATTCCTAATGCAGGTGTTCCCCTCATGTGCCCCCTAGTGTCGGGGAGCGCGGGGCTGTGTATCTGACTGCTTTGTATCCAGTTTCAACGTCCCGTCCACAACGTCTTATTTCCATAACAGGTGCTGTGCTGTATTTGTGATATACGTATATATTACTCTGTTCAGTGGCCACTGCGTGTTTTTTATTCACAAAAATAAATCCATGTGATGTAAATTGATCGCGCATTTTAAAGCGCTGTTTAACATAACTACCATTTTCTTTCGTCATGTACAATGAGTTTCTACCATTTTACGTTTGTCATGACGTAGAAACCTGTTTCAGTAAACCATTATATTAAACGAATAATCTCAGTGTGGCGCTCAGTCGAAGACTCGCGAACAGAGGAAACCCGGGGGTTTTGAACGCTACATGACTGGGCTACACGATGACGTGTCCCAGCGGCTGTTAACTGGCTCCGGCTTCGGCTTCACTGAGGACCGCTGCTGTTTGCTCTGCGAGCCCGTCTAAAGATTCAAATCGGCGTCAGCGTCCATGTGAGTGTTTGTGAACGTTCGTGGTTATTGTAGTCAGCTTCTGTCCTTGCGATTATTTTGTCTCTTCGGATGTTTTGAACTTTTCTTTGAATGCGGTGACGTAGCTCTGCGCGATAGCTAGGCTAATTTAGCCTCTACCTGACTTTGAATTATAGAACTAAACGGCAGTGTTTCTTGAAATAAGCTATAGCCGCTTTACCGTGTATATGGAAGTGGTAGTTAACGTTTTCACTGGTTAGTTTGGGTAAACTGACGCTAAATGGTAGCTGTGTTAACATTATATGAATGTTCGCCATAAGCTGCGTTCTTCTCGTAACCTAGCTAAACTAAGCTAAGCTATATGAGTAAGGATGCGTGTGTTATCGTACCGCTGTCGTCTTTGTCTTTCTGATTTACTACATGCAGCTCTGGTTAGATGCCTTTTGTGTGGATAGATACTAATACTGTTTGTACTCATTTACGCGGCTTAAACCCAGAAAGATGTGAGCTTGCGTTTACATCAGTGGTGAATCCACTGAGTTGTCTAGCTGAAAGGCGTTCCTCCTTACCTCCCTCGGTGTTGAATCAGTTTCACATTTTTAACGATATTTAATGACCATTTTATGTTTTCTTTAAACAGCATGGTGACCGACGTACAGCTGGCCATTTTCGCCAATGTGCTTGGAGTCTCCCTCTTCCTGCTGGTAGTGTTGTACCACTACGTGGCTGTGAACAATCCCAAGAAACTTGAGTGATTTACCCCCTCATGGATGCAACTGTTAAGGTGAAGTATTCGAGGCAAACTCCTCAGTCATGTCTTTAGAGAGCTGCACTCAGTGTTGTTCATGTTATAAAAACCAGGCTTATGAATTTGAAATAGGACCAGGACACACATTGCATGGCAGAGGCTGCCTGGTGATGGGAAACACTTGTATAATAAATAAATAAATAAAACGATTATAAATCTGCATCAAAGAGACATAATATGTATTGTTTTCCCCTGTAGGTTCAGGTTGTGATGGGCAGTCACAGGGACCACTGATGAGCAGAAAGATGATTCAGTCTGTAAATGAGTGTTTTGTAAGACAATGTTAATAAATTTATAAATGTATGGTCTTTTGTTGTTAATACATACTAACAGTTGTTAGTATGTGTTTCTGTACAATCTATCCATAGGTAGTTAGGACAGCAGGTGTGTTTTAATGGCTTTGATACAGAAATGCATGTTGAAAAGTTTGCCTACGTTTTTAGAAACCGTAGTCACTGTTTGTATTTACTGGCTCACCTAACTTTTGATGAGCTTGATGCCTCTCACTTTTATGCTCTGAACATTTGCCCAGATGATTTTGTTTAGAGTCTGACATGCCAGCATCAAAAAGAAAAAGGAATAGAGAGGCTTCTGGTAGGACTGAAGCACCACACACAGTGTTCACTGGATATTTGCGAAAAGTTCTAATAATTAACACCTATATAAAACAAATGAAATACTACCAAAGGCTGACAATTACACATATGCATAAGTGAGTTAAACACTTGGTTGCATACAGAAGGATAAGCGGCTTAAAAAACGTGTGTGTACTTTCCCATTTTCAAATTATGACACGTTTACTTGTGCTCAAGTATATTTGTTATAGGCAATTCATTCACATTAACACAGTTAAAGTTTAGTTATTAATATTTACTAATTCCTGTTGCTATTTTTAATTCCTTATACATTGGGCAGAGCGTCTGGACTGCTTTGTGATGTTTTGTGAACAGAATGTGGCAGAAGTGGCATCTGCAGTTAATTCATTTTAGTGGTAGTGTGCAAAAAAATCTGATTTCCCCACACATGAGATTTATCAACATTTACATTAACTGAATGTGAAAAGTGTAGATCTAGATGAATGAAATATTGCAGGAAGATATACCTATGCAAAGAAACTATGGCATATTAGAAATGAGAAGCAGGATGGTTCCAAAAGCAGTTTTCGGGGAGCAAGGCAATTGTTTGAATAGAGCTTTTTGTTGTTGACTGCGCTGTTAAAACTGCAGGAAGCTGAGATTCTTCAGTTTCGTCCAAACCTACAACCCCAGTTCCAAAAAAAAGTTGGGAAGCTGTGTAAAATGCGCGCACACACACACACAGGCTGTCCAAACTGCTTATCATGGGTCGCAGGGGTGTAAATAAATGTAAAAACAAGGCAATGATTTACAAATCTCATAGACCAGATTTTATTCACAACAGAACAAAACATGCGATGTTGGAAGTAAAACGTTTTACCATTTTTAATGAAAAACATTAACTCATTTAGAACTTGATGGCAGCAATGCACCTCAAAAAAGTTGGAACAGGGCTATGTCTACTATTGTGATAAAATAATCCCCTCTAACAACAGTATGTAAACATCTGGGAAGTGAGGAGATAAATTAATGGAGTTTTGGCAAAGGAAATCTGTCCCATTCTTGTCCGATGTAGAATTCTAGCTGCTCAACAGTCTTGGCTCTTTTGTCAGATTTTTCGCTTCATGATGCACCAAGTGTATTCTATTAGCAGGCAGGCCAGTTCAGCACCTGGAAAGTAAGAGTGACCCATTCTTTCACTAATGTCTGTAGAAGCAGTCTGCAGGCCTAGGTGCTTGTTTTTATGCACCTGTGGCCATGGAAGTGATTGGAACACCTGAATTCAATGATTTGGATGGGTGAGTGAAAACCTTTGGAAATGTAGTGTATGAAGCACACAAACAAGATGTTGTGGCAAGATTTTAAATAGGCAGTTCATGCTCAAAAACCCTCCAATGTAGCCAAATTAAAACAAATCTGCAAAAAGAGTGGGCCAAAATTCACAGTGATGTGAAAGACTTATCTCAGGTTTTTGCAAATGTTTGACCACAGTTATTACTGCAGTGGGTGGCACAGCCAGTTATTAGGGGTGCAAGTATTTTTTTCATATGGTTGATATGTTTTAAAATGGAATGAGTATTTAAAAGTTGCATTTGTGTTTACTCATGTTGTTTTTTTATATTAAAATTAATTGGATGGTCTGAAACATTTTAATGTGATGAATTAGCTAAAATAGAGGAAATCAGGTGCAAATAACTTTTCACAGTAGTGTATTTTTTAGAGTCAGATTCTTATACAGCTGCAGTGATGAATGCAGTGGAAATGTGTGTTTGCGCTTCTAAAAAATATCACAAAAGCAAAAATACCTACCTGCTTACGGCTCTCAAAATACTCTCACCAACAATTTATTACAAACATCCATCTTATACTTACACTCATTGGTCACCTGGAGTTTTATCTTAGAAGGCCACAACAAATGTGTGCAATTTTAGACTAGTTGCTTCTTGGCTGATTCATCATTGGTAATTTCTGTCAGTTGCTGTTGACCAGGTATTATTACAGATCCTAATGCAGTAGTAGCACGGTAGCTGTGCTGGTGCGAGGGTATCAGACATGGTGGTGTTGGAGGTTTTACACAACTCAGTGTTACTGCTACCTCATTATCAACCACAGATGAAGGTCTAGAGGACACCTAACACAAACTGCATTAACAGCTTTGGGACCAGTAAGGTGGAGCTAAAAATGAGGTTCTAACAAAGAAGCTAATGAATACAGTTTAACACAACTGAATAATGCAAAGCTACAATATTACCTGCTGTACTCAACAAATGAGACACTTAAAAAAGAAACTTTAAACCATTAAAGATCTAGTGAACAACTAATCATGTCAGACGTATAGATTAAGATTAAGTGACCCTTATTAGTCCCACAACAGGGAAATTTCCATCTGCAATCTGACCCATCCATGCAGTGAAACATACACGCTTGTGAACACACACGAGGGGGCAGTGAGCACACTTGCCCGGAGCAATGGTCAGCCCTATCCGCAGCGCCCGGGGAGCAGTTATTGGTTAGGTGCCTTGCGCAAGGGCACTTCAGTCACATACTGTCGGCTCAGGGTATGTAACTGGAGTGACCTCGAGCGAGAGGGTAAGACATTCCACAAACACATTCAAGAGCAATTCCACCAATTTTGCTAAATGTTAGCACATTCAAGTCATCAAGATGTAAACAAAGTGATTTATAGTGTTTGGATGTGAAATGCTCCACTCGAACTTGCATTGGTGGGGATACGAACCAAATGTCCAAAGAATTTTAACACCTCTAAACGTTATAAAGTTGTTACTACAAAGAGAACACGTATACTCCAGACAGAGAAGAATCAAACTCAGGCTCTTCTTGCTGTAAGGTGTGGTTGGTGTGGTGTACTGGGTAACCTGCTTTCTACACTGTAGACTGGGGTTCAAACCCCTGCCTGAGCAAGCAACATACACCACACTAATAAGAGTCCTTGGGCAAGACTCCTAACACTACCCTCACCTACCTGTGTAAAACAGTCAAATTATAAATCACTCTTGACCATTGACCAAATGCTGTATATGTAGGTAACGGTTATACCCACTGTGCCCCTTAATTGTAATGTTTTCCTTGTAAACTCTAAGCAAGTGAACCAATAAAGCAAATAAAAAAAATTTCAATGTCAATGTGTTGCAGTAATGTGTTAAAATTACTAGTGCTATATTTTGTAAAATATTTAATTATTAGCTTTAAAAGACTTATCCAGACAATAATGTACAGATTCTCTAAACAAAGTTAGGGGAAAAAACATTTCCACATTTTCAAATCTTACTATGTTGCAAAATGTCACTTCAATGAAAAACAATCATTGTAAATCATTGATATTTACTTTTAATTATTAATTCAGGAATCACTTATTGTGAATCTAAAAACTATGCACAATCTTGAATCACTGTGGTTTGTCATGTGAGAGAATAACTCTTATTAGGTCTCTAATGTATCTTTATCTATGGTGAAGAGCCTGAATATAGTATATGAAGACAAAATAGAAGTGGATAAAAGTGAATCACTAATATTTGTTCTGATGTTTGCAAATGTCATTGACAGTGTGCTATCATTCGTGCTAAAAAATTGTTTAAACAGTCTGACAGTCTATGGTCATAAACTATTCTACAAAATAACCATTAAAAAAAAACTGATATTTATGATATTTGCGATAACACCTTGAGTGTTGTATTGATTTTATGCAACAGTTAAATAAATAAAGTAAGAAATATATAAACCGGGCCATAAACATGCCATTTAATGTGTCTTAATGTTAGCAGTTCCTTTTGCCAAATTATGTATGAACATATATAACAGAGATACGTTTTAACTAGTTTAGTGCAAGGAAAACCAAAAAAGACGGCTTGGAAAGGATTACTGAAAATGTTAGGAGAGGCCTAATTTCTGCCCTCAGTAAATGTGAAAAAGGCAGTAAGACAGACAGACAGACACACACACAGACACACACACACACACACACACACACACACACACACACACACACACACACACACACACACATATATATATATATATATATATATAATGCTACAGATAAAGAGGACAACTCACCACACTGAGAAGGCTGTCAGATCAGATCAGAGTGAAAGTGTAGAAAAAGGATCAAATGCCTTTCTGTTCATATTTATTTAAGAAGAAATATCAGACAAGTGAAAAGTTTGGACTGTCATCTCCACTAACAGCCCCACAGGACGTGTAATACATGTCATAGTATAATAAATTATGTAAATATAATGGTATACATGTGTTTTCCACTGCTTTCTACCCTAAAGCTGAAGCACATTTAGTGATATTGTAGAGAGACAGTGGCTAAAGTGATTATGCATGGGATACTTTTGAAATTTGGGACACAAACATCAGCAACTACATTTAGGCACAGCTCATTTTTAGATTTCGTTTCACAGGTAACCTACAGTCTACAATGAATTAACAGTTTAACTTGGAGGCTAGGAAGAAAAAGTAAAATAAACATAAGACACAGTTACAATGATGTGGTGACACCACAATGTACATAATTACTCTAAGATGATTAAGTCTAATCAAACATTGCTTACAAAAAAAAAAAAAAGATGGCACAAACACAGCCTTTCAATGGAAGCGACCACAAGATCTCACTATTGAGCTGACTATTCCACCAAAACTGTATCAAGCAGTCTCCAGTGTCCTCATACTTAGTCTGTACCATCAAAACTAAAGGAAAGCACAATAACTCCATGCACAGATTAACCTCATTACCATGAAACACAGGCAGAGATCACCAGGCCTGTGGTCACTGGGTTTTGGGCCAGAAAGCTGCTTAAAGTAGTGCTGATTTAAGGTGAACAAATTTCTATAAAAGTAACATAAGCTCACACTTCGGTTCATTTCCAGTTTAATTTCCAATTTTATGTGTTTATACACACACACACACACACACACACACACACACACACACACACACACACACACACACACACACACACACACACACACACACACACACGCCACTTTATTAGGTACACCTTGCTAGTAGAAGGTTGGACCCTTAATTCTTCGTGTCAGACTTTCAACAAGGTGTTGGAAACATTCCTCAGAGATTCTGGTGGTTATTTGAGTTCCTGTTGCCTTTCTATCATCTGGAACCAGTCTGCCCATTCTCCTCTGACCTCTCACATCAACAAGGCATTTTCGTCCACACAACTGCAGCTCACTGGATATTTTCTCTTTTTCGGACAGTTCTCTGTAAACCTTACAGATGGTTGAGCGTGAAAATCCCAATAGATCAGTAGTTTCTGAAATACTCAGACCAGCCCGTCTGGCACCAACAACCACGCCACGTTCAAAGTCACTTAAATCCCCTTTCTTCCCCCCATTCTGATGCTCGGTCTGCACTTCAGCAAGTTGTCTCGACCACCTCTACATGCGTAAATGCATTGAGTTGTGACCATGTGATTGGCTGATTAGTTATTTGTGTTAAAAGCAACTGAACATTACCTAATAAAGTGGCCTGTGTGTGTATATATATGTAAAACCTATCGATTCAGTGGCTTTCACAAACCAAACGTGCAATACCCTCTCCACTGTAATGAACAAGTGGACTGCCTTTCCCCTCGTATACTTCATTTTGAAATCTTCCTGCAATAACATTGCTCCTAATTGTGAACAAGAGGTTGTATTGTAGGGCCAGAACGTGTCCCTCTTTGCTCTCTAATCACTTTAGTACTGCTACAGTTCTACAGTATATTTACAAAGCCAATCTGTTCCAAGGCCAAATGGTTGCAAATACTCACAGCATAAAAGAATCTTTGCAGGAAAATTGCCTAACACACAAGCAGCCCTCCACTCTTCACTTCTGTGTGGCCATATAAGTCTGTCAGTTTTAACTCAACTTTCTCAACTTTTAACTCCCTTCAAATCCAGCTTTGACTACATAAACCAGCCATTAATGCTTAAAAGGACCTCTACCCATTTTTAAAAAATGACTAATTAAATGGTTAAAATGTAAACAAAGTCATTCAGTGTGTTTTAATGTGCGATCCATTCTACAGAAACTTGCTTAGTCAGAATTATTTACAATCATGGCAATGGGAACCAGATGTCTGCCTCACAGAAAGTTGAGTACATTAAATAATTTTTAATACACTGCCTAATGTATGAGCCATTGTTTTATGTTAGTTAAGATAAATAGTTGACCTTAACCATTTGTAATCAATTAATGGTGGATGGGTATATGCAGTACCCCCATTTTTTTTTCTCAGATTAACCACTATTTTACCACCAACATGTACATTACACAAAGCACTCTAAATAATTTGTTTACATCACAACCACTAAACGATGCAGAAATGTTGTGGAATTTCCCATTAATTAAAATGGATTATTATTATTATGGTTATTCAGTGTAGTAGAAACTGGGCCGACACAAGTGCACACACAACTACAGCTCAGAAGCACAGTGATATCAGACAGGAAAGATGCCTGAAACAGTGATGGGAGAGGCCTCAGTTCTTAAATAATAATAATAAAAAAAAAATCTAGGCATATTCACACAGGATTATCAAATGCTGTTGGAAAAGGCTGTAACTTTACATAACGTTGACAGACCTCTCATTCAGCCTTACGAGAAATTGTAGTGCACTTTGTTTCACATTATATTACATCATCATTTGACATATCATGTGACATATTTTACTGTGACCTTCTTTAAGTGAACATGAGTTCCTGTGCTGAATTTGGTTACCCTTCTGGCCAGGATACCAGTGGAGCTAAAAAATAATCACGGATTGGTCAAACACCATCAAAGAACTGTCCCTCAAATCAGCCAACCACCATTTCTAAACAAGAAAACATTAGGTCATTAATGTTAAGCAGCACAAAGTGGAAAAACAAACACTACATGAGTTCTACAAGCCCACCTGGAGTTTTCTGTCTGCTAAAGGTGAGTGAACAAATCACAAGAATCCTCCATTGCTACTGTTATTCTTGTTGGTTGTAATCAATAGATTTGTTTGGGAAGTCATGTGGCCAAATTATGTGACAACCTCCAGAAAGTGTCATCTACTTTCTTGATTTCATTACAGACACAATTACTTGACTAGAGAACAGGCAATCACTACATAATGCCTAGAGAGTCAGTATAAAGCACTTAGTTTCTAGTTTAAAATGCCATGCATCTGAGATAGGCTGTGTTGTAATATGCAGACTGGAAAGACAACAGTGAATTTCCCACAGTGGTAATGTAGCTCGATTACACACACACACAAAAAAAAAAAATCTGAATTCGACCTATCTGATCTCCATCCGACCTCTGAGATGAGATTTTTGCTTTTTAAAGCTTGTCTAGCAGAAGAAAGAAAGCATTTGTATGTCAGAGCATGTATAGGTCAATTACCTGGCCTCTCTGAAGCCATTACCAACAGATTATGAGGTCTTATCCAAGTGCAAGTGCACAAAGTACCCATATCCTAATAAACAAAACACACTAACAACAAACAAAAAGGACTGTCAGAAAATTATTCACATTATAATCCTGTGTGAATTTGTCCTCTACGTTTCCCAGAAACAAGTAGACTTTTAGTTAGATGTCACAAAAATCTATTAATAAAGATACAGCATCATGGCACTGTAGCTTTAGAGTTTCAGTTTTACTGTAATATTAGACTAGTGCCATGTAGTATGAGTATCAATGCAAGTAATTACAGAAGATCCTACTCATTTAATCCTATGTGCCAAGGGCTACAAATGTAGTGGTGGCACAGTACTGCAAATTAGAGTGAGGAAAACATACAGCAAAAGAAAGGACAAAAGTGCAAATAGGCATACTATAGAAAAAAAAACACTACTGTTTTGGATACGACAGTTCCTGAAAAGTGTGTACGTGTACACACACAGACACACAAACACAGACACACACACATACACACACACATACACACACACATACACACACACATACACACACACAGCGGCTACGGATCCGTTCTGTATGTCCATGATTACCACTACATTCCATCACTGGCATTGAGTGTATAACTCCATTTCATATCAATATAATCAAAGTGCAATTCAGCTAAACCACGGCCTGCTACTTGCATGACACAAGTACCTGTCCGAAAATAAAAGGGTGTATATTTGTTGTTTATTGCCAGCAAGCTTTTGAGTAGGTCTTTGTCTTTGCCTCAGTAAAATGATTTCAACTAAAATAATAATGATAATTATGTATTATTACAGCATTTAAAAGTAAGCACCTCATTAGAGCTCCCTCATTCTCTTTCTGTCATTCATACTCGCACATTTGAAGAATCACAAATAAAGTGAACACTCAGTCACTCTTGCTGTGGCTGTGTGGCCTGTGGTGGGCCTTTCTGCGTAGCAGTGTCTCTGAGATAGGCGTGCAGTGGTTGGCACGTGGGTGGGCGCAGTGGGCTGAGTCTGGTGAGTAGGCCACTGTGGGGCATGGCCTGCAGGGAAGGGAGCAGCTGGGCCAGGCTGGGCGGCTGCAGTGAGTACAGACCTGCTGTACTGATGGAGCAGGGGCCTGCCGCCGCGCCAGCAGTGACACACCCCGACGAGCTGGAAGAGGGAGATGATGAAGAGGAGGAAGAAGAGGAGGAGGGGGAGAGGGGGGTGTGGGACGGGGTGGCCTGACTGTTGCTGGAAGACCGGAGTGAGAGGCGGTGGTTGAGGTGATGGGGCCGCCTCTTGTCCTGAGCTTTACACTCTAAAGGAGGACATACAAGTAAAATGCATGTGGTGACACAGGAGAGACATATAAGCATAAACAAACATTTTCTGTTTTAATGTTGTTTTTAACATCTCATAAGGACCTATGCTGTGCATCGTTTTGCAACAATGTTTGGGAACCCTGGCCAAATCAGTTTGAAGTGAAAAAAGTAAACACAACTTCTGTGGCAACCCTTTATTAAAAAAGTATTTTTCTGCAGCTGTTAATGCACCTGAGTGTTATCTTATGTAAAACATAAAAATGAATAAAACAGTAATTGTGGAATGTGAAAAAGTTTGACAAAGGGTTGCTCCTAGGTGCTGATTTTGGCAACCATTGTACATGCCACAATTTCAACAAACAACTGTAAATGACTATTACTACACATTCGCACATGCACACACATACATGCTAAAAGCAAGCAAAACTGATTAAATTAAGGCTACTTATACAAATCTAGATAGATAGATATCAAAATTGCATTGCAGCTGTTGCTTTTAGGAGTCTCTGATGTCCAATCAGGGAAGGAATGAAGGGATCCTCATTTTTCACAATATAATGAGCCAGATTAAAGATTTTTATCATTTAATCCTGCTGATCCACCTCCACTGTCATCAGGCTTTGATCGATTATGCAGGTTTGGTAATAGGATTCCTCAAAATTACTGTTTGATAACAGCACTTGTAAAGCACTTGAAAGCTTCTTTTCTTTTCGTAAAAATGAACTTTTTTAAACCAGGGGCACATTCAATCTCAAATGGTTTACTATGGTTTCCATGTTGAATGTTTTTTGTGCATGAATTCCACCATATTAAAAAGGCAATGCATACAATGAATTCCAATAAAGTCCTCTACAAATGCAGCCACTGCAGTTACGTGAACAGAAATGCTGAAGATGTTACAAGTCATATAGTGAAGTATTAAAAACGTATTTAAACGCATTTTATCAGGCTCTGACATCTCTTCAAAAAGAACGCCAAGAATGTCCTTCTCAGCTGCCGTAGGAGCAATGCTTGACCCCAGAGTTTTCAATGCACCACTGTTTCCGTTTTAAATAGATGTGTAGATGTAGAGGTCTCTCACCTCTAACTGGTCCCAGAGCTTTGTGTGTAGGCCTGTGTGCACTGGGAGCGGAGTTACTCCAGCCAAACGTGAAGCTGGGGGAACTTTTCAGCTGTGGAGAGGTCTGCCGGCTCCCGACAACAGTGCCATTACCAGTGCTGTTGTTGCGGCTCCGACTCAGAGCGTTTTCCGAAACAGAGCTGCTTAGGCATCTGAAGTGTACAGAGAGAGTTTATTAAGTCACCATTAGGTAAAATGCACATGGAATCCTGTGCACAGTAATATTTACACAATCACAGAACCTCATATTTTTGGAACAATATCTTTATAGGAGAAGCAATTTTATTTTGTACATTGCTATAATGTGATATTTTTAGGTTTAATGGGGTTAATAAAGCTCTTACGAGGGCTTGGGGGGGCTGGAGGACTTGTTGGTGTTCCTGCGGACATTGGTGCTGAAGCCCTTGCTGTTGCGCACGTGTTTGAGCATGCAGGCACGCAGGTTCACAAGGTTGCTGTGCTCAGAGAGGACTAGCCGTGGCCAAGGGTTACACTCAGCCATGTCCAGCGCTGCTATAGCAACTGCACGGCCCACCTGAAACATAAGGAAACACCTGAAGAATAATCTTGAGTATGTATATTTTACACACACAAGATTCTACGCAAGATCTAGTACAATTCCAGGGAAATGACAAGATCTAATGTGCGACCATAAGCCACTTTAAAGGGTTCCAGAATTTACTTTTGTTTGGCACTTTAGTAATATGCTAAACATGGCGATTTCTTCAAATTTTAGGGCTCTATTTCTATTCATTTACTGAGTTCAACATTTTCGAGAAAAAAGACAAAATCTAAAATCTATAAATCTAAATTGATAAAACTTAAGAGAATATTAATATTGCTTTTCTTTTTATGATCAAAAGACTGTTTTGTCTGTGCAGTTAAAACCTTCGACTGTCAGAAATGTCTTATGATAATGTGAGACAGATGCTCACAATTCAGAAATGGAGGAAATATCGACCATTTGTGACAAGGGTATGGCATCTTTCAAGGCAAATGAGCGCTTTAAGGTAATATATAATTTAAGGGCTGCGTATTTCAATGATACAAAGTCAAGTAAAATACAGCAGTAAAGGTGTGCTGAAAGGAAGTATCAGTAAAAGTATGCCAATAACCCTCGACATTTTTTGAATGAGAAAACCCTAAACATTAATTCTGATGCTTGGTCAATATACAGAGATTATGAAGAAAACAAAAATAAGTTGGAACATTGTGGTGCAGTTTGAGTTTGATTTCTGTAATAGATCAACCCAATCAGTTTAATTAGCTATTTTTAAATTAAGCCAATAAAATCAGTTAAGTACCATTAAACTGTTGAATCAGCCCTCTGCCTCACACATAACAATGTATTTTGATTATAACCACACTCACATTATGACACGACCTCTTACGCCGGACTGCTTCACTGCTTCCGGACTTCTTCTTAAATATAACCTAGTGTGCACTTGAGCATGTTATTCTGATTGGTGGGAGGCCAGATATAGGACAGATACCATAATAAGGACAGAAGTTACCTGTTCGAATATCTCAGGTGTGTATTTTGGAGGGAAGGCAGGAGGAGGAGGTGGAGTAGCTCGACCATTGTCGTGGCACGCAGGTGGAATGGTGTTGACTGAGCGACCAGTGTTATAATTACACTCCAATGTATAACTGCACATAAAATATAAATATCACTATTGGTGCATAAATAGCTGTATAAAAGACATGGCCATTAGTAGGGCTGTCACAATTATTACATAATGGGTACCAGAACTTATGGGTAGAGCTAAAATGGTGCAAACCATTGACTGGTTCAATGTAAACATTACAGAGTCAAAAAAAACAAACAAACAAAAGACCAGGGTACAGAGAGTTCTGGGTTCTGATTTGTATTCGTACCATACTGTCCAGTGCAAAAAAAGGCTTAATCTAGGAGAGGCATTTGACTATTTTTAGACACACAGAATGGGACTTAGCAACATCACCATAAATATAAACAGTGATTAGTGCACATACCTGTGAACAAGGCCGATGGCTTTGTGAATGGCTACGCGCCCACTGCCCTCTTTAGACTGACCATCACGCTTGTCCCGTGCATACATGTTCTTCTCTGAGAAATTACAGCCGAGGAAGTCAAAATGGGCACAGTTTAAAGAGATCAGCTTTGGATACATCATGTTTTCCACCTATGATAAAAAAGGAATACAAGAAGGAAAGAACAGAGTAGGGAAAGTTGAGGGAAAAGGGGATAGGAAAAAAAAATGTCCAAATTAATTTGTGCTGAAACTGGATCTGCATGTCAGGTATTTGTTGCTACTGCACCGCCATTGCTCCAAAATCCTACAGTCACTTTTATGAGCGACCGTCACTTCACCACCACTGCTTCGTCAACTTTCTCAGCGACTGCCACGTCACCGCCCCATACTACTACCGCTCTGTCACTTCACCACCACTGCACAATCACTTTAATTAGCGACCCTCACTCCAACACCACTGATCCGTCACTCCACTGCCACTTCTTTGTCACTTTTATCAGCGACTGGTGTTCTAACAATTTGTCCTACCCATTCCGTGGTCCAAGCATGTTCAAGTCATTACTACAGCATAGCAACTGTGTTTTAATGTTAATTCAGTCATACAACTAATTTGGAAAAAAAATATAAAGATATATAACTTACATTTATATACTTGAAATACATTTCAATCCATGCAATCCATGCTAAAATACATTCCTAACACTAAAATGCATTTCAGAATATATTCAAGATTCAAGAGTTTTATTGTCATGTGCACAGCAGAACAGGCAGTTGCACTGTACAATGAAATTCTTACTTTGCTGTTCCTCCATTCACCATATATACTCTTAAGAGAATAAAAAAAAGAAAATATAAGAATAACTCTAAAAAAACGTAGTAAAAGGTAAAAGCAAGAAAAAAAGTGTACAGTATGTGCAAAGGTTAAAGTTACACGTGCATATGTACAAATAAGTGGAGCAGCTGTTCATAAAGTGCATCAAGTGACAGATGAAAACAAATGTAAACAGTAAACAATATTACTCTGTGCAGTAATAGATGTAAACAGTATTGTTCTATTGCCATATTAAAATTAATATATTTTAAAATGCATTTATTTTAAAATGTATGGATAAATGTTACTTAGAAATATACTATAGCAAAATAAATGTATGCAAATTTATTTATCACATATATTTGAATATGTATGAAAATTGCCAAAATATTTTGTCTAATGCATAATGTATACGTATTGTAGCTGTATTGACACACTGTGAAAATGTAGTTTGATGATTTGATATCTTTTATTTGATGTACCATATATTCAGTTTATGTATATTTAGTTATAACTGTAACCTTTATTAAATTGCATATAATTGAAAAATATAATAAATGCTAATGAATGCATTTTAAATATATATTTCAGAAATACATTTTTGGCCATTTTGATATATTGCAAAATTCGATTTGATAAATACATTTGGAATATATATTTTGGTAGACTATGGTAGACTAATCTTAATATAACTCCATGATTGGCTGATTTAAGCTACCAAAACATCCAAATATTTTTTTTTTACTGCTGGTAACATTTTCTGAGAAAAGGCTTTAGGCTATAAAACTATTATACCTATAGTTGTAATGTTGGTAGCATGTTCTGCTACAGTGATTTAAGCTTCTGAAACATCCTACCCTGTTTTAAGTAAGACATTACCTATAAATTCACACTATGGTAGGACATTTTGACCTGTAGCACAATTCGTCAAAACCTCACCGTCACTTTACTGGTGGTGGTGAAGCAACTTTTTCCTATCACACAAAAGCCACTGCTTCTGTCCGTCACCTGACATGAGATCCAACTCCTACAGAGGGTTTCTTCATGAGATTTAAGGTGGAAAAAGTGTTGTTCTGATGGAACACTGGTGGAAGCCTGTTCAGGGGCATCGCCCTCACAAGTCTATTCAATAAGAGAGTGACATTTGATGTGTTTTCTGTGAGTGCGGTTTCTGTGTTATGGCCAATCAAATCATTGTTCTCTAAGCACGCTACACCTTATTTTCTTCGTAACTACTGGAAAGAGCTTATGAGGTTCAATATGGAAACAACAAGGACACTACACAGTCTGCAGTGTCTGGCTCTCAGCTGACTTGACAGCTGTGTTTGGCCACGTCCTACTGTGTTAATTTCTATTAGAGATATTACACTAACAGGGATATGGTCCAAATTAATTTTGATTTGCTGAAAACAGTGAGAAGAAACAGCCTCTCCAGCAAAAACAGTTAAAAACACAGCCCTCTGCTCCACTCTGGAACATGCACCACTCCACCTGTATTCAGGCTTTTCAACATAAAAGTCCTTGTACGAATTAACCTACAACAGCCCAATGATGTGTGCCCTAAAAGTAAGACCACCTCCATGAAGCAATCCATGCATGCATTGTGCCATTAGGTTCAGAACCACTGTTTAGACGTTCAGTTCAGTTCAGAACCATGAGTTCTCTGTGCTTGCACACAGAGGAATTTGACTTCCACGTGAAGTGAAAACACTTCACACTTGCCCGGGGGAGGTGGATGCCCTATCAACATCAACATCAAAATAAACAAAAATGCAAAATGGCACTGCATTTGTATATTTGCATTTAAATTTCCCACTCATTTTAAGCTCAAAATGAAAATTCAAATTCAATACTGCCATTTTAATTTGCCATTTGGTATATTAATATTGATGTTTCATTTATGGATTTAAATGCTTTATGGGTAGCTTTACTTAAATTGAAATTCATTTCCATAACTGCATATTTATGCATACTGTGATTATGCAATAACTGTGTCAAACTGAGAATTATGCAATAACTTTGTCATTAATGAGAATTAATATGTAATTCATCTTGTATGTCTTTTCACTCTAACAATGCCTTTAATTTGCATGATCAAAGAGAACACCAAGCAAGAAAAATGGCAAAATTCAAATGGAAATGGAAAACAGCAACTCTCCTCTTTGTAATTCTCGCCTTTCTGTGTCAAACTGCCTTTGAAAATGCATTTGACCTGGCTGCATTTTCATTTTCATGGTCTTCTCAACCTGCCAATCATTCTGTCACGGCAGGGTCAACAGGTAATACATGAAAATGTGGTAGCTGATCTTTAGAAGAGCGAGACAGAGAAATATATCATTTTGTGATGATTACTTTGCCTTTGACCCATGAAGAATCTTTAATCAAACATGTGGCAGATTTTTATGTTTTAATCAGTTAGTCAACATTATTGTCCATGTTAGCTGACCATCAGAGGTGGACGAAGTACACAAATCATGTACTTGAGTTAAAGTAGAGATACCCAAGGTAAAATATTACTCCAGTAAAAGTAGAAGTCCTTACTCTAGACCTCAACTTGAGTAAAAGTACAAAAGTATTTGCCTTCAAATGTACTTAAGTATTGAAAGTAAAAGTACTAAAAGATTAATTATGGCTCTAATGTCCTGTTATCATTTTTATAACAAGACTCGCTTCATGAACTCATTTTCTTGTTCTTGCTTTGTTTTGACATGTTACGTTTTTATACATTTACTTAGTTACTGTCCACCACTGCCGACCATATAGGCTATGGATGCTGTAGTTAGAGATTTATACAGCAACAAAAGCTATTTTCTAGCATACATAGTTAACATCAGATGTGGATTTATGGCTGCGTTCCACTTTTTCTTTTACCAAAAATGTACTCATGAAATGATTTAGTTGTAATTGTACTGGTAGACTGTACTGTATGTGTGTAAATCACACAAACACCTTGTTACAGTGGCTGAGTGAGTAACAGCCGCTATACTAGGCCAGCACCCTGTTTAAACCGAATTCAGCTAGGAGGTCTCTAATATCCTCCTTTCTATTTCAAAAAATGAATATTTCAGAAATCACTGTTGTTGTTATGTGTGTGTGACACACTGAGCTGGATGACGTTAACCAACTGATAAAAACAGCACATGGGGACTTTGCTCAAGAATATAGCATTAACTAGCATTAACAATGGCTTTTAGCTAGCTTAACTCTGCAGCGCTCCACAATTCACATAGTAATTTAGCAGGTATACTATACAGTAGATCCATAAGGTACATGAACCCCATCAAGTGGACACTGAGTGGACATGCAAGGTAGGTTTTCTTAATAAGTGAATTGTGATTGTAAAACATGCAAACTTACCTGCTGATTCTCATCAGCTAGGCTGTTCCCATACATAAAGCATCCTCTTTTGGAAGCATGGCCATGAAGATCAATGTAATATGCCACTCCGCTCTCTTGGGGTGCAACCTGCTCTGTGGGGGAGGAATTAGAAACACAAGGGGCTTCACTTCGGCTTGGTACAGATTCATTCTCATCACATGGCCCCACCTCCTCCTCGACTCCACCCTTCTCCCAGTTTTCCTCCAGTTGCATGGGTATCTCCGACAGATCGAGCGTGGGACCCTCCAGTCGCTCTGCCTCATTACGGCAGTTGAGGTAGTACTCCAGTTTGCAAGGTGTAGGCAGTGGCAAGGAGGTGGTGTTAGGCTGATTGGAGGTTTTGAGAGCTGAGGGCATGCTGGGGTTGAGGCGGTTGTGCTGGTGATGGTACAGGAGGACAGATTTAGCTCCATAGATAGAAGGATGCAGCTCAGCACTTGGGCCCATATACTGTCGGTTCAGATTCACACCCCGGGAATCCGTCCTTTTAGTACAAGCAAGCATGTAAACAAAGAAAGCATTGCATTACTAGGTAGTGTCACAAAATAACCCAAACCTAACCCAACAACAGAAAGAACTGTGTGGGCTCATCAAGACAACTTGCTTGCTCAAAAAGGGTAAAAACCTTGTAGCTCCAAAATGGTAACTTTACAGGAGAAGGAAAAAAACTACTTTACTTTTAAATCAATGGAACCTGACTTTTTTCCAAGTAATTTTGGGAAATTTATTTTGCTCCCTTCATCATGAAATTAACGCACAATGTAAAGGGGGACAGGTAATTTCAAATTATGTAAAAAAAAAAAAAAAAAAAAAAAGAGAAACGTCAAAAATGGAGATTTTGTCTCGACAACAGCGATATGCAGGTATGTCTTACTGACCTATAGTGACCCCTAAAAACTCCATCAGGGTTGAGCATGGGAATCAGCTTGAAAACAAACATCCTGCGCAGCGCCTGCGCACGAGGGTCATCCTGATTCAGAATGAAGTTCAGGAAACCATTGAACACAAAGCTGGAAGGTGTCTCACCAGGGTGCACCCTGCTGCTGAGAAAAAAAACCTATACACAAATACAGACACACAGGATCATAGAAAACATTGAAAAGGCAAAAAAAAAAAAAAAAAAAAACACTATCATGTTAAAATGCACAATAATATTGTGATAAAAAAATGGACTGTGATCATACATTGATTGTTTACACGCACAACACTGTGCCCATACAAAATAACCTGTTTTCACTAAATACATGATGACATTGGAATCATATTCAGTATTGGCTGATATTTGCTTTTTTAAAACACTGTCATGGGGTTGATGGCAAGATTTGGCCGATATTTCAAACCAATATATGATGACACCTGTATTGTAGGTCGAAAGAGCACCGTTAACGCTTAGGTGGCGCTGGCTGCACTCAGGGGTGTAAAGAGTGGCACCCATTAACTAAAGTGTCTGACAGGCACTTGTAATAAAATACACGCAGCAGACTTCAAGTTTAATAAACAGAAGCATTACAAAAGAAAAAAGAAAACCGTGATCACGGTGCCTATTTAGCTCGGATCAGCTAACTTGGCTAATGCTGCCTCAGGCTGGAGTAGACTTGTAAAAGTGGATCTCAGCAGGTTCGCGCTCCGATAGAGTAATAAAAGGTGCAATGAAAGCCGTTTCTGTAAAACAAGAATGCCCACATCAGGAACACCCACTTATCATTCATTGGCTGATATGTTTGCAAAATGGCTTTTCTCATTGGTGGATAAGACTCAACAGGGAAAATACATCAATATTTGTAAAGACGTTTCTAATACTGAATTAATATTGTTTCTACATATTTACATAATGAGCATTTGGCCTCTGGTGATTTGTAGAGTTCTGTCTGTTTTGTGATCCCTGACTTGAACTTGCCATCTGAATGCCATCATAACGGTAGCAATCAGTGGTGTTTTCAGTAGTACTACGCGATCCGTTGCATACCAGCCGTTATTTAAATTATAGATACCATTAAGGCCATGGCATAGATACCATTAAGAGATTCTGTTGGTTCCTGGGTGTTTGTAATGAGAATGTAATTTTCTTGAGGAGCCGGACGGACTCGGCGGAAACTGTCTTTGTTGTTGAAGGAGAATCGCAGGCAGGCTGGTCTACACGGCTATGGGGGGCTACATCTCCGCATCATTCAAAGAAGGCATTACATTTCACAGACAGTGAAAATGATCATCAAAATGATAACCTCTGCATCTTCACTGTTGCCAGTACAGCAACCAATACCCCATGGCAGCCCCCCTACAGTTAGCACTTAATCCTCGATATATCGCGATTTTATGGATATAATAATAACTATTGTTATTTTTATTAACAGCAGCCCTAAAACGCTGTCGTAGTTGTGTTTACTCAGCAACTTTACTGTGGCTTTTATTTTATTTTATTTTAAGTCCACCTGCCCCTGATGTCACATGAGGGGTATTCCTGGGGGCATGTCTGCATCACAGAAACACGTATGGTGTTGCAATTCGACCTTCATCTCGTGTTTGGCCGATGATAATAAATGATAATAATACTGTTTTCTTTAGTTCATGTTAAATGAATACAGATGACCGTTCGGACGCGGTCTGTTCCTCGTATGTGCTGGTTAAGTTCTCCTCTTTCTTTCTCCACTAAACTGGACATTCTGTAGTGTTTTTCTTTCCGGAGCCGCTGTTTTTTGATTGGTGAATTTTTACATTTAACCGCTCTTTGTTATTATAGGGTGATAAAAAGATACGCTCGATATTATTACAATATTTATTTTTACTCTGTAATGTTATGAAAATTCAAGTAAAAGTATTTTTATCATTTTTAAAAATTTACTCAAGTAACAGTAAAAGAACTATGATTTAATCCTACTCAAAAACAGTACAGTTACAGAGAAAACTGTAGTCAGTTACAGTAACAAGAGTAAATGTAATTTGCTACTTACACCTCTGGCTGCGCTACAGCAGGGCAGATAAAATGTTTCCCACAGCACTGTTCACACAAGCAAACCCTGGAGCTACTCAGGTAGGAAGCTATGTACATAAAACTCTCAGTAAGATGTTTCAATAAATCTCCTTATCAAAAGAAAAAACACCACTACTAGTACTAAAACCACAAAGCTGGAGTTGCTTCTTATTTGCCAGCTTCTTGTTAGAATCTTTCTGTTCCACCAAAATCTGTGCAGTAGTTGCATTCTGACGCCCGAAGCATTGACAGGTAGAGCCAGTAAAAGCCTGGTTCATTTCTACACTATACACATACAAATTGAATGAAATAAAGTGTTCAGCATCACTTCTCACACTCGTTTACTACTTCTTCACAGACTAGCTGTTTTCAAGAGGAAACATTCAAACTAAAAAAGGCTAGTATAGTAACGTTAGTTGAGGTAACAGACCATTAGCATCTGTCTGTTTATCTGAAGCCTGGCTGTCTTTCTGTTTAAAGTTCAAGCCACACGTGATCTACTGTGGCTAATGTAGTAATGCGGAGTGGTGTGCCGTGAGGCGCTGTTGCGCCGAATTCCGACTTACGTTCCCTTACGGATGCTACAGATCACAGCTGTAATTCTGATTGCTTGTGAATGTGTAAATAACAGATAATCTTGAATTTACCATCACAGTAAGCACCAAACAAAGAGTCTTACAGAGATTGATTAAATTAATGTAACAAACTAAAGATGCTATTTGTTGTCACAGCACTTAGAAAACACAGTTTAAGAGTGCCACAGAATGGAACACCTAATTTACATTTTACATTTAACTTTAATCATTATCTTCAAGCATCAAGAGATAATACATACTGAATAAAGTTATTATGGCCAAGTTTGGTTATGTTATCCAGTTTTATGAGTGAATGCATGTGAAGTAATACCCGTTTGCCAGCAAAGCGGTGTGGCCGTGGTGTGCTGTGATCAGGGAAGAGTTTGTCCAGTCGGGGCTCCCTTTCCTCCAGCATTCCATGGCAGGATGTCACAGTCAGCAGGTCCACTCTGTGTCCATCCAGTGAGTAACACAGCAGCTCACGGTGGTAATATAGACTTTCTGCAGGACTAGTGATAGAGAAAATCAGCTTGGGTAGAAGGACAAAAGTACTAAGTCAATAAACAATTAAGTATTGGAACAGTAGTGAAACATCGAGTACATTCAAAATGATAATGCTCTAAAGTGAGAGGTGTGAGCAACACTACAGAAATCCAGGAGCTAAACTCTCACACTCTCACTGCACACTTTAAACTGTAATATTGCTGCAACTCCTAGTTGTCTATACTCGCTGTACTTTTAGACCACCTCATACCACTCAGTATGATGTAAATACCACAAATCTGGCTTATATGCTATGTAAATATGCTAATAGATATACTTTTATTTCTGCTCACTTATTGTCACTGTCTAAAACGTCTATTTGTTGTCTATTTTTTTCTGCCTTACTTACAACCATTTTTATTTTCTGCACAGTATATGTAAGTTAATGTGCAATTATATGTATTGCTACCAAATCACTGCAATTTCCCTTTGAGATTAACAATGTTTTTTCTCTCTCTCTCAAAAAAAGAGAAAAAAGGAATTAGTAACTTAATGTTAATGACTAAAATGTAACTCAATATTTATTTTCTAAGAACTTGAGAAGGAAGTAAAATTTTACAGTTTTTTCTGTCTTTTATCTGTACAAAAACCAACATCAGTACAATGAGGATGAAAAATAAGTTTCACATCTGTATACACTAAGCGTCTATGTGTGTGTGTGTGTGTGTGTGGACACCTGCAGGGTCCCAGTGCATGAGAGCTGCTGAGCAGTCTCTGATCCAGTTGCAGAAGCATGTCCTGGCAATCGGTGTATGAGAATGGATAGCAGAATGCAAAATATGTGGTGGCTCCTTTCACATCCAATACACGATGCACAAATGACAAGGTGAAGTGACTTTCAGACATCTGGAAAGAAAACACACAAACAGCTCTGTCACATTTCTTTCAATACCACATCTAGACCACATTTACTTGTAAACTGTGCACGGAGAAAACCAGTAGCACGGTGTGATTTTGCAAATAGGGAAGATGGTGCAGCTATTCACTGTCTAACACAGTGGCCCTGTCTCTTGCCGGGCACTGCTGTCGGGCCCTATTCCCTATCAATCAGTCAATCTTTATTTGGACTCAGAAGTACATTGAGGGTAACCCTCATGTACAACATAGCCGAGCTAGTTAAACAGGGACAGCAAAAGTTAAAATGAAACTTAGCCACTAAAACAAATGAACACCAGCAAGACAAGAAGATTTATAAAGAAATAAAATAAAAAGGATAAAGGAAAAGTTAAACTCAACTAAAACAGTTATAGGCTGTCTGAAAGTGGTTAGAAGTTAAAAATGACCGATTGACTGTAGTGAGATGAGTTTAGAGACTCTTGTAGTAAATTCCAGATTGGAATGGTATATTGTAGCTATTTTCACAGTTCAGTAAAAACAAGGTTCCTGACAGGTGATCCAGTCACTACAACAGGTCAAATAATTGCTGTTTTTTGTCATAAGATGGAGTGATAAATTGAGTCTAGTGGTTTGAGGGTACTGGCAGATGCATGTTTATAAGCTACATCACCATAGTCTAGTACTGATACCTTGGTTGTCTCTACTCCTCTTTTTCTGGCATACACAGAGATTCCTATCTCAAAATCTTCCATTGGGCAGTCGTGGGCTGGAGGTTAGGGAACCGGCCCTGTGATCGGAAGGTTGCCGGTTCAATCCCCAGTGCCGACAGTCCATGACTGACATGTCCTTGAGCAAGACACCTAACCCCCAATTGCTCCCCGGGCACCGTGGATAGGGCTGCCCACCACTCTGGGCAAGTGTACTCACTGCCCCCTTGTGTGTGTGTATTCACTAGTGTGTATGTGGTGCTTCACTTCACGGATGGATTAAATGCAGAGGTGGAATTTCCCCGTTTGTGGGATAAAAAAAGTATCACTTAACACCACCACAGGTCTTCTCTGTGTCATATATACATAACTTATAAATATTTATACTTATCTATACTAATAAAATGTACATTAATTATATCCATAACTTTTTCCATAAAAGGTATTTATGCAGTTTCCTCCGTTCTAACGTTGTAATCTACACAAAAGCTACTTGAGTGCTAACAGCTCCCCCTTGTGGAGAACCTTAAGCCTGCTAAACTGTGAATGTGAGTTACAAGCCAGACAAGCAGAAACACATGATGAAACAGCTGGACAGTGCATATTATCAGCACCAAGCTCGTTATAT
This sequence comes from Pygocentrus nattereri, assembly GCF_015220715.1. Taxonomy (NCBI): domain Eukaryota; kingdom Metazoa; phylum Chordata; class Actinopteri; order Characiformes; family Serrasalmidae; genus Pygocentrus; species Pygocentrus nattereri. The sequence goes on from NC_051211.1 coordinate 28,622,758, forward strand.
TAACAGAGATAAAATTAGTCTTCAGCAGTAAACTGACAAAGTAACATGAAGATTATAGCATTCATCATAGCACTCTGACAGCCCAATTAATTACTACAAGAAATATCTGGTTCCAGCAACTGGTGCTAAAGGCAACTTAAACAGCTATCTCAGACACCGCCGACAGATGTAAATACTAAGCTGGCCACAGCTATTGGGACTTTGTCAGTTGCATTCTGATTTGTTATCCACACGTCTGTGTGTACCAGTTATAAGATTTTGTTTCTGGATTTAATACCATTTTGAAAATATAGCAGCTGCACTGAAAAACACCATATCTTTAAAAGTTAAAATGCAGCAGTTTTCTTTTAAGTATCTGAATTAGTAATTCTAGTAGCTAGTAACTGACATATTCGGGTTTTGATGATGGAGATCATACGATCCTTCTGGACATCCTCACCAACCTTGGAATCACTGGCTATGCGTGGAAGTGGTTCAAATCCTATCTGGAGGATCGCTCTTATCAGGTAACATGGAGAGGGTTCACATCCTCTCCATGCAGGCTCTCCACTGGTGTCCCACAAGGCTCAGTCCTGGGTCCTCTTCTCTTTTCTCTTTACACTAGCTCTCTTGGTGATGTAATATCTTCTCATGGCTTCTCTTATCACTGTTATGCTGATGACACTCAACTAATGTTTTCCTTTTCACCCTCTGACACACAGGTTTCCAGTCGCATCTCAGCATGCCTGTCTGACATCTCTTCATGGATGGCAGCTCACCACCTGAAGCTCAATCCCAGCAAGACTGAGCTGATATTCATCCCTGTAACTACAGGTCCTCATCATGATCTTGCCATGTCATTCGAGAACTCCCTGATTGTTCCATCTGTAGAGGCAAGAAGTCTTGGTGTGAGTCTGGATGGCCAGTTATCGTTCTCAACTCACATCGCGAACCTAACTCGTCATGCAGGTTTCTCCTGTACAACATCCGAAGGATCCGACCCTTCCTCATCCAAGAGGCCGCCCAGGTGCTAGTGCAGTCTCTGGTCATCTCATGGTCAACTCACTCTTGGCTGGTCTTCCCATGCAGGCCATCAAGCCTCTGCAACTCATCCAGAATGTGGCAGCCTGGCTCGTCTTCAATCTCCCCAAGTTCAGCCATGTCACCCCACTGCTGCGCTCCCTTCACTGGCTCCCTGTAGCTGCACGCATCAGATTTAAAACCCTAAAGTTTACCTACAAAGCCAAAAATGGACCAGCCCCTACCTACTTGATGGCAATGGTGAAATCTCGAACTGTATCACAAGCCCTTCAAGCTTCGAGTACAGCTTGGCTTGACCCGCCATCCTTCAAGATGCACGGAAGACAAGCGTCGAGAATGTTCTCTGTACTGGCACCCAGGTGGTGGAATGAACTCCCATTGGCTGTCCGAACAGCTGAGTCTCTTGCTGTCTTCAAACGCAGACTGAAGACTCATCTCTTTACACAGCACTTAAATGAGCATTGAATTATAAGCTGCACTTATATATATTTTATTGTATTGCACTCTGTATTGTAGTTTACTGTATTGTATTTTATTGTAATTGTATTGCATTGAATGGCACAGAGTTCTGCGTTTAACTCCTTTCCTTTTTCTCTTGGTGTCCGCAGTGACATTTTGTTTATAGCAGTATCTGAGCTCAGGTCTTTTTCTCTAACCTATTGGTAGCTAGCAAAGATACTTTCTCTAGATTGACAAAGCACTTCTTGTAAGTCGCTCTGGATAAGAGCGTCTGCTAAATGCTGTAAATGTAAATTATATACCCACACGTTTCCTTTTCTGTTGTAGCCTCGTTTTGAAAATCTGCTGTCCATACACGTCACTCAAAAACAAGTGTGCATGTCAGTTAACCATCCCTTTCCTGTCAGAGCAGCCAGTTCTTCGCCATCTTAAGCAACAATACACAGACGTACAGCCTGCAAGACGACATAATCAGTAACTGACTAAAGGAGCAATTACTTTATCACATAGAAAATGGAGAGTTGCAAAACATTGGTCAAGCGTAGTCCACAAATTGTCCAGCTGCATGCATGCAACATGGAATGTTGAAGTTAATACAGTGTGTTTGGGGGGAAGAAAGTGTTCTTACCTCGAATGAGGGCCGCTCTCGCACTCTTTCCCAGCGTGATTTGACCGGCAAGGTGCGTACAAATGGAGCCATGCCCTGAGAGTACAGCTTACTCTGCTTGTTCATGTTCATCAGGTTTATCTTCAAGAGTTTACCAGGCAACACTCCACGCACACTGAAGTAAAACCATGACCTGTTCACACATCAAAGAGACACGTACACACAATTTTAGACAGATAACAGCTAAAATTCAGACAGTATGTTATATCCCGAGCTTTTCTTGTATAAGTGTTTAAAAGCAGCTGTCATATGGAGAAAGTCAAATGACATGCTTTGTCTTTCTAAGTGAGAATAAGTTAATGTTAAAGAAATAATAAACAGTATGTTTTTTTTTAGTTTGCATTCATTTACAGCTTAAAAATAAAAAGACTGTATCTTAAAGAAAGCAATATGACATACAAATATTTAAGACAATATCTGGAAAAAAAAACAAAGTATATACACCGATCAGGCATAATATTATGACCACCTCCTTGTTTCTACACTCACCGTCCATTTTATCAGCTCCACTTACTGTATAGGTGCACTTTGTAGTACAGTTACAGACTGTAGTCCATCTGTTTCTCTGATACTTTGTTAGCCCCCTTTTACCCTGTTCTTCAAAGGTCAGGACCCCCATGGACCCTCACAGAGCAGGTACTATGAGCCTTTCTCTCGTTTCTGGGGTCGAAGTTTGGGAAGTTTCTGGTTTGGGAAGTTCTGTGTAAAATCATTTCGTTTTTGAGTTTTCATGCATTTCCATCTGGTGATGATCTCAGAAAGAAATGGTTAACTGAATATAAAGGAGCAAGGAGCCGACATTCAAAGTAATTTGAAACAGTACGTATGTGTGCAGCACTCATTTCAACTCGCCGGTCATTTCCGTTACACCAAAGGGAAAAATGTGGCTGAAAATGGGCTGCAGTACTATGTCGTTTCAGTTGGTGTCAACGAGCAAAGAGAGGGCCCGTCTCAGACTCTACTAATGAGGAAGGGGTGGTGGAGCATGATATATTGGGGATAGAGGAGGAGGATGTGCGCATATATATATATATATATACATACATGAGGCAACCATTACTTACGTTGTCTGTGAAATGCTGTTATTAAAGTATACCTCTAAGATTTCAAAAACAACCACTGTAGTCTGTTCCCATTTTAATTTCTACACTTTATTTTCATTTAGCTTTGTACTAGATTTGAACAGTCATATGTGTTGAGTTTTCATGTTCTCCCCATGTCTGCGAGGGTTTTTGTTATGGACTGAAATCATGGTGTACGAGAAATCACAGTGTAAGAGACCGGCATCAAAGAACTCCTGTGACCCAGGTGATAGCAGGTGGTTACTAGAAAGATGTGTGGCTACATGTGACATACAATGTAAATCTAATAGTGAATCAGCTAATAAAACAGTAAATCTAATCGCATATATTAAAATGGATTCGTGAACTGCAATGGTGTAATAATGAACTAGTTAAACTCCTTCAAACATCTTTGAAGTTTTTGGACCGCTAGTCTGTTCCTTGCTTTTCTTGACTGGGAGATCCGAGCCCTTACACTCCCTATCTACAACATTGGACACTGAGAATGATATAATTTAACACAACATTTCATGTTAGACATAAGTTCATAAATTCACTTCTTAAACAGACACATATGTGAAGATCTCTGAAATCGGAGGAATGCTGAAACTACCTAACATTACTCATCCTGTCCGTGACATTAAGTAAGGTAGCTAACTACAACACTAGGAACCAGCTCACGATTTACATTCATAATCAAAAATAAACTGCTCAAAAAATTTATATCCCTTATTGAGTTTTGCACATCTGGTGCTCGACAGCTGTTCCACAATTCTGACCACATCATCCTGCCTAAAGCACAGGAGTTCAGCCAAAGCTGGTGAATAATGAAATGAAAGGTAGGAGTGTCTAATAGAGTGAGTGGACACAGTGTTTAAAGACCCCAGCAGCACTGCTGTGTCTGATCCACTCAGACCAGCACAACACACACTAACACACCACCACAATATCAGTGTCACTGCAGTGCTGAGAATGATCCACCACCCAAATAGTACCTGCTCTGTGAGGGTCCATGGGGCCCTGACCACTGAAGAACAGGGTAAAAAGGGGCTAACAAAGTATCAGAGAAACAGATGGACTACAGTCTGTAACTGTAGAACGACAAACTGCACCTGCACAGTAAGTGGAGCTGATAAAATGGACAAGTGTAGAAACAAGGAGGTGGTCATAATATTGTGCCTGATTGATGTTATGTATTGTTGAAGTGAGGGCAATTTGAAAGAAAAGTTCTTACCGGTTTCCATTCTCAAACTCTGTATCGGCACAGTCTGGTTTAGTCCAAACATTGAACTCATAGTCACTGTGAGGCAGAGAGTTTCCAGCGGAGCTGTTGCTGTCACCAACAGCTTCTGACTGCTCCACTTTAACCACTTTGCCCAGATTTCCAGAGTCAAATCGTGAGCTAAACACCACACTGCCAAAATGGACCTCCATGACCAGGATTTTAGCTTCGGATAACCAGTCAACTGACAGTCACCATGCTGTACTTAGCCAGTCTCTCTCTCTCTCTCTCCCTCTCTTTCACACACACTCCTCACATGTGCTCTTCACACCTGTACAGACAGGAAAGTTTGAGGGCTCAGATGGGAGACTTCAAAATGCAAGACAAAACAAAGCATAAAAAAATGTATTTTCCTCACTGCAGGTTCAAAACCACCAATTAACAATGTCACAACAGGGACATTAGGAGGGCCTTTCTGACCAAAATTAAACGTCTTTCCATATCTTTTGTACACATGCCTACTCGCCTCCTAGAGTAACCAGTCACTCGCTTCACTAGAGTAAGATTTTTGCCTCTCTGATGATGATCTTGAAGAAATTTTGCAGAACTTTTGAAGAACTACAAGCACCTTAAGGGTTGGCTGTTTGTATGTGGCATGCCCATGATTCATGTTGGGTGGTTTAGTGCGAGAACACAGACGGATGAAAACACAGTAAGGATATAAAACTGTACATTTTGTCAAACCAAGGCTAAGGGATACAATGCTACACTAAACAGCATAACATAATATGACAAATGGCATTAAAGGCTAGATTTAGGCCAGGATGCTCCTTAATGTTGTGTAATGTACTGTGCCATGTTTGTTCTTACAATATGTAACTGGAACAAAAAACGTTTTTGCACTGCAAAAATAAAAAATCTTTCAAATCAGATATTTTGCCAATCAATCAATTTCTAATCACTGTTCTTTCACCTATTCATTTCAGTTTATTTTCTTTAAAGTGCAAAGAAGGGGAGCAAAGCAAACTAGTGCTGGCCTTCAACCTTCAAAGAGCTACATTTACATCAGCATGTGACCATTTAACGCTATAGGATGACAGCAAACACGTTACTTGACATAGGAAACCTTACATGCAGAAAGCTGTGGCTGATACCAGACCTCAGATGCTGAGACATTAGAATACGTCAGTGACAACAGCTGAAACCGAATGACTGAAACTGGCCGTTCAGGACACTGAAACGGCCTGAAAATTAGCTGGGTAGCTAATTTTAGCTCCAATCGCTAAAATCTCTTAAAAAAGAAACTCGCCACTGACAGTGACTGTAACTAAAACGTAGCTAGCGACGAAGTGCCATTACTCCGCCAGTGACGAATACATACGCCTGGTTGTAGGGTGGCAGTCGAAAAAATGACAAGAAACATTTCTGTTTTAATCGCTAACTCGGCTAGATAGAGAGCCAAGCACAGAGCCAGCCATCGTTAGATAGAGCTAGTAAACCAAAGATAACCTTAGCCACGCGTGCTGACAGCCATCATACAGGAGCAAACACAACACCAGCATTTACTCGTTATCGTTACTTCTTACTTTGCTGATAACGCACAGCGAAGCGGGATGACTTGTTAGCGTTACGTAGTTAGCCCTGGCTAACGCTACATAACTGTCAGTCAGCCGCTCTCGGGTTCGTTAGCCTTTGCACACATGCCCGACTAACTACAGTGACATGACCTGCACTACAGTCTGTCGACAGTCCTGCCGGTACAAAACAGCACAATATACAACACGCATCGTACAGCGTCTCGCTTCGTTTGGAAAATCACCGATAGCGCTCCTTCTCCAAGCGCATCAGCACAGCTTCAGACCCAAACAAACCCACTCGCCAGCCCGTCTCCCCGTAACAGAAGGAAGGCCTCCGCTGATTGGTGCGCAGAGCACAAGGCGAGCACCCGGGATCAAAGCGGACCGGTATTGGTTGGGTATGTGGAAGTTGTAGCTAGACGTCAACATTAATGACATAAACGCTCACTGAGCACTTTATTAGGTACATCCTTGATCTACAGGGTGAGCCAGAAGTCACAGCCCAGGATTTATTTTATTTATTTTATTTTTTATTTTAACATCGACTTTTATCTAAGGGGTCATCTCAAACTAATTGTGTATGCTGAGAAAGCCGTGGAGGCTTGTCACAGCATAAAAAGAATCAAATCAAATAAAACGGTGTCCTGTGACTTTTGACTTACTCTGTATATTAATTACCCATTTTGCCAGCTCCACATTAACACATGACGCACCTTATAGTTATATAATTACAGACCATCTGTTTTTATTTATTTATTTATTTTATTTTTTTGCATATTTTGTTGTCCTGCCTTTACCCCATTTATCAATGGACAGGACCACCAGAGAGCATGTATTATTTGGGTGGCGGATCACTCGCAGCACTGCAGTGACGCTGACTTAGTATTGTTAGTTGCGCTGGAACGAGTGGATCAGACACTGATGGAGTTTTTAAACACCACGTCCACTCAGTTAGACGCTTCAGTCCTCTTGGTTCGTCTTGCAGAGCCAGCGTGGTTTGTGACCGCCGTAAAGTTGGTTTTATATTCGAGATTCGACACACATTCGCACTTCTGTTAACCAACAGACGAGATTTGCACTTCTTCATAGAGCACAAGCTCATGACTACACTACTTATTTCTACCTTCACTGATTTTTATAAGAAATTCGTGCACATTTCCCAGAAAAGACGATTGTATTAAGCGGATCTTCGTGTAGAAAAGTAAGGGACCGTGGTCAAAGTGCGTGTTCTTATGTACAAAGTCAAAATCTCACTAGCGTCTATTTTGTGGGGCCAACAGAAACCCAAGCAATTATGACGTTAATGATATTATTTAATGTAATCATTCAAATTAGATATTGATTTATGATTAACATTCCATACACATAAAAAAACATTTATTTATTGTAGGAACCAAATGCATTAAACAGCTCACTTTTATTAGCACTTACTACAGCAAATAAAATTTGGATACAATTTAGGGTTGAATTATAAATAATATTTTATATATAATAAATTCAAAAAGTTCTAAATTGCAAGGACTAAAATTGTAAAACCAAAGACATTGAAGAATGTCCTATTATTATAAATAGCTGCAACAACAAGAATTCAAATTAAGTGTTGTGTTAAATTTTAATAATTATTGTATAGACCACAGGTCGGCAACATCCATCCATCCATCCATCCATTTTCTAAGCCGCTTCTCCGTCAGGGTCGCGGGGGTCGGCAACATGTGGCTCTTTTACTGCCCAGTTGTGGCGTGTAGACTGCTGGTCATTATAGCAATGCAGATGAACATCAACATTTATAAGCATTGCTGGTTTCCTGATATGTTCAACTTGCTATGAGAAACGATCAAACACTCAGACACTGTAAAGCTGAAGACAGTTTCTTGTCCGCCTCATTCAAATTTTCTTGTTCCACCTTAAATGGTGCAGCAGTTATGCCAGGCATCATTTAACGTGAAACGGGAACATTCAACCGAGGCTGGTGAAAAATCAAATGTTGAGAGACATTTTACAAGAAAAGATTCTACTTTTGTTTCCTGCCAGAGATGCAAGAAAGATGGCTATAGTCACGTTAAAGCAGAGTCTGTGTTTTTGTTAATGTTATATTTTTAGCCTATATTAGTATATTAGCGTATAGTGAGACATTTACAGCCAAGATGGAAAAAGGTAGTTTAAATTTTTTAAAAGGACAAAATCTCTCTTCTTTACATTTGGGTTGCAGAACCCTGGTATAGACCAATGTATAGCTTTCATAGCTACAGTCAGAATACCTTACAAGCAGAATTTAAATTCTTGAATTATAATTACATTTTTTATATACAAAAACATCAATAGCTGCTAAACTAAGCCCAAAATTGTAAAACCAAATGCATTAAAGAATGCTTCATTATTGCCACTACCTACAACAAGCCAAGACTGAATTAATTCTAGGATTTAATTTTGATTATTTTTTTAAAATATATATATCAAAAATATAATTCTTTACTGTACAGCCTTACATAAATCCAATCTACTCTACATTATAGAGCTTAGAATTACTACAACTTACTACACCGAGCAAAATCTGAATAAAGTCTAGCGTTTAATATTAGTACATTTTTCATGAAAGAACAATTCTAGCTTCTTTACTTTAGGACCTATATTTTGTCAAAATAAATGCATAGAAGAGGAACTAGCTACAGCATATACAGTGCATCCGGAAAGTATTCACAGCGCTTCACTTTTTCCACATTTTGTTTTGTTACAGCCTTATTCCAAATTGAATTAAATTAATCTTTTTCCTCTAAATTCTACACAAAATACCCCATTGTGACCATGTGAAAAACGTTTTCTCGAGAGTTTTGAAAATTTATTAAAATTAAAAAACAAAGAAATCATATTTACATAAGTATTCACAGCCTTTGCTTAATACTTTGTAGAACCACCTTTGGCAGCAACTACAGCCTCAAGTCTTTTTGAATATGATGCCACAAGCTTGGCACACCTATCTTTAGGCAGTTTTGCCCATTCTTCTTTGCAGTACCTCTGAAGCTCCATCAGGTTGGATGGGAGACGTCTGTGCACAGCCATTTTCAGATCTCTCCAGAGATGTTCAATCGGATTCAAGTCTGGGCTCTGGCTGGGCCACTCCAGGACATTCACAGAGTGGTCCTGAAGCCACTGCTTTGAGATCTTGGCTGTGTGCTTCGGCTCGTTGTCCTGCTGAAAAATGAACCGTCGCCCCAGTCTGAGGTCAAGAGCGCTCTGGAGCAGGTTTTTATCCAGGATGTCTCTGTACATTGCGGCATTCATCTTTCCCTCTATCCTGACTAGTCTGCCAGTTCCTGCTGCTGAGAAACATCCCCATAGCATGATGCTGCCACCACCATGCTTGACTGTAGGGATGGTATTGGCCTCGTGATGAGCAGTGCCTGGTTTCCTCCAAACATGACGCCTGGCATTCACACCAAAGAGTTCAATCTTTGTCTCATCAGACCAGAGAATTTTGTTTCTCATGGTCTGAGAGTCCTTCAGGTGCCTTTTTGCAAATTCCAGACGGGCTGCCTTGTGCCTTTTACTAAGGAGTGGCTTTCGCCTGGCCACTCTGCCATACAGGCCTGATTGGTGGATTGCTGCAGAGATGGTTGTCCTTCTGCAAGGTTCTCCTCTCTCCACGGAGGAACGCTGGAGCTCTGACAGAGTGATCATTGGGTTCTTGGTCACCTCCCTGACCAAGGCCCTTCTCCCCCGATCGCTCAATTTAGACGGCCGGCCAGCTCTAGGAAGAGTCCTGGTGGTTCCGAACTTCTTCCATTTACGAATGATGGAGGCCACTGTGCTCATTGGGACCTTCAACGCAGCAGTAATTTTTCTGTATCCTTCCCCAGATTTGTGCCTCGAGACAATTTTGTCTCGGAGGTCTACAGACAATTCCTTTGACTTCATGCTTGGTGTTTGCGCTCTGACATGCAGTCAACTGTGGGACCTTATATAGACAGGTGTGTGCCTTTCCAAATCATGTCCAATCAACCACAGGTGGACTCCATTTAAGCTGTAGAAACATCTCAAGGATGATCAGTGGAAACAGGATGCACCTGAGCTCAATTTTGAGCTTCATGGCAAAGGCTGTGAATACTTATGTAAATATGATTTCTTTGTTTTTTAATTTTAATACATTTTCAAAACTCTCGAGAAAACTTTTTTCACATGGTCACAATGGGGTATTTTGTGTAGAATTTTGAGGAAAAAGATTAATATAATTAAATTTGGAATAAGGCTGTAACAAAACAAAATGTGGAAAAAGTGAAGCGCTGTGAATACTTTCCGGATGCACTGTAGAATGTAAGTGTTGTGTTTAATTTTATTTAATATCAGCACAAAACTCAGTTGCTAACTATAAATTGTGTTATATTTTTATTAATATTGTGTAAACACAAAAAAAAAAATCAAAAACTTCTTTACGGGCCAAAATTGTAAAAAAATCAAGCAAAGCAATGAGTGATGTATTATTCCTACTTACTACACCAATCAGATGTTTGGATTTTTAAGAAAGACCTCCCTCTCTTATGATTAAGATCACTGGGTGATATATCTGCTATATGACTCCATTTAATGTCCATGAGAGGGATTCGAACCCATAACCTTAAAGTTCAAAGGCGGACATTCTCACGATGAGCCACAAGACACCTGTGGCACAGCTACAATTTCTGAAACAATTTATTGGAAGGAAACAACAAGGAACCACACCATTTTAGGGCAAAGTAGCAGCATAAACACATTTCATGCCTCTGGTCATAGAAGGCAGCAAATCATTGGATTCTTAAAAAAGACCCTTTCTTGAGATTAAGATAATTAAGTGTGCGTTCACAACAATTGGACATCACAGTCCAGCGTCTATGACGGAGAATCAAATCCACAACCTTAATCCTCAAAGGCAGGTACAGCAGACCTGGTTTTTTGAGACAATTGATACGTATGGAGCAATAAGGAACCAAGCACCATTTTGGGAGCTACTTCTCTCCTTGCAATTATTTTTATCAAATTATAGGATTTCCTGTACAGTTAAGCAACCTACACATATTTGCACAGTGATCACTCTCATTAAGATGCATAATTTGAAACAATTGGCATGTTTTTATTTTAATCTTTGACAGGAATAATTACATTTTAGATTTTTGGCCGTAAGTTGAATATTGTGAGAGCCAACTTCAACCCAAATGTCATGTTTTCTCAGCTGATTATCAATGTACATATCGATTTTGGTCAGAATCAGAGCAGACCTGAGAGATCTGTGGTCCCGTTTCAGAATAGGCCAGTCCAAACTGCTTGGTCCATAACTTGCAATAATATTGTGCTTAAAAGGTTTTTAAAATTATTAATCATGAGACTTGCACGGTTGCAATGATGCAAAAATATTTCAGCAAGCAATATGAAAACATCAGTTTTCAAACTCTGATGCTTTACAGATATATTATATATATATTTTTTTACATTGCCACAAGATAGACATTGCAAAGCCTATGACCGTTAGTATGTTTTAAGTCCTAATTTGCTAGCGCTGATGCTCCCTCTGCTGGCCAGATAAGCCATTACATACATGCAAAACATACATATTATGCGGCCAGCCTGTGTTTGTGGAATTAAATTTCCTGTGCACTTTTGGGACATACATATTATTGTAATGTTTTAGATGTTCATGAGTTATGTCATTTGAAACCATTATCTTTTCTCCATTTCAATCGTAGAAAGATATACTGTGATTTTAATATTTTTACACTATGTATTGTAGGGGTTTAAATGAAAATCGCCTGCTTCCTCAGAAAATAGTAAATGTACATTTTTACCAAGACTTATCACAAATCACATAAAATCTAAAGAATATATAGCCCCCCTCAAGTCAGACAAAGCCAGGCCGAACAGATTCATTGATGTCAAACAACCAATCTTTACAATAAAGTCGAGGTATTTTTTTTTTATATTTACCTACAGACTCCATAGTTTGTTTAAGGACCAACATTGAAACAACTGGCTTAATACCCACAGACTAGTTGAAAAGATCATTTTTCAAATATTAAAGAAAAACTACAGAATTTTAAGACTTGTATTTGATAAAATGTCACTGTTGACAAATGTGTTTATTTCCATTATGTGGCCTTGTTGAAAGATCACACTAAACCACAAAAGTGAAATTCTCAGACAAACTGAGGCGTTTGTTATCAGTGCTTCATAGCAGATCTCCAACTATATGGTACAACTAAACATCCGTGAAGTGACAAATAACCAACAACCAGTGTTTTCGAAAATCAGTTTCAGATCATAGCATACAGAACATACCAAATGGTAGGGACTCGACAGCGCTCATGCACATGGCACAAAAAGATTTTATTTATTAACCTTTTGTACAAATATTAGCTCATGACATTTATCATATTTTTCTTCTCTGCTTTCATGACTCACTCTTTAGTGCTGACCATACTGTCATAAGGACACAGGACTATGGTCTAACAATGAATGTGGCCTGAACCACCTTGGCCTGCTTTAAATACTGCCAAATGGTTCCTATTAAAAGAATCAACTGGCAGTGGCCTACTGGCTTAAAACTTATTGGGTACCAGCAGAAGGATCAAATAAAACCTGACCTCTTGAATATGGATGGAATTTTGACACCAAAAATCCTACTTGAACAATATCGTACAACTTACAAATGTTGTTTCACACATTTAATAAAGTCCACAGGATGGAGAGTTCTGTTCTGGAAAAGATTTACAGAAAACGCTCTGTGTTCAATTGTCTTGAAACTGGGTTCATTCATCTATCCACCTGATCTACTTGAACATACAGCAAGTAGAGTGAGTGAGAGGTAAAACATGAGGACCATAATTAAACATACTTCTCTACTTCACATTAAAAGACATTCCAAGTAGAACACTTTCAGACAGTAGCAGCAGTAATCACCTTTAGTCTTGTGCCCCTCATCATGAGCATTATATACAACACAAAACTAAACTGATGAGTCTTGCTAGTAGTAGCCTAGGGGTCCATGATTTATGAGTCCTAGTAGTAGCCTGTGTCCACGTTTTACCAACCAAACCTACCCTCAGAGATCAGCATGATGCACGGATCAGTTAGAAGTTCCAAGGGCAGAATTAACAGATGACATGCCCAAGTTTCATGATCCAAAGGTTTAATCACCATCAAGCATCAGCCTAAATGCAGATTTTTTTTTCTGAAAAAGCAAGAAATTCTTTTTTCCCCCCAAAATGTTTTGGACAATTAAATCATTCAGATGTAATTAAGATGTAAATTCAGAGTGGCCTGATGCAAAATGCACCATTGTAGAGGAACGAATTGAGTCGATCATTCACAGCTGTGGTGACAGGAACCATTGTCTTTTTTTATTGTCCGTAAAAGCCACTCAGAAAGCTATGACATGACATGGTTATGAAAACACTCCCTGAGACATCATATTTTTGTGAAAAAGGTTTGGCCTAAAATTGATATGTTTTAAAATACCTCCATGGCAGAGGGTGATGCAGGCAACTGTAAGGCCGAAATAGTACGCACAGAATTTGGGGGGGGTTATCACTATTAACTATCATCAACACTGTTGTTCGAGATAGGAAATAAAATGTCTATCTGCATCGTAGACATCACGACCCCTGGTTCCTATCACCACCACTGTAATGAAATCGATGGCAGAGCGCCCACCCCCCCGACAATGACGGCCACGAGAGCCGGCAGGAAGGCGGGGCCGCGAGTGTGGAGGGGGCGGAGCGCAAAGCCAGACGACGACGGTGCCTGCAAGGCGCGAGTCCAAACTGCCGCTGGGACCGACCCGTTACACAGCAAGGCCAGGCGGCCGTAACGGGGAGGCGGAGCGGCGAACTCTCGTTCCCTCTCGGCTTCGGTGCTCACCAATGCTGATGCTGATCTGGCTGGCAGAGTGAGCGCCTTTAAAGAGCTGAGAGGGCACAGAGTGAGAGAGGGACAAGCAGTAGCAAGAGACTGACCTGAAGCCACTGAAAAGTGGCCAGTGCACCACTGGGTTGTGTTTGGTTTGTTTTGGATGAAATTAAAGAAATGGGTGCTTCAGCTCTGAATCCTGCCTCCATTTTACAAAATGTACAAAACTGATGGAGCCTTTAATATACACCTGACAATGATACACACACGCACACAACTCCGGCACACAGCCTGCTAATCAGCTAGCTGCATGCGCCCATCAAGCGAGCGCTAGCAACCCCGCCTCCCCGTTTGAACTCACCTGGATCTAGTGGCAGAATTACGGATCACTAGGTGACATGACTCATGCAGAACAACCAGGGAAGATTGCAGTGTAAGTGGACCAAGTTACGCAAATGGAACTGGGAAAAGCTGTCCGCTTTCTCTCATTCCTTACAAAAACGTAATGTTCTCATCACTGCTGCTGTATTACAAATGTAAGAAGTGGCTGAAATTTAAAATGACACCAATACACAAGATTCATGGACTAACACAGGTAAATACAAAGAGCAGCCACTTGAAGTCATTATGACTTGTTATATGAAAACCTGTCTAAAACAATTTAGATCAGAATGTCGGAGATAATTCAATACGCTGTTGCTCAACATGCAATGTCTACTCTTCCAAATTTGTTTCACGTTGTGGAAAATAAATCAACATACTTTATTAAGGCATCCGTGTTGAAGTGCATATTTTATAAGCAATTTCGCTCTGTGTAAAATTATGAATTTGAGAGCATTTCTACTCATCACTGCTTAATATTATGTAACATCTTTACAAAAATCCATTAGCTATTCAGAATTTCTGCAAGCAAAACCTATGAGAGGGCATTTTACTTTTATTTACAATTATTCAAAAGTAATGTGTGGTGTCTTTTTATTTTATCTCTGGGAAGAGCCTGTTGTAATCTTTTGTTGAACTTACTTTGGCAACACACTGTAAAATAAATATATAATTTCTAATTACCAGGGGAAAAGTTGAGTACTGCAGAGGAGCTCCCACCAACAACTGGGGTGGGGATGTTTAATTGTTTATAAAGTGAAAAGCCCCAAAGGAGGTGGTGGGGTAAAAAAAGAACTTTGAGGCTCATCTTCCATCTCCTGCAGAGTCCTCCATATTAGAAAACCGTTAGTAAAGCACATGTGGCAGCCCAGTAGGAGAGGGCAAACACAACTGAAGGGAGTCTCTGACCAATATTATGTGAAAGTGTGCATGGGTGTGTATGGGGAGGACATCATGCTCTGGAAAGCAGTTCTTGAGCCCAGCTCCTGAGGGCTGTCGTGGTGTCTTGTAGGTAGATCCATGTGCTATTGGTGAATGCCATCAAATGGTTCTGCATACAGTGGAGTGATACTTCACCGCTGTAAGAGAAGAGAAATACTTGGATCAGAGCATCAATACGGATTTTAGCAAATCAAGGAATACACAAATCTACAGCCCTAAAAAAAGTCAAAAAAAGTCAAAAAAAAAAAAAAAAAAAAACATGCAGTCTTTTAAAGATTAGGAAAAAAGCCTTTAAATACCATTTATAATAAAGAAAAAAAATGCACAAGAATTAAAATATATCAACACAATGTGGATCATAAAGCAAACTGTCAATAGCTGATTTGGCCAACTTAACCCACCTCACACTTGCACCAAATCACATCACTGTATCTGTATTAACTGAAACATTACAGAAAAGAGAAGTGCAATAAGTGGTACTGACTTGCAAGAGTCTTGCAGTGACTGCCAGCCATGCTGCATCACTGTAATGAAGTACTGAAGGGTGGGGAGGATGAAGCTCTGATGCACAAACAGCATTAGCTCCTTCACAAACTCCAAAAACTGGAATACACTCTCTGGAGTGTTGGCATTAATCTATGAGATGCAGAAAAAAATGCTCACATTTAACTGCTAGGGAGGGCAGCACTAATATTACACACCATGAAAGGCTAAGTTAACATGTATGAGAAATACATGAGTTACATAAAGTACTACACATAAGCTCTGCCTTTTTATTAATTGACAAATTATGCAAGTTCTTTTTTTTTATTAAACAGGCAACAATGCCACTTTTTAATCGCTTTTTACCCAAAGCTATGCTATGGACATGCTAACTCCCCTTTCATTCACAGACTTTCTTCCCTTAATAATGCATGACTTCAAGTGTTTATTCTTTTGAACAATTTAATATTCAAGTTATTGAAATCCATATACAGTTTACAAATGTATATTCTGCTCAGCCCCAGGCATACCTCCACTCTAAACAGTCTTTCAGCAAACACTGCAGACCTTACTTCAAGTTTTTTGTTTTTAGCTTGAAAACAGCAAGTATCTGAAGAGTTCAATAATTATGCATTTGATATGAGCAAGTTATCACGTTTTACTCAATTAAATCTACAGGAGTACAGTATAAAATGAGCTCGAGTTTGAGGTTTATCCACATTCTCACCGAGATGCTTCCTGTCCACATAGTTAAATGAAACATTCATTTCTTTTTCCTTAATTTTGTCTGATCTGGTAGCCATGCAGATTCACATGCTAGCCCGCTACAGGTCAGGCAAAATCATGGAAAGCAGGTAGGAAACTATACAGCCTATACCAGCCTAGACTGCCAAAACGGCAGATCACCCATAAGACACTGCATAACATCATATTCCTAAGCCTAAATCAGACCAAGGCCGATTAACAATATCCATTGTAAAACTACAAAGAGATTATATAATGACTGGCACTTCAAAAAAGAAGACTGCGACTCACCCATTCTATGAGTAGAGGTGTGTTCTCTTGCACCAGCAGTATAAACTCTGAACTCTTCTGTGCAACAAAAACTGCAGCCACCTTAAGCTTCTCAAGAGCTGTATCTAGTAGCGGACCCAAAGCCTCCACAGCCAGAGAGTAGTAATAAGGTGTGATCTCAGCTAACCAGCTGGACACACGCATATAGACACAAACTTCAATCCAAGGACTGATGCAAAAAATATGCATTTTATAGTGTGCATTTATGTTTTCCAGTGTGTTATGCGCTTTATCACCTGATGCCTTGCTGGCTGTAGTAGGACACTTTTCTCCAGGCCTGCTGGGACACAGCAGTGACTCCAGTTCTCTCCAGGTACAGCGCTGTGGTGGACCCAGCAAATGTTCTATGTGACCTCAGATCGTGAGCAATAAAACCAGCGGCAAACACCAACATCGCCATCAGCAGCCGCGACCATGGGAAACCCTGACAGCGGATCTTCATCTGCAGAGACTGGATAAAGTAGGATCGGGAGCATAGATGATCAAGTGAGAATTAATGTCTAAAACAGTGGACTGCCTGGAATGCCCTTTGCAGTTTGCTGCTTTAAAATTAAAAACTTATTCAGACCAGATGTTCAATCAGTTACATTAACAGTTCGGTTAACCACCACCCAACTTGAGGTGGGGGTTATTGTAACTGACAAATGTATCCAAATTCTAAAAGTTACTGCAGTAAAAGCATGTTTTTTTAAACATCACTGGCAAACAGATAAAATCACTTTTCTTCAAAAAGAGCCAATTTACTGTGCATCACTCAGTGAGATTAACAATGCAAATATAAAGTAAATGCTTGAAAGCAGAGAGCATGTCATTTGAAAATTATTTATATCTTGTATGTGTATATTTAGAGTCTGTGTGTATATACACATGCATACACTAAATATACATACACAATATAAACTAGTATTGCACATATACATACATGCACACACCCACACCCCTTTTTCTTCTTGGATATTTATTTTTTGGGTATTTAAATTCTATAAGGGGGCTATGCACTTTTAAATTCTATAAGGGGGCTATGCACTTTTAAATTCTATAAGGGGGCTATGCACTTTTCACTTTCTACCTGTGTAAATGTGATTACAAACGTGATTTGACCAAACTGTACTGCTGCGCCATTTAAGGCAAATGGAAAAATTAGAATGAGAAGCTGCAGATTAGATGTATGAGGAAATCAGCCAAGTGTTTACAAATGCAAATAAGTTCATTCATCTTCAGTTGATGTTTGTCTTAAACATCAGTGTTAAGTGTTGAAGGTTGGTGAATTAGCAGTTATACATTAACTCCAGCGTTTAAGACGTTTATTGAGTAAACCGTGTTAGAACGATTTTACAGCAAAAGGAGGAATTAATTTTTTTTTTATCAAAAAAATCTAGTTCACCAAACGGATGGCTGCTCAAGTCTGTGCACTGTTCCCATCATCGGAAATATATAATTTCATCCCAAAGACAGACTGTTTTTCTTTTATGTTGGCCTTCAAACATTAATCTAAATGGTACAATAACTGTTGTGACCGTTTTCCATGGTCATATATTTTAAAAGTGTGTGTTCATAGGTCTCTTACACTGCAGACAGCATTGCAGTCCTGTATGTCCTCCGAGTTAGCTGTGGCCCTGATCTCTTCATTGGTCACTCTGAATGACTGAATCGTCTCCTGAAGGTTGTTCCGCAACTACAAAAAAAAATAAAAATAAAAAAATAAAATAAATAAATAAATAAAAATTACAAAAAACCCACACGCACACACGACGGGTTATATTTAAATGCAGAAAAAAAGAACCAAAACGATGTCAGTTTATTAAAAAGCCTTCAGTTGTCAAAAACATTGAGCTGTGGTCTTTAAACATGTTTGCATTCAAATGTACTGATCCAAGGTTCGTAGAACACCCAACATAGATATCAAAACTGCATGACTAATGGCATAATTTCTCACATAGTTGAGTTTGAAAAGGGGTTTGGTTCTCCATATTTAACGCTTTCACATGCATGCTGTAATGAGGCCCAATCCAACCATAAAGGGACCTTGTAACAGAGGAGATGATGAAAGTGGGTCAGAATTTGTATCTAAAATCTAAATATGGTTTACATGCTTTGCTGTGCTATAGGGGCCCCTTTAGGCCAACTAGGCTCACGTTGTGTACCTGAGTAGTGGGACAGCTTACTACCTATTGACCAAGTTTCATGACTCTAGGACTTATGGTCTGGTCAGAGTGATTCGTTTTAGGGAAGAAAAAGAATAATAAGAGATCTTGACAATTCCAAGCACTGCATGCTTGAATCCTAAAATAGAAAGAAACTGTAATTGCTTCCAAAATGATTTAGCGGCAACCGTACCTTTGGTGATAATTTGGTCCATGAATTCAGCAGATGATTTAACAAGAGACTGCAGGCGATAAAGATCAGAAAAAGATAAGAATTTAATCCAAATTTATGACAGGTTTACAACTGGCAAGAATGTAGAAATCACAAAAAATTTCTAATGTTAGCACTAACATCCAACAGCTTTATTAAACACTGTACTATGTCCATATTGTGCAGTGCTATCTAAAGCTTGTATTTTTATATATTTTTTGTATTTTCAAAGAAACCTGGTCCAAGGCATTATCCCTTCAATGAAAATGTCAATGTGCTCTGGAAGGTCAGATTTCCTCAAAGTAACTTGTGGCAGTAAAGAAACAAACTAAAATGACTAGAAGTTAGTGTAGAGCAGACAGACTTAACTAGACTTCACAAAAAAAACTGCCTCAGTAAAGTTGAAAGTGTCATTTTACGACAAAAAGGTAATTAAAGGTTTACCTGGACTGGGTGAGGTGTTTAGTGTAAAGCTGTCTCCACACCCCCAAACTCTGGGCATCTACAGACAGGCACTCAGTCAGACTGTTCAGCAACTACAGATTAAAACCAAGAAAACAAAGGTCATCTCTCTCATTGAGATGTAATCCTTGCATGAGGTGTGCATGTCACCCCCCCCCCCTTTTTTTTAAAAAGGTACAATAGTAAAGCTGGTGTTTAACATGCTGTTTAAGATGCTGATTTACACATAATGTGCAGACATTAACATTTTTTCAAATTAATTTTGCATAAATGTATTATTTATTGGGTCATGGCCACACATGGCATTAAGGTTATTTTACTGTGTGCCAAATGAACATCAGATTAATGTGCCAAGATCAAGGAATAGTCCAGCTAAAAGATCAAGTTTACACAATTTTCCACTCATCTCAGATGTACAAGTTTGAAGTACAAATTTCTTTAGTTTAATCTTTAGTTTAGAACTGGAGTGATGAGGCTAATACTGTTATACACTAGAACTCAAAAGCCAGCCAAAATCATTTTTGTAAAAATACATCTCCAAACTTCTCAATTTGCTCAAACCATGTCCAGGTCTGCATTCAGGCTGCACAGACTTGCTGATGTTTTACAGCACCTGCTGTGTACTATAAAAACATACATTTCACCACTACAGACAACCGTTTCAGACAACACCAGAGCCAACATTCACAAAGCAGAGTTTTATCGACAAGCCTGCATGATCTTACTGAAGACCTGGATGTGGTCTGATCAGGTCGAAACATATTTTACTTATATTTTACTTAAACTGTATGGGTGATTGAGTCCAATTCTGAATTAAGAAGCAAATTTTGTACTCCCAACACATCTTGGACAATTGCCTTCATCCAGGCTAAGAAAAAAGTGTAAATTAGATTTTTCAGGAACCATTTTTTAGGCGTGTACATGTGTATATAAATGCCTCACCTCTTTCTTCATGGCATCAGGACAGTTAGGTGTGGCTCTAGACAGAAAGGAAGGGAAATAGGTGTGGAGGGTGGATTCTGGCTTCCCTCCAAATGCTAGGACTTTAAGTCGAGGGTAAAGCCTCCTCAACTGCTCCTGCAGACTGAGAGAAAGAAGAAGGAAGGAAGGAAGGAAGGAAGGAAGGAAGGAAGGAAGGAAGGAAGGAAGGAAGGAAGGAAGGAAGGAAGGAAGGAAGGAAGGAAGGAAGGAAGGAAGGAAGGAAGGAAGGAAGGAAGGAAGGAAGGAAGGAAGGAAGGAAGGAAGGAAGGAAGGAAGGAAGGAAGGAAGGAAGGAAGGAAGGAAGGAAGGAAGGAAGGAAGGAAGGAAGGAAGGAAGGAAGGAAGGAAGGAAGGAAGGAAGGAAGGAAGGAAGGAAGGAAGGAAGGAAGGAAGGAAGGAAGGAAGGAAGGAAGGAAGGAAGGAAGGAAGGAAGGAAGGAAGGAAGGAAGGAAGGAAGGAAGGAAGGAAGGAAGGAAGGAAGGAAGGAAGGAAGGAAGGAAGGAAGGAAGGAAGGAAGGAAGGAAGGAAGGAAGGAAGGAAGGAAGGAAGGAAGGAAGGAAGGAAGGAAGGAAGGAAGGAAGGAAGGAAGGAAGGAAGGAAGGAAGGAAGGAAGGAAGGAAGGAAGGAAGGAAGGAAGGAAGGAAGGAAGGAAGGAAGGAAGGAAGGAAGGAAGGAAGGAAGGAAGGAAGGAAGGAAGGAAGGAAGGAAGGAAGGAAGGAAGGAAGGAAGGAAGGAAGGAAGGAAGGAAGGAAGGAAGGAAGGAAGGAAGGAAGGAAGGAAGGAAGGAAGGAAGGAAGGAAGGAAGGAAGGAAGGAAGGAAGGAAGGAAGGAAGGAAGGAAGGAAGGAAGGAAGGAAGGAAGGAAGGAAGGAAGGAAGGAAGGAAGGAAGGAATAAAATAAATAACAAAACAGGCAAATGTAGAAGCTGTTCAACAACTTCTGTCACAGCTGTGACTGTGTCCACTATAGCAAATTAGGGATAGCCTATGGTATTTTCCTTTTGGCTTCCCCTCCAGGGTCCAAGTCCACTTATCATTTAATAATCTAAATGTGCTTACCCAAAAAAAAAAAAAACCTGCAATGTTTCCATGCGCAATGGCATCCCTCCAACCCCTGATCACATATTTGCCATGCAAATTCAGCTGCAGCCCCTCTGCTGTTGCCAACTCTGTTTCCCTCAGCCAGTTCCCAGTGCCATCTAACTTGCTCAAGATAAGATTCAAAGAAGCTGCCTTCATTCAGATGGATAGTTCTGCCTCATCCTTTCATCGGAGTTATAAACAATAAGCAGCTTTAACATGAGGGGGAGACAGGGTAATTGTGGGGGCCTACGCAATGTGTGTGGTGAGTATTTAAGGCCATCTGGCTCTGTGCGGGGTTATGGGGGGGGCGCATCACAACCTGTGTCAACCACACAACACCTCTTTGCTGGACTTTGAATGGGGAGGTTTGCATTCCAATGCATACCTCCAGGTTCAACCTAAACCTCCACCCTGCAAGGGCATTACCAGCAGGTACCAGGAGGAGGTAGATCTTTGCACACTGCTGTCTATGAATCAACAAAGACAAGGAACCCACTCTTGTCCTTAAAGGCTCTGCCATTTATCCACACTTTACAGATTTTTTTACACTTTGACATTAATAGCACTGGGCAGAACACACTTAACCCACTCTTAAGAGTGTTATACTTTTACCCATGCTTAAGGGAGCCTAGGCTACCCTGCTACAATGAACACAGGCATAGCTCTGAGAAAGAAGAACTTTACATTTAGCTATAAGTTATTGGCACTTTATGGGATGTTAGGTAGCCGTTAATATTTACACCTATATTTTTCATGGTTTGAACAATTTAGAAAAAAAAAACAATTATATATATATATATATATATATATATATATATATATATATATATATATATATATATATATATATATATATATATATATATATATATACACACACACACACACATACACACACACACAAGCTATGTGATGCACTTTTATGCACTAAAGACACGCAACAGTAGGTTAGTTTAAAACTCCAAGCAAGTGTAATTGAAAACTCAATGTCTTGATAAAAGTGTAATTGATTTAGGTATGCGGTTTGCAGGGCTGATGGGGTATAAACTTCCATTACTTGGTTTGAGCCATAGGGTTCAGGGCAAAACCTAAAATTGTGTGTCAAACATCAGCTTTAGGGTGTTCAATAATTACCTCGTTGACAGAGCATTTTTAGGCATATAAGCAAAATCCAGGAGAGGGAAGAATTCTTTAGGTCCCATTACTCCAAATCCTTTTGTCAAGTTAGCATGGAACCTTAAAAGAAGATTTAGTAAGTCACAAACACATACAGGAAATAGATAGCAAGATAACATTTATTAATAAAGTAATAACCTAAATATCTGCATGTGTACAATATGTACAAGAACACATCTACAAACCAACAGTTACTCACGAGAGCAGTCTCTCTAGGTATGCAATGGCATAGGCCGACAGAGTTTTCACGCCAAGAACAGGCAGCATGATTCCCAGCCAAACTACATTACACAAATAAATAAATAATTTACTGTCGCAATACAACACCAACAAGCTAACCAGTCAGATTTAAGGTGACTACCCATGTTCCTGAAGTTGTGAAATCCAGTATACAGCAATAAGCATAATCATACACATTTTTTAAAAATTAAAACTGTTGAGCAAGCTGTGCTCCTTGACCTGTTTTTATCCCTACTTGTGTAATCAGCTATGCTGAGCTGTCTTTTTTGATCTTTTTGTCCCTAGTTCTGTAATTTGACCTTTCTCTCAAGCTATACTCTCTCCTCACCTCTTACACCTTGGGAAAGGTCGTAGAAGCCAGCCTGGCCAAGAGCCCACATGATGCTTAAGCACTTGGCTGGACGATTCTGGTGGGAGCGTAGCAGCTCCAGGTGCTGTGGAGGTCACACAGTGTGCAAAAGCTTTAATTTTCAAAACAATATCTGGCAAAACAAATGCATACATACACTTAAGATGTACAGAAATGATGGATTTAAAAACTTTCATTAAAAAAAAAAAAAAAAAAAAAAAAAAAAAAAAAGCTTCCACTTTGCTTCTACACTGGCAAATGATGTACAATGATGTCTCAACTGCTGCAAATAATTAGTTTCTCTTTAAATCAGGTTTTTTTTTTATAAATATTGGTGACACATCAGATCATTGGAAGTGGATCAGTGGAAGATCATTCTCTCATCAAGGTAGCCTAATCAATTGTTTTCAACTGCAGTCCTGGGGACCTACTGGACGGCGAAGTTACAGGTATTCTCTACCGCAAAACAGCTTGCGAAAGGCTTGAAACTCCGCAGGTCAATGGTAAACAAACCATTCTGTGCAGTGTTTTTTGCTATGTTTTTCCAATTAAGTGCTACAGAGGAGACATCATTAATGCAGATGCTCTCTGAAATACTCAAAAGTTAGAGGTGCTCTTTTTTTTTTTTTTTAACCTTCAAGTACATAAAACACTTTTCATACAAGACAAAACTCAAGTTCAAGAATCAACCAAAACAGAATCCCCCAGAGCAGCAAGTGACAAAAAATGATATTCTGAACAGAGAGCATACTTAAAGCTCAAATCTTTTGACAGCCCAAACATACTGAATTTCAACTCACTTCAGACAAATTCAGTGTCGCTACTTTGGGTTTGTTCATCATGACTGCCTGAATGCACATCCTGTAGCCATGCAGTGGTTCACCTGTGAAAGTACAAAAGGTTGACCGTGTAAACAACCAGCTAATAAATGATACAAAAGCACATTCAGCATCAAAGTACAAATGTTACCAAATACCACCGGTAAAATCTAGCTTAATAAATGCACAATTCTAGTGACTACTCAAACTAGAGCTAGAAGGGCTGGTGTAACAATTAATAGGGCTGGATCCAAATATTGCATTATCTGGATATTCATTCACGATGTATGTACACCATGTTTCCAAAAGTATTCACTCACCCATCCAAATCAAAGAATTCAGTTGTTCCAATCACTTCCATGGCCACAGGTATATAAAAAGCAAGCCCGTAGGCCAGCAGATTGCTTCTACAAACGTTTGTGAAAGAATGGGTCGCTCTCAGGAGCTCAGTGAATTCCAGCGTGGTACTGTGATAGGATGCCACCTGTGCAACAAGTCCAGTCGTGAAATTTCCTCACTACTAAATATTCCACAGTCAACTGTCAGTGGTATTATAACAAAGTGGAAGCAATTGGGAATGACAGCAACACTGCCACGAAGTGCTCGGTCACGTAAAATGACAGAGTGGGGTCAGCGGATGCTGAGGCAAAGAGTGTGCAGAAGTCACCAACTTTCTGCAGAGACAATCGCTACAGACCTCTAAACTTCATGTGGCCTTCAGATCAGCTCAAGAACAGCAGAGAGCTTCATGGAATGGGTTTCCATGGCCGAGCAGTTGCAACCAAGCTTTACTTCACTAAGCGCAATGCAAAGCATTGAATGCAGTGGTGTAAAGTGCCGCCACTGGACTGTAGAGCAGTGGAGACGTGATCTCTGGAGTGATTAATCACGCTTCTCCATCTGACAATCTGATGGACGAGCCTGCGTTCGGCAGTTGCCAGGAGAACGGTACTTGTCTTGGTGGAAGGGGGATTTTGGTGTAGGGTTGTTTTTCAGAAGTTGGGTTCAGAACCTTAGTTCCAGTGAAAGGAACTCTTAATGCTTCAGCAGACCAAGAGATTTGACAATTTCATCAACCAGATAGACCACCTTTGGGATGAATTAGAGCGGAAACTGTGAGCCAGGCTCTCTTGTCCAACACCAGTGTGTGACCTCACAAATGTGCTTGTGGAAGAATGGTCAAAAATTCCCATAAACACACTCCTAACCCTTGTGGAAAGCCTTCCCAGAAGAGTTGAAACAGTTATAGCTGCAAAGGGTGGGCCGACTTCATATTAAACCCTATGGATTAAGAATGGGATGTCACTCAATTTCATGTGTGTGAAGGCAGATGACTGAATACTTTTGGCAACAGTATATATTTATCAAGCTAAATGTAGGTTATTAATACAGGCTGTATTAATAATGTGTATGTTATTAATACAATAGTGTTCTATGCTACTGAAGACACTGTAGTTGCACACAAACTATTGTGCAATGTCCAGCCTTGCCTGACAATGATTTTTCCAACAACTCGCTCTAAGCTTTGCTCAGCTGGCAGCATCAAACTGAAGCTGCTCTTCCTTAGCTAAACATTAACCAGCTTAAACAAAAGACTAGTTCTGCATTCACTATAAGAGCCCTGCTAGAAAATGAATCCAGAAAATAAAACTGAAATGAACCCAAATAACAAGTATCCCATTTTCTGAACTCAATACGGACTACAATACGTTTTATCAGCACATTCTGCTCTATACAGATACTTTTTAATTGCACTGATTACTGCTGAAGCTCCAGAGCCCAGACAACTGAATTTGGGACAGCCCCAATAATTAACATATGTATGCTTTACCTGCTTGCTTGTCTAACTCCCGGAGCATGGTGAATATGCAGTGGTCGAAGAAGTCTTTCAGAGCGTCTGTGCTTTTTCCAAGTATATTCTTAACGATGCTGCGCAGCTCCTTGCCCGCAAGACAATATGGGTAATCTAGACAGAAATCCTTTTGTTAAAACCATTAATTGACACTAAAGATGTGTTCATGCTGCAGGGCTGGAGCAGCTACTTAAACATTCTATCTACAAGCTACATTCAAAGTGTTGTCACTGAGGCAGGAGTTTTAATCACCTTAATAAAGTCAATGTGAAAGCACCAAGTTGATTGCATGGCACCACAGGACCAAGATATCTACCAAATTCTGTATTTAAAAACAAGCTGACAAAGTAAGATGACCATATGCGTATTAAGCATCTGGCTATTCTATTTTACAACAAACTTCAGGAGCCTAACATGTATATTGTGTTAAGTATGTTTGTCAAGGGCTACTGAACAAGATTGCACAGATTTTTTTTTTTTTTTTTTTTTTTTTAAGTGAGAAACATCCCATCAACACATTATACAGAAAAGGGTTGAAAGGTTTTAGACACCCACCGTGAGCATAGCTGCTGAGTGTGGGATCTGTGTCTGGAGCAATCAGTTTGCTGTTGAGGTATCCAGCCAGATCCTTCACCCACACGCATGGATTCTCAGGGAACAAAGCCTGACTTTTCTCAAGCTGTTGCTTCAAATCCATTACATCCAGCTGTGTGAGAGTTGAGAGAGAAGACCATATCAGAACATTTCACCTTTAATGTGAAACTTAACAACCAAACATTTTGAGAGGAGAGAGAGAGAGAGACAGACGTTTGTACTTCTTGACTTGGCAATATGTTCCCTTTTGTAATTATGACCAAAATGTTCAACTTTGGTCTCAAGAGACCACAAAACAAATGTCTACACAGTTTTGGAAGACTGGGTGTATCTTCGTACAACATTTTTTTTTTTTGTACAGACCTAAATTATTTTTTTATTTTTCATGAGAAATGTGTACCATCTTGCCACTGTACCCTTGGAAATCAGACATATGAAGAATACAGATTTGTCACACGTAAGCCAAATTTCAAATCAGGGTTAATCAGTCACTTTAATTGATAGTAAGTGTGTACCAGCTACTGTTTAACATGAGTTATGTGGTTGATGAATTCTAAGCCAAATCTCCAAATTATAATCCCCCCCCCCCCCCCCCCCCACTTCCTGGAGTAAAAACGACTTTCTAACCTTGAAATCTATGGTACCTCCATGGAATAGCGGTATTTCTCATAAGGGCACTTCATGAGAAAAACTTAATTCCTGTTACAACTTCATTGATATTTCAAAATGCATTGCTATGAGAGTGAGCTCCACATCTTATGTTTGGGAGAACTACCAGCTTGCATAAAAATAAAGAGAGCTTGTACTCACAGCTTTGATGGCTTCCTCCAGGGATTTGTAGTGGGTCTGTTTTGAGCTGCTGTTAGAGGGAGACTTCTTGTTCTGCTTCCCTGCATTGGGTTTCTTCTGTTGGACCTCAGCTGGCGGAGGAACCTGCTCTTTATTCAGCTTCTTTCCAATCTTCTCAAAACCCTCAAATATAGTCTCGGACATTTTCACAGCCGCTGAAGTCAAATAACAAGAAAATGAGAACGAACATGAGGCAAAGGGAGCACTGACTGAAAAGGAGAAAGGCAGAGCAGATTACTCAAAGCAGTCACAAATCTTTTGCAACCAGATGCATGCAAAAGAACTGCCTTTTCATCCTTAGCCTAATATTTTGTAATGATATTCCTCAAAGGGAGAAAAAAACGCAACCGAGAGAAAAGTAAAGTAGGGCTAGCACATTTCAAAACTGACCCATAATTCTGAGCATGACTGACTTTGCTCAAATCACAGCACTAAGCTTAACAGGGAAATTGTGGAGCAATATGACATCTAGTGGTTAATACGGAGAGAAAAAAAAAAAAAATACAAATGCTTCCTTTCTTAAAAACAACAAATTCCATGTTCTTGGAGAAAGAACCACCAAAGACAGGCAGATTGGACTTAATCCTGAGAACAATTGCAATGCTGATTACGTCTACTTAGGGCTGGGCGAAAAAAATGATAATTACAACAATATAAATTTCCGCAACAGAAACAAATTTGTTAACTGTTCAATATAATAGAGCATTCTCACACTTCTGCGTTTAGTGACAGTCCTGGCAGCATTTTCGACTGCAAGGAAAGCGACACTACTCTGCTGTCACCACGAGAGGGCACACTTCCGAGCTTTGCGATGAGTAAAACCAAATAGACCACTGTAGTTGTGCATCATTCTGTAGTCGTCATTATGCCCATATTAGGAACCCATTTGCCTATGGCCAGGATGAATAGGGTTTTCGTAAAGTCGCCTCTATTGCACTGTGTTGAATAAAAATCTTCAGAACCTGATACGTTTTGTCCTGTGTACATTTTTCTCCAGAATACCACTGGATCCTCCAAATTACGAGGTCATTAAGAGCTATAATACTAATATTGCTACATGCGAGCTAAAGCTATAACGCATCGATTTTATGTCACTATGCTACACGAAACTAAGGCGGGCTGCCACAGTGCTCTAACCAGTTGTGCCATCTTACCAAAACGTTATACTGTAGTGCATTATTTACGGGTATACTCGGAAATGAAGTGGATATTTTGATAGGCTACAACTCCTTACCCTACCCGTGGACAGTGGGTTAAAACTATGAGGCTGAACATAGCTTCTCTTTGAAATGTTCCCGTCCCACCTTAACTGGTGCAGTAGCCATGACTAGCCATCACAAACATTAGCAAAGTAGACAAATCAGAATCCTTTATTGATCCCAGAGGGAAATTGCAGATACTTGCAAATTGCAGATAATTGCAAACACTGACCTGTCGGTTCTGTTAAACAGCAAAATAAGTTAATGTCACTGTTATGCCGAAAGAGAGAAACACCCTCATATCATGCCTTTCAACCCTCCATGAAGCTGAAGTCAACTTCTTTTTCACTGCTTCTTGTTAAAAATTTCCCATTCTATCTTAAAATTCATAGCAGCTCCAAACGTGGCTGATGCACCATTTAAGGTGGAACGGGAGAAGTCGAACAAAAAGCTGGCAAATGCCCCAAGAAAATGTCCTCGGGCAAAACGTTACTGGCATTAAAATAATAAATCAGGATATTCTGAGAGCTTAAATCAATGAGCATCAGATGAAGAACAGAAAAGGGAAACCTGGTGATACTGCTCTGACTCCTTTTCACTTCCCCTCAGTCTGAACACAGAAATGTTTGCTGCCAAAACCTGCTTAAGGAGGCTGTCAGTCTAATGACGAATTCAGTGCACAGTAGCTTTAGCACACATGTAGCAAAATTAATTTCAACTCTTTAACGACCTCTAGAGGACCCAGTGGTATTCAAGAGAAGAATGTTCACAGGACAAAACGTATCGGTTCTGAACATTTTCATTTAACACAGGGCGTGACTGAACATTTTTCAAAAACCCTAATAATTCCAGGCATAGAGAAATTAAGCTTAGACCCGGAGTTCCTAATATGGGCATAACAACATGGCGCCAACTACAAAATGATTACACGACCACAGTGGGTCTATATACTTCGTCAACATATGAAATGTGAAGTTAAACGTTTCCTGTTTGAGTGGAGCAAATCGGCGATCTGTTCTCTCGTGAAGTGTGAATGACAAGATAAGTGGCATAACTGTACTGGCCAGCAAGCTAACTTCTATTCTAACATCCCAACAAGCTTTAGCAGCGTTAAAGCACATCTGCTCCACACAACTATAGCAATGTTACAGCGCTCGGTCATATTTTGGTGTTCTGGCGCAACAAAAGTGAAACAAAGAACTGGGTTCATGTACGTTACAACACCGATTTAAACAAAAGTAAGCCGAAAACGCAGTGTGTGTGGCACTGGAGAGTGGGAGAATGCTAGCTTCCCGGGGTATACGTTTAGAGCAGCTGGCTAACTTGAAGCAGCACTCACCCGCACAGCACGGCCAAATAGATGTTACTGTACATCAAACAAAACAAATACAGCACTGATTTCATTTTAACCATACCTAAAAGCTGGGCGTTGTTTGTGTAGTGTTAACGAGTCACACTGAAACTAGTTCTTTTTACACAGCAAGCATCTGATGTATTGTGGTCCTGCCCTCAGACTACTAAGATAGAATAGACAAATCCAGATGTCTGCTACCTTGTGTTTGAACACCGTGAAATACTGACATGAATGTGGCAGGAATGATGGTCTATGAATAGGTTAGCACTCGTCACCAGACAGCTAAAAATAATTTGTCTTTGTTAAATTATGAATATTACAAAACTGTGGCTGTGATTTAACAGTTGGTAAAAACAGCTGACTTGAAACTTTCTCCCAACATCCCACGACAGATTTGCGAAATGTTCCATTGTTTAGCAAGTGTTTGTCATTTTCTGACCAGAAAGGATAGTTAGTCTTCAAACTTGAAAGAGATAATGTGACATCTCGATATGGATCAAGATCAATGGACATTAACATTTTAGCGTTATAAAATTTTTGGACATACGGCCCAGGACTACCTAGCATTTGAAGCATTAATAGCTACTTGCAAAGGGGACCGTGATCACTATAGTTATCTTAAATCAGATGGATGGAAAGATATTAAAAGACACAGTTTAAAAGCTCTACACCAAATCACGCTAGATGCTGAGTTGGTTCTCCACTCCAGCTGGATATCTGCTACTACAGCATATTTGACAGGTATGCTGGAAGTTATTCTGACTAAAACAACCACCAGCATCACATACGTGTAACACTACTATGTTTGAGCAATATGTAAAATTCCACACAAATGTACAGGAAAAACATACAATGTACTCAACACTTTGGAGATCCGCAGCTAGCCATTTTTTGATGTACTGCTGTACTACTTTCATCAAACAATCAACCATGCACATACAAATAGGCCCAAGTAAACATTTCAAAGCAATTAAAAACAAGCACGCCAACTGGAAACACATCTCACTCTGACTGGACTCACATTCATTTGCATCAGATTACTTGCAGCATGCATGTAAACAACAATTTTCCATCAAACTGTTGAACAGTGTGCACATATAAACACCAATCTGAATGTATTCAATTGGATTGGCAAAAATCTTTGCATGTGAATTTTTTACATTTTGTAAAAATTGTGAATTTCCCCGCTGTGGGACTAATAAAGGATTATCTTATCTTATGTAAGCATGGCCACTGTCAGACTGGTTAGAGGCACACACCTGGTTTGAAGGTAGCCAAATAATTTCCCATGGAAGACTTAACATGAGCATTCCCACACAGTGCACAATGAAAGCTTTTTGCACAGTGGTGCACAACTCTGGTCCTGGAAGGCCAGTGTCAGAATCCAACAAAGTAATTTACCTGCACAAACACACCTGCTTACCCACTTAATTAGGCAATTAACAGAGGAGCGTATGTTAGAGGACAGAAACTACCAAACTGCGCTAGACAGTGGCCCTCCAGGGTGTGTACGCCTGGACACGTAAGATTTAATATGTTAGCCTTGTCTAAAGACGGCCTGTACAAGCCAGGTGAATTCATTTAATGATTTATACAGAGCAGCTCAAGTGAGTGAAGCTGTGAATGCATCACAAAAGCCTACAACTAATCAGCTATAAGCAACATAAACAAACCAATAACCACACTTTATAAATACACTCACAGTGTAACAGTAAACGTCTGTTCCAGCTATTGTAATCTCGTGGTCATCTGTAAAACCTTTGCAAGACATACTAATACAACATAGCTTTGAATGAAAATTTGACAAAGTAAAAAAGGACGTGAACAACAAGAGGCCGACAATCACATATTCAGCACAGTGTACACTCTTATCAGTTGGGGATTATCATGAACAAAAATAGTGTCCGTCATATGTTTTGTTTGGATATACAAATGGTAGAGAGACAACCCCTAAGGCACAGACTACGACCCGTAAAAATCCAGTACTTTTAGAACTAGGACAGGCCATCACACAGCAAAGTAAGGTTACAGGTGTACTACCGTCATTTCAAACGTGTGGAAACTGTAACAGTAAAAGCAAGTTTCGTTCAGAGTTGCGTTTCCACCGCTTTTTAGTTTCTGTGAACATGTCGTCCTAGCCTAGAAAACGACTCTTGTAGTTAGTTAGTCTCTCCATGCATAATTAGCGTCCATGCGGTCAAATGTATCTACATGAAACGCTTAACCTATGTTTCAGATAAAAGCTGGCGAGCTATATGTTCACCTAAAAACGACTATTCGTCTGGCTAGTTAACAGTTTCTCTACCACACGTCGTCCTAAAAAATAGGATGTTAGCTTAGCTTCTAGCTAGCGTTCTGGTAACGACTGTAGTTAGGTCTACATGTGAAAGTCATCACTTTTCTGTACATTTCCAACAGTTACACAAGTGAAAGCATGTTTAATGTGCACGCGTACATAAATAAGTTAAAACATTAGTCGGTAACGTGGCTAGCGAAGCCGTTAGCTTAGCTAGCTATCTCTGGGTGAGGTAATTCTAACGTTAGGTCAGCTAGCTAGCTACCTAATGCACCAGTTAGCTACCGTCGGCTGGTTCGGGCGACTTAGCTAATCCAAGTTAGGAACTTTGTTAAAATCACTTTTACAGGGGATGATTAAGAAGAACCTGGAAGCACTTAAAGTATGACTTTATTGTTTAAGACGAAGCGCAAACTAGCAAGACGCTTTAGCCCGCCAAGCAGAATGACAGCTAGCTAGCTAACGCGGTTAGCGTGTTTCAAACGGACGTTATCGAGCGACGTGGCACTAAACGCTCAGTTCAGAGGAAAATTACACTTTGAAAAAACAAAACAAACGTCTTACTTACGATATGCGTCGACTCTCAGTAAATTGGACTCACTCAGGGCTTTCCTCCCACCGCCACCGGACTTTTTATCGGGTTGACTCTTTGCAACGCCGCTCTGTTTCTTGCCTTTTCTAACTACCTCCCATTTACCTACAGAACTGTTATTTGCAGATGATGCCATTATTTATTGAAGGCACCAATATTGCCAACGAACACAAAGCCTTAAGAAATGTTTCTGTTAAACGCCGGTTCTCCGTTCTCCTTTTCCTACTGATAATGGTCGCAGTTCGCTGCTTCAGCCTTTATTGTGTTTCAAAACGCCTTGTGTGCCACGTCTGCTTTGGTGGTACGACGTCACAGCGCATCCGACCCATAGCTGTACGCTGTATGTGGATGATCTGATTTCGGTTCGTTTTCAGGTCATGGAGAACTTTCTTCATGTCTCCCTGAGGCACGACAGTTCATGTTTCTGGTCTGCACTTCACCCATTTACGTTTGTTCTACTAAAACCTTTTGCACTGTAGAAAGGACATTCAGGGCTTTTCCCTAATATCTAATATTTTGTAGTGGACTCTCCTTCCACCCCACCGGATGTAGGCCTATGGGGGTCCCTGCAACCCAGGGTTCCTGAACAGTCTGTTCCACTGTTGCCTAAGTTCTGACACTCCTGCTGATACCAGTACAAAGGAAGAGGTTGAGGTAGGTGAGGAACCGGTTTCAAGCTAATAAAGAGCATGAAGCAGACTAAGCCTACACAATCCACTGTCCAGTTAAGGGTTCAAAATAACATGTGTGCATCTGAAATGCATTATTTTTGACCGAGGCATTCCACACAATGTCTTGATTTCTGTGCAAATGCCTTTCCAAACTTGTACACCAAAGTAAACTATTTGTCTGGGCCTTTTATTCTGAAGGCACAATCTACCTACAGATCCTGGATATTAGGCTGCCTCAGAAGCTTCTCACCTGTACAACATGTGCAATTATGAAATATGCAGTTTTGATCTGAAACAATAAAGGGCAGCCAGGTAAAAGTGTTTTATTTTCTGTCATTAAAGAGAGTAACTTATTTTGTATTATTAGAACAAAATGAAGAGGAGGGAAGTCGTTTCAGTCAATAAGAAGCTTTGAATTGTTCATTCACTTTTATTAAATAGCTTACAAACATTTGTTTTTCATAAAAAAATATAGTTAACTGGGCCCAAAACTGTGGCACTAGATAACTGCCAATCAGATTTAATGCCTGTCCCTATGGTGTCCTGCAAGTTTTAATCCTTAATCCATTCATATTTAATTTATATAGCAAGTGTCTCTCTATTCTACTGTAGTGACCTTACATATTGCTCTGTAAAAGCATAAGCTAATTTTAAATGTATATATTTATTTGGAAATGGCTCTTTGGTTTCACAAAAATACGCTGACAAAATGTGTCAATGCAAACTCAACATATAGAGAGGTGAATATACAATGTAAATCCTCTGCACAAAAGTCTATCTTCTTCTTCTTTCGGCTGCTCCCTTTAAGGGTCGCCACAGCGGATCATCTGCCACCATCTTGCCCTATCCACTGCCTCCTCTACTTTTACACCAACCATCTCCATGTCCACCTTCACTACATCCATAAACCTTCTCTACCTCTTCTCCTTCTACCCGGCAGCTCCATCTCCAACATTCTTTGACCAATATATCCACTATTCCTCCTCAACGCATGTCCAAACCATCTCAACCTGGCCTCTCTGGCTTTATCTCCAAACTGCTCCACCTTCACTGTCCCTCTGATCTGCTCATTTCTAATCTTGTCCATCCTTGTCACTCCCAACGAAAATCTCAGCATCTTCATCTCCGCCACCTCCAGCTCAGCCTCCTATCTTTGAGACAGAGCCACAGTCTCCAAACCATACATCATAGCAGGACACACTACTGTCTTGTAAACCTTCCCTTTCACTCTTGCTGCTATCCTTCTGTCACACATCAGCCCTGACACCCATCTCCACCCACTCCATCCTGCCTGCACCCTCTTCTTCACCTCTTTTCTACACTGTCCATTGCTCTGGATGGTTGACCCAAGATATTTGAAGTCATCCACCTTTACGACCTCTACTCCTTGCATCTTCACCTTTCCACCTGCCTCCCTCTCATTCACACACATGTATTCTGTCTTGTCTCTACTGACCTTCATTCCTCTCCTCTCCAGTGCAAACCTCCACCTCTCCAGATTCTCTTCCACCTGCCCTCTACTCTCACCACAGATTACAATGTCATCTGCAAACATCATGGTCCATGGAGCCTCCTGCCTGACCTCATCTGTCAACCTTTCCATCACCATTGCAAACAAGAAGGGGCTCAAAGCTGATCCCTGATGTAACCCTACCTTCACCTTGTAACCATTTGTCACTCCAACTGCACACCTCACCACTGTCTCACTATCCTCATACATGTCCTGCACCACCCTAACATACTTTTCAGCTACACCTGACTTCCTCATACAGTACCACAGTTCCTCTCTTGGCACCCTATCATATGCCTTCTCTAGATCCACAAAGACACAATGTAGCTCCTTCTGATCTTCTCTGTACTTCTCTACCAACCATCTGACCTTCCGCATTTCTGTCTTTCACACCATACATACCCAGCACCTCTTCATCCCTTCTGTTCCCTTCATCAACAAGTCCATTGAAGTCTGCACCAATCACTAATCTCTCCTCTCTAGGGACACCATCAACCACTTCATCCATCTTACTCCAAAATTCCTCTTTCTCCTCTAACTGACAACTAACCTGTGGTGCATATGAACTGACCACATTCAAAATTACACCATCACCCTCCAACTTCAGGCTCATGATCCTGTCTGACACTCTCTTTACATCCAGAACACTTTTCACAAGCTGTTCTTTTAGGATTATCCCTTCTCCATTTCTCTTCCTCTCTACACCATTATAGAACAGTTTGAATCCACCTCCAAAGTTCCTGGCCTTACTTCCTTTCCATCTGGTCTCCTGGACACACAGAATATCTACCTTCCTTCTCTCCATCATGTCAGCAAGCTCACTGCCTTTATCAGTCATTGTCCCTATGTTCAGAGTCCCTACTCTAATCTCCACACTCCTGCCTTTCCTTCTCTCTCGCTGCCTTCTAACCCGCTTTCCTCCTCTCCTCATTGATGGTCTTCGACCTACAGTTGTCCAATTTCCACCGGCACCCTGCTGGTCAACAGCACCGGAGGCAGTCGTTGTTAACCCGGGCCTCAACCGATCCGGTATGACAATCATATTTGTGGTCTGCATGATTACTACTAGTTACTACCGCACTATAATACTCACTCCCATCATGATGAAGTTCTTTGAAAAGCTGGCTAGAAATCAAATAACATGCAGACTTCTGACAATGCTTGATCCACTCCAGTTTGCATACTGGCCTAAGTGCTCCCCTGATGATGTCATATCAGCAGCACTTCACCTGAGTCTGGCCCATCTGAAGAATAAGAACAGCCATGTGCAGATGCTCCTCGCTGACTTGAGCTCCACCTTCAATACAGTCTTCCCCATGCACTTGGTAAGAAAACTTGGCCCTGGACCTCCTCATAGACAGACCCCAAAGAGTATGAGCTGGAAGAAACACCTTTAAAACTATCATCATAAACACCAGAGTTTCCCAGGGCTGTGTGGTGAGCCCTTTGTTGTTCACCTTGATGACTTGTGATTGTTGTGCCAAGTGCAACTTGAACCACATTATTAAGTTTGCAGATGATACAACAGCGGAGGGCCTCATCAGCATTTAATACGACTCAGCCTACAGAAAGGAAGTGAACCAACTCGTCATGTGGTGTGACAATAACAACCTGTTACTGAGACTACTGTTGACTCCAGGGGAAGCACATGGTACATCCTCCACTTACGATCTATTATAATGCTGTGGAGTCAGTGAGAAGCAGTGAGGAGTGCATATCACGGACAACCTGACATGGACTACACAAACCACACTCCCACAGCAGCGCCTTCATTTTCTATGACAGATTAGAGGAGCAAATTCGCCTCTGTAGAAAGTTGTGACTTCTCCTATCCTCACAACTTTCTACAGAGTCACTACAGAGTATATCCTGACCAGCAGCCCCCCCAGTGTAAAATGGCAACTGCACCGCCACAGACCATAAGTCCCTCCCAAGAGTGGTGAGGACAGCAGAGAGAATCATCAGATACCCACTTCTCTCCATAAGAGGTTTGTCTACCTGTCACACTGCCTCAGCAGAGACCCCACCCACCCTACATGGACTGTTCAGCCTTCTGCCCTCTGGCAAGCACTACCATAGCAAGGGGTGAAAGACTGTCAGACTCAGCAGGAGCTTCTTCCCACAGGCCATCAGACTACTCAACCCCCTCTAACAATACACATCAAGCTGGCATATCAGGACTGTTGAACACCTGAACATAGACACAAACCATCTGAACACTTCTATTACAACTCTGTGTTTGCTATTCTTTTCTGTGCAGTTTTTTTCCTATACAATAAAATGTAAACTTGACACTGGTAAATAGTGATAATGAGATTTCCATTATGTAGATATCATGTATCATATCCATCCATTCATTCACAGTAGGTGGCTCCGGATTTAACAAAGTTCTGGTAATTGCCTTTTTGCTAGCTTCTAAAAGTATGAGAGCCAACACTGTGAATGAAAACAAAATATAAGAAAGCACATTTGAAAGGAATGTCCTTTCCAAAAATAACTTTTACATTTCTATATATCCTCTTCCAGGAAACAGCCCCTTATCCCCAAGAACATGAAAATGGTCAGCATTTTTTTCTCCCCACTGTGTGTCTCTAGCATCCTGTACTCATACCCAGATTGTGATTTAAAAAAGCACATAATATTTTTCCAAGATAATTCTCTCCACATGGCTGAACAAGTTCATTTCCATTGCAGTTGGCATGTAATGCCATTTATCTTCTTTAATTAGTACATTGCCTTCCCATTTCTCTTTAACATAAATTGTATTGTCAGATTTTGCCTGAAGAAAACCCTTATATAATCCAGAAATAACTTTGTTACACACCTCCAATTTACATGCAGACAAAAATACTGTCAAATTGAATGCTTCACTTGCCTTGAAAACTTTAGCCACAGCATAAACTATTTTTGAATGAAAAA
The DNA here is from genome assembly GCF_015220715.1 of Pygocentrus nattereri. Taxonomy (NCBI): domain Eukaryota; kingdom Metazoa; phylum Chordata; class Actinopteri; order Characiformes; family Serrasalmidae; genus Pygocentrus; species Pygocentrus nattereri. The sequence goes on from NC_051211.1 coordinate 28,660,811, forward strand.
AAAAAACATTGTTTTAACACGGTGAATATCAAAACTCTGACTGGATCCAGTACTATGAGAGTCACTGAATATAAGTACCTTGGAATTTGGCTGGAGGACAAATTTATGTTTAAATATCACCTTAGTAATCTAGTCAGTAAATGTAACAAAAGCTTGGATATTTATAGTGGAATAAGTTTCCCAATGCATACTAGGAAGAGGATCATAAAAATAACCTTATTATCTATTTTAGACTATGCTAATGTAGACATGTGTCCACCAGTAGCCTTAAACCACTAGATTCAGTCTGTCACTGAGCTCTGAGATTCATCACTGGAGAAGCATACATAACTTATCACTGCACACTCCATGACAAGGTTATTTGGTCCTCTCTAGCCAGGCAGCAGGAAACTCACTGGTTTGTTGTTAGCCACATGCCATCTTATTAAATATATTAAATCAATGCTCTCAGTAAGTATTGGTGTTTATCAGACTCGCTCTCATGACTAGATTTCCTGTCGGGTTCCAAAGGTTTTTACTGAATTGGGAAAATCTGCTTTTGGTTACAGTGTGTAGTGAACTACAATATGCTACAGGAAATTCTAAAGCTCCGCTCACTGGTGTCACCTGATTATTTTAAACTTTTAATCTCTAAATCAAGTCAAGTCACGCCAGCTTTTATTGTCAATACTGCAATATGTACAGGACATACATAACCACCTCCACTGAGCAACTGCAACTGTTCAACTGATGTTAGTTCTTTTCTGCTGTATTTCACTATTTTATTACAACTGTTTTATTTGAGGTTGTCTTTACTTTTCTATTTTATTTTACTATTTTATTAAATATATTTATTTTATAAATATCATATTTATTATTAGCTAAGTTGAGTCTTTTACTTGCTTTGTTATTTTATATATAATTTGTTATTATATATTTTATTGCTATATTATGCCTATTTGTTATTTGAGCTATTATGCCTTTATAAATCTTCTTGTCTTGCTGAGCTTTGTTTTAGTCAATCCATTTCATTTGAACTTTTTACAATTCTTGTTTAACTTGCTCAGCAACACTGTAAGTGAGGGTCACCCTTAATGTACTTCCAAGTTGAAAAAAAGATAGATAAGATAGGCAAGAGATAGTTGTCTTGGTACTCCTCACCAGGGTGCAACTACACATGCTGGACACCATCTGAGCTAAACAAATGTATCTTGGTCAGACCACATAACATAGTTCCAGTAATCCATATTCTTGGACTGCTTGTCTTCAGCAAACTGCTTCTGGGCTTTCTTGTGCATCAATTTCAGAAAAGATTACCTTCTGGGAATGATGGCCATGCACACCGAGTTGATGCATTTTGCGGCGTATGGTCTGAGCAATGACAGGCTGACCTCCCACTTCTTCAACCTCTGCAGCAATGCTGGCAACACTCATGCATCTATTTTTTTAAGCCAACCTCTGGATATGAAGGTGAACACGTGGACTCAACTTCTTTGGTCAACCCTGGCGAGGCATGTTCCAAGTGGAGCCTGTCCTGGAAACCAGCTGTATGACCTTGGCCACCACGCTATAGCTCAGTTTCAAGGTGTTAGCAAGGGGTTGGTCCCTCTCCTACTCAGAGGTTGCACAGGGTGAATGGCGGCCATGCACTTGGAGTTTGTACTGACAACGAGAGGGTCGCCTCAACGCGAATTGAAATTGCAGAGAGGAAAACTCTGACTGTTGTGTGTACTTATGCATGAGTATTCGGCCCAGTCAATGACTGAGAGATCTGGAGAAGCGTGATTGGGAAGAATGCCTGATCTAAACCTGGATGGTGATTTGTTCTTGGACTTCTGTTCCAGACATGGATTGTCCATAATGAACATCAAGTTGGAACACAAGGATGTTCATAAATGTACATGGTACCAGAGCTCAAGGTCAATCATCAACATTGTTGTCATTTCTGCTGATTTGGGACCATATGTTCTGGACACTTGGGTGAAGAGAGGTGCTGACCTGTCAACTTATCAACATCTGGTTGTGAGTTGAATTAGATGGCAGGGCAGACTGATGGGCAGACCTGGTAGGCCCTAGTGAATAGTGAGGGTGTGCTGGGAATGACTGTCGGAGGCCCCAGTTCGGAATGATTTAACTCCCACCTCCGGGAGAACTTTTCTCATGCTCCGGAGGAGGTAGGGGACATGGAGTCTGAATGGACCCTGTTCAAAACCTCCATTGTGGAAGCTGCCAGGGGTAACTATGGCCATAAGCTTGTGGTTGTCTGTCAGGACAGTAACCCAAGAACCCTCTGGTGGACACCGGTGGTGAGGGAGGCCGTCAAGCTGAAGAAAGAGGTCTTTAGGGACTGGATGTCCCAAAATGGTGGTAGAAGCAGAATCCAAGTCAAGTTCCATTTCCCTGGTGGAGGTCACTGAGGTAGTTGGCAAGCTCTTCAGTGGCAAGGCACTGGGGGTATATGAAATTTGTCAGGAGATGCTTAAGGCTCTGGATATTGTGGCTGACACACCTCTGAAATATTGCATAGACCTTGGGAACAGTACCCTTGGACTGGCAGACCAGGGCGGTGGTGCCTATTTTTAAGAAAGGGGACTAGAGGGTGTGTGCAACCGGGGTATCTCACTGCTCAGCCTCCCTGGGAAAGTCAATGCCAAGGTGCGGGAAAGGAGGCTTCGACCGAAAGTTGGACCTCAGACTGAGGAGGTATGGTATTGTTTGGTATTTGTTATTCTGGCCTCTGTTGTTTGTTGATCTTGTGTTCCTTTGTGTTATGTCTGTCCCTCCTTTTCTCCGCGTTGGCTTTCGGACCATGGACCGTTTTGACCCTGATTATGGATTTGCCCTTAATAAATCTCGCTCATCTCAGCATATGCGTCCATCTCATTGCTCCCCCACGTTACATACAGAGTGAAACAATATTAAACAGAGTGAATGTATCCAACTACAATATGGATTTGTGGCAAATTATGATCAGTAGAGCTGATCTGTTTTTTACTTTGGTTCCTTAACTATCTATCTAGTAACTTTAGTCACTTTTGGGTTAAAAATAGAACAAGAGAAAAGGCTAGGCTAACACAAATATTAGCTAACTAGCTGACCTGCCAGGTAGTTTCACCTTGCTTCACAGTGAGTGTGATAATGTGGAGAAACAAGTGGGATAGAATAACATTATTGTTATTTATAACAATATGCCTCTCAAAACAGACACATACCAACAGCTCCCATCAGTAAAGCAGTGACTCATGACAGCAACAACTGGGCTCAGCTAACTAGCAGCACACCACAGCACCACCATTGGCCATCAGAACCTGTCATGTCATGGAGGAATGTTGACCTAAAGACTTTGTACAGATTGTCTGTGATTTTGTTGGTTCACTGGTTGTCCTGTTTGGTGGACGATTCTAAGCGAAATGAACCACTTTAGGCAAAGGCTATGCAACAATAGCAGTAATGATATTTTGAATATAGACTCTTTGTGGGCTTTTGTTGTGGCACACAGTTGAAGAAAGCAGCTTGTGTTACAGATGTACTCATACTAATTACTGATTTTATTGTGGTGCTTTTCATGCTACATGTAAATGATGTATAGACTATTTATCAGCATATTTATTAAACAGGACAAGAGGAATGCATGCTTGTGTTCTTGTTTTTATTTATTATTTTTTTAGGAGTGGCACTAGCCATTTATTGAGGCGAATCCCACTGGCATGTGCCGTACAGGAGTGGCACTAGCCATTTATTGAGGCGAATCCCACTGGCATGTGCCGCACAGGAGTGGCACTAGCCATTTATTGAAGTGAATCCCACTGATGTACCATTTAGGAGTGGCACTAGCCATTTATTGAGGCGAATCCCACTTACATGCTGCTCAGGAGTGGCACTAACCATTTATTGAGGCGAATCTCACTGGCATGTGCCGCTCAGGAGTGGCACTAGCCATTTACTGAAGCGAATCCCACTGGCATGTGCCGCTCAGGAGTGGCACTAGCCATTTACTGAGGCAAAGGCCACTAGCATGTGCCGCTCAGGAGTGGCACTAGCCATTTACTGAGGCAAAGGCCACTGGCATGTGCCACTCAGGAGTGGCACTAGCCATTTACTGAGACAAAAGCCACTAGCATGTGCTGGTCAGAAGTGGCACTAGCCATTTATTGAAGCGAATCCCACTGGCATGTGTCGCTCAGGAGTGGCACAAGCCATTTATTGAGGCAAATCTCACTGGCATGTGCCGCTCAGGAGTGGCACTAGCCATTTACTGAGGCAAAGGCCACTGGCATGTGCCACTCAGGAGTGGCACTAGCCATTTACTGAGTCAAAAGCCACTCGCATGTGCTGGTCAGAAGTAGCACTAGCCATTTATTGAAGCGAATCCCACTAGCATGTGCTGGTCAGAGGTGGCACTAGCCATTTATTGAGGCAAATCTCACTGGCATGTGCCGCTCAGGAGTGGCACTAGCCATTTATTGAGGTGAATCTCACTGGCATGTGCCGCTCAGGAGTGGCACTAGCCATTTACTGAGACAAAAGCCACTAGCATGTGCTGGTCAGAAGTGGCACTAGCCATTTATTGAAGCGAATCCCACTGGCATGTGCCGCTCAGGAGTGGCACAAGCCATTTATTGAGGCAAATCTCACTGGCATCCTGAGCAGCACATGCCACTCATAAAAAATAATAAATAAAAACAAGAACACAAACCTGTGTTCCGCTTGGCCTGTTTAATAAACACGCTAATAAATTGTCTATACATCGTTTAGATGTAGAATGAACAGCAGGCAGATGTACTCATACTAATTACTGATTTTATTGTGGTGCTTTTCATGCTACATGTAAATGATGTATAGACTATTTATCAGCATATTTATTAAACAGGACAAGAGGAATGCATGCTTGTGTTCTTGTTTTTATTTATTTAGGATTCAAGGATTCAAGGATTCAAGGAGATTTTATTGTCATTCGCATCACAAGGTACATGAGGTGGAACGAAATTAAGATCTCATGGTCCAGTTTACACCCAAGAGCTGTTATTAAAATAGATAAATAAATAGAAGTACACAAGAGAGGGAGAGTAGGAAGTTAGCAGCAATATGAAGTCCAGAGTGCAAGTTTGCTATAGCAGCATAATATTGACTTAGAGCAGTGGATAAAGTGTCTAGATAAAGTGTCTCAGTGCGGTTTAAAGTGACAGTGTTTGTAACAGTACTTGTTCTTGTAAGTGTCAGTTGGAATTTAGGAGCCTTACAGCTTCTGGTATGAAGCTGTTTCTGAGTCTGGTTGTTTTGCATTTGATGCTCCGCAGCCTCCTGCCTGAGGGGAGCGGGACAAAAAGTGCGTGTGCTGGGTGGGTGGGATCCTTCCTGATGCAGGTAGCCCTTTTCCTGCATCTGGAGGTGTAAATGTCTGTGGTGCTGGGGAGGCTGACTCCAACAATCCTCTGTGCAGCCTTCACCACCCTCTGCAGTGCTTTCCTATCTGCAGCAGAGCAGCTTCCATGCCACACGTTGATGCTGGAGCACACGACGCTCTCCACCACACATCTGTAGAAGGAGGTGAGGACTGCCCTCCCGAGTCCAGCTCGTCTCAGCCTCCTGAGGAAGTAGAGCCGCTGATGTGCCTTCCTGACCAGAGTGGAAGTGTTGTTGCTCCAGGTGAGGTTGCTGCTCAGGTGCACACCCAAGTAGTGGCACTAGCCATTTATTGAGGCGAATCCCACTTGCATGTGCCGCTCAGGAGTGGCACTAGCCATTTACTGAAGCGAATCCCACTGGCATGTGCCACTCAGGAGTGGCACTAGCCATTTACTGAGACAAAAGCCACTAGCATGTGCTGGTCAGAAGTGGCACTAGCCATTTATTGAAGCGAATCCCACTGGCATGTGTCGCTCAGGAGTGGCACAAGCCATTTATTGAGGCAAATCTCACTGGCATGTGCCGCTCAGGAGTGGCACTAGCCATTTACTGAGGCAAAGGCCACTGGCATGTGCCACTCAGGAGTGGCATTAGCCATTTACTGAGTCAAAAGCCACTCGCATGTGCTGGTCAGAAGTAGCACTAGCCATTTATTGAAGCGAATCCCACTAGCATGTGCTGGTCAGAGGTGGCACTAGCCATTTATTGAGGCAAATCTCACTGGCATGTGCCGCTCAGGAGTGGCACTAGCCATTTATTGAGGTGAATCTCACTGGCATGTGCCACTCAGGAGTGGCACTAGCCATTTACTGAGACAAAAGCCACTAGCATGTGCTGGTCAGAAGTGGCACTAGCCATTTATTGAAGCGAATCCCACTGGCATGTGCCGCTCAGGAGTGGCACAAGCCATTTATTGAGGCAAATCTCACTGGCATCATGAGCAGCACATGCCACTCCTAAAAAATAATAAATAAAAACAAGAACACAAACCTGTGTTCCACTTGGCCTGTTTAATAAACACGCTAATAAATTGTCTATACATCGTCTAGATATAGAATGAACAGCAGGCAGGTGTGCCACTAACCGAGTGGCATGAGTGGCATGTGCCACTTATCGATGGCAGGTTCCACTCGCTTAGCGGCACATGCCAACACGTGCCATTTCCGGATGGTGGAGGTGCCACATCCTGCTGCCAGATGCCACTTCGGGATTGAAGTAGATGTTGTGTTGGTGTTTATATTATCCAATATAAAAACACAGTGAAATGGTGAATGCTTGCTATATTATCAGCTACCATAAGTGTTTTTAAAAACGCTGTGGAAAACGTATTGCAAACTAATTGTGATTTTGCGGCCTTCCAATTTTCAAAGCAAAAGAAGAGCGAGTAGCCTATCAGTGGCCTTTGTGGGTGGGGCTACTTGGCACAGTGCACTCTATTGGGGCAAGTATATGCGTCTGCGGCCTGGAGAACCAGTGGGCGTAACAAATGGGCAGAGACACTGGCATTTTCTTGCATCATCCAATCATATAACAGATGGACTGTCAATCAAAACTTGAATTGGCCAGTCACAAGTGTGAATGACTTGTCACTCATTTTGTGCATCAATTAATGGTTTGAAAGAAAGTGCAAAAATGCATCACATACTGCTCAGGCGTGCGGAAATGGGAAGATAGTTTGAAGTTGCCTTAAAAAATTTCTTATTTGAGATCATATATTATTATAACTATTGTTTCACTTGCATATATATATATATATATATATACACACACACACACACAACAGGAATCTGTAATTCACAATTCGTTACTGTACTTAATTAGTTTGTTCATGCATCTTTACTGAAGTATTTCTATTCTGGGCAATTTTTTACTTTAACTCCACCACATTTCAGTCACATATCTTATTTTTTACTCCACTACATTGTGTGAAATCTGTCGTTCCTTTTGGTTTATGTGTGCAGGTGTTCATGCTTATATGTACATGCTTAGGCCTCCTTGGCAGGTAAAGCAGGACAGAGTTCATGCAAACTGACTGACCATCTCACATAAAGGCATTAGTGAACTGATAGAACATGTTCTTCCTGACTTTGTGGGTAAAAACATGAACACAATATAGAAATATGTGCATGTGTGTAGTTCTAACCAGCATGTGTCTTTTTCTGAGTTTATACAAACACTGTTTCTACCTAAACTTTGCTTGTTCACAAAAGTTATTCTATAGCCACTTAGTTCCTGATGGAAACTGTTTGCCTTCAGGCACCCCCCCCCACCCCACCCCCTACATGTGTTCATGGCATTGTCACGCAGGCAAGTTATAATCAAAACACATTTAACTGATATTTCATTACCACTAGCTGGGCGTATGGTTGTTGGGTTGTTGCTACACAGCTAACTTTGCACTACCAGCTGGCTGCACAGCTACATCTCTAATGAAATTAATTATGTCTTTTTTCAGGCAAACCAGCCTATGAACTTCTGGAGTGTCTGATCAGGTATTATCATTACACCTTGGGCACGCAGAAGTCAAAGCAATACACCAAGCGGTTTAACCATAGGATAAAGTGGCAGCAAGCTCACACAGGGAACAGCACTGCACCTGCAACACCGCTGGCCGAACACTCTAGCTGGCCAGAGATCAGAGACAGATGTAGCTGAACACACTTTCATGTTCCTGTGCTGGGATGCTGTTAGTCTGGCACGGGTCTGCCTTCCTCATGGCCTATCCCCCATGAGATGGCAGCTGTGGTTGCTGTTTTTTTGGGGGGGCAGCATACCTTCAAAGTTGGCATAGCTGTTCTGGCACTATTGGTGGACACAATGGCATGGATATTGGAAGCTGTTCTTCCTCCTCTTGATGTGTACCAGTCAGGGGATTGATGTTGCTGTCTTGTCTAAGCTTCCACTGCAGCTGCCTGTGTCTCTGTTACTGCTGCCAGTAATTGTTGGTGCAGGATAGACCGTTCACATCCATCCTTTCCTAGGCCGCAAAGATGCATTAGGGACTTTGGCTACATGTGGCATAATGGGGTCTGCTTAATGATGGAAGTAGTCCTCTGTTCCAGAAAGACAAACAGCCGTGCTGCCAGTGTGCAATTTCTGAAATAGGGGTGACGAGTCTGAAAGTGTGGGCCTGTGCTCACATAGACTTGTGCTGCAAACACAAATTTGTATCCCTGACATTCTTCTTTCTCCACTGACGCACTTGGACGAGCACCTCCTTCTTAGCTGTGCCAGAGGAGAAGCCCACATAGTGAGCATCATCCAGTAGGCTGGAATGTTAGTGACTGTTTTTATCCCTCATATCTGCACTGCTACTTCAATTTTAAACAGGAGAGCCCCAACACGTGTGCAAGACTCTACTTGCTATGCCACCCATGCATGTGCGGTGTGCACACTTCGCTTGACCACTGGAACTGAGGATCACTCTCAGTTTGAGCAGGTGTTCACTGAGGCATTGAGGGTGCATATGAACATAAGACATGAGCAACACTGAAATAATAATAATAACAATAACACAGATAATAATAATAATAATAATAATAACAATAATATTAATAACAGCACTGAAATTATTATTATTAATAATAAGTGTAATAATAATAATAATAACAACAGACAATCAGAATCGCCTTCACTTTTACACTCATCAGCAGTATTAAGAGAAAATATTCTCAATGTATGTTGTTTTCACTTGTATTATTTTCTTATCTTAACCATGTTTTAACCTAATTCCAGTATATGTAAATCTTAAAGCTACAGTCTTTGGTGACATCCTAGAACTGCATGATTTTAACTTTATGTAAAAACTTGGCTTCTCTTGTTTGAACAGGACTGTTCCAGAGTGCCCAAAGTCCATAAAAAAAAAGATCTTTCCTGGCCTGCACATAGCCCTGACCTAAACTCTGTCTAGTGCCTTTGGGATAACCTGGAATGCCAACTTTGACACAGGCCTTATTGCCCAACATCACTGGCTGACCTCAGTAATGGTCTTGTGGCTTAATGGAAGTGAATCCATGCAACATACAACATTTATAAAAGCAAGGGTGAACCAACTTCATATCAATGCCTGTGATTTTGAAATGAGATGTTCACAAAGCATATGCATATGTGATGTCTGGTTATCCACAATTAATGCCAGCATTGCTTTCAATAAAAGTAAATACAAGTAAATGATAAAAAAATGCAACCAAATCTATAAATATGCACCAATTTTATATACAGAACTAATTAAAACACACAAAATGCTTTTCACAGTAATCAGTGAGCATTCACCCTTAATAGAAGCAGTTTTATTAGTGGGTTTATTTTCTATTCTTTTCTGTTTCAACCTGATCATGTTCATTCACTTGTGTACAGCATTCTCTCTTTGATTCCTAGTAGATGAGACACTTAAGCACTTTGTCCACATTATGATTTAAGGAGGCTCTGTTCATCTTAACTGAAATTCTTTTTTAAATAATATTTACTATAGCCTCATTTCCAAAAAAGTTGGGACACTGTGCAGAATGTAAATAAAAACAAAATGCAATGACAAGCAAATCATGTAAGCCATATTTTTACAACAAAATAGTACAAAGACAACATATCAAATGTCGAAACTGAGAAATTGTATTGTTATAAATATGTGCCCATTTTGAATTGCCAACAACACGTTCCAAAAAAGTTGGGCATGTTTACCACTGTGTTTCATCACCTCTTCTTCTAACGACACTCTGTCACCGTTTGGGAACTGAGGAGACCGACTGCTGTAGTTCTGAAAGTGAAATGTTTCCTGTTCTTGTTTGATACAGGATTTCAGCTGCTCAACAGTTGGGGGGTCTCCTTTGTCATATTTTTTTATTTCATAATGTGCCAGATGTTATCAGTGGTGACAGGCCTGGAATGCAGTCAGGCCAGTTTAGCACCTGGACTTTTGTAATACGGAGTCATGCTGTTGTAATACATTTAGAATGTGGTCTGGCAGTGTCTTCCTGAAATAAGCAGGGCCTTCCCTGACATCGTCTGGATGGTAGCATATGTTGCCTAAACATCTCTGGCATTTGGCAGACACTCTTAGCCAGAGCAACTTACAATTTGATAATTTTTTTACCCAGGTAGTCAAAGATAAAATTAGCCCAATCTTGCCCAAGAACTAGTATTACTATAGTGACTGATTACTATAGGGTTTAGAGCTTTAACTTGCATTTGTGGATGCAGCGATGAACAGTGCTGCCTGAGAGTCCAAAGATCATGGCCAGCAAATATTGTTTTTTGGCTTTGTTCCTTGCATACAGAGATTTCTCTAGATTCACTGAATCTTTTAATGATATTATGTATAGTACATGATGAAAAGCAAAGTTCTTTGCTATTTTACTCTCTGATCTGCATCCATTAATGATGGCACACCAAACGACTGCTCTGATTGCTGACAGCCCCCATTGACTGGCTTACTCCAGCAGAACTAGCTCTGTTTGTTACCAGCGGAGTGTGGGCTGCTGCCACGCCTTGTAATACAGCTAATAAGATTTCTCACTGCATTTTCAATGTGTGTAAATGTATTTAGCTAGCTTTCTACTATAGCTGTTGAGCTACAGCAGTGGTCACCCACCATTTCCCTGTAGATCCAGCTTTGTGCAGAGTTCTGTTCTAAACCTAATCTCACACACCTGATCCTACTTATCAACACGACTGCAAAATTTATCTTACCACCTGTGGGTTGGTACTAAACTCTGTGGGAAGGCTGATCGCTAGGAACTGAGATGGTGACCATAGAGCTACAGTTATCTAGCAGTCTTTGCTAGCTGGAAAGCCACCCATGTGTGGAGCTGAGCTTAGCATCCAAAGCTAACTTAGTTAGCTAAACATGTAATACTGTTTGTCACGCTCGCAATGTTAGCGAAACAGTATGGATAAAACAAACATTTATTTGGAATGGTTGTTTTCCTACTATTCTGTGCACAAATCAGTTTTGCAACAAATCTACTGAGAGAAGTGTTGCAAAAGTCAAGGTGGGCAGATCTGAAGTTGTGCTGTAACCTTTAGGAGGTTGCAAGCTCGAGTTTGTGGTTGTAGAGTTAAAAATTAATTTGAGTATATTCACCTTAGTATATTTTCTGTGTGTGAATATTTTAACACGCAAGTTTAAATTTTAATTCTACAAGTGCTCAAACTTAAAAATTCAAGTCCAGGTTTTATTCTACAAGTGCTCAGATCAGGTCCTACAATTTCTCAACCTTTGCAACATAATTACCTCCATAGGTTTCCTGGTCAGTGTGTGTTCCCCCAGTGTGTGTGTGGGATGAAGGAGCTTTGCTGCTGCTGTGTGCTCCCCAAGCATTCAGACCAGGACGATGACAGTGTGGGGTGTGTGGAGGGTATTGGGGTCTGAGGAGCTTGATCCCCCATGTCACAGCCTGCTCCTGTCTCCCAACCCTCGTGGTCAGAGATTTTTTGAAAGATTTCATCAAGACAGGGAAAAAGGTTATATTACTGATATTGTAATGTTATCGTTTGTGTCCACCTGAAGTGGTGAGACAAGGCCTGTGAAATCCATTACACTATTGCGTAACGTTGCTTTTAGGCAACAAATGTATTTCTGCAAAATCTCATAATTAATAAAATGAGACTGAATGTTAAAAAGATATTTAAAAGTGCCCACTAAGAGAAAGTATGACCAGAAACATGCTTTTTGTTGACATACTTGAACTATTCGCTTTATTGTTAACCCTTTCATTGCCTTTAAATATGGATAATGGTTTTGTAAGATTTACTTAAACTTTTATCACTAAACGTGCAGCTATTTACTTGACTTCATACATTTGAGTTGCTTCTTGTCTGAGCTGTCAGCTTTTTCTGGCCTGCTTAATAAAATAATAACAAATTAGGCCATACTTTTAATCAATTATTTCTTCAATAAAAAAAGACAAGAATGAAAAACAACTGCTGAATGTAATTCTCCAGGACCATATAGTTCTCCAGGACCAGGTTGCAAATCAATGTTCTAAGGGATAAAGAGAAGTTGGAAAATGGTCCTGTAAAAGTAGATGATGGCTGCATTTGGTACATAAACTCACTCAAATGTTTTAAGTGGGAAAGGAATAAAGTGGATGGAGGAAAAGGGGAAAAGTGTGAGATATCATCAGATCTTCTGCTAGACCCCCTGCAGTTTGCGTATCGGGCAAATAGGTTGTTGGACGATGCAGTGAACAGGGGACTCCAGCTTATTTTTCAACAGCTTGAACACCCAGGAACATATGCAAGAATTTTGTTATTGGACTTCAGCTCAGCCTTTAATGTGATCATCCCAGGACAGCTACACAACAAACTATTCCAACTCAGCGTGCCAAGCCCCACCTGCTCTCTGCTAACTTCCTCACTTGCAGAGAGCAGCAGGTGTGGTTGGGAAAGTTCACCTCAAACACCCAGATCAGTACAGGCGCTCCACAGGGTTGTGTCCTCTCACCATTGCTCTTATTACTGTACACGAACAACTGTACCTCCACTGATCCCTCAGTCAAAATCTTGAAGATTGCAGATGACACTACAGTCATCGGTGGTGGTGATGAGTTTGCCTACAGACAGGTGGTTGATCAGGTGGTCCTTTGGAGCAGCCACAATAACCTGGTGCTGACCACAGCGAAAACAGTGGAGATGACAGTGGACTTCAGGAAGAGCCCTCCAGCCCTGCCAGCACTCAATATCCTAGACAGAACTGTGATCGCAGTGGAGTCCTACAAGTTCCTGGGCACAACAATCACCAAGGACTTGAAGTGAGACAGCAACATCAGCTTCATCATTAAGAGAGCCCAGCAGAGGAGATACTTCCTGCATCAACTGAACTGCTGCACTCCCTTCACTGGCTTCCTGTAGCTGCACGCATCAGATTTAAAACCCTTATGCTTGCCTACAAAGCCAAAAATGGACCAGCCCCTACCTACTTGATGGCAATGGTGAAATCTCGGACTGTACCATGAGCACTACGAGCTTTGAGTACAGCTCGGCTTGACTTGCCACCCTTCAAGGCGTGTGGAAGACAGGCGTCGAGAATGTTCTCTGTACTGGCACCCAAGTGGTGGAACTCACTTCCACTGGCTGTCCGTACAGCGGAGTCTCTCGCTGTCTTCAAACGCAGACTGAAGACACATCTCTTTGCACAGCACTTAAATGGTCACTAAAATTTTTAAAACTATACAGACCAACAAAGCCACAGGCCCAGATTGTATGACTGCATTTGTGTTGAAAACCTTTGCTGAAGAGCTCTCACCTGTCTATCACAGATTATTCCAGCTTTCTATAGATACCCACACTGTGCCAATACTCTGGAAAAAATCTGTAATTATTCCGGTTCCTAAAACAATCAGCCCTCAGGAGAATAATGATTATAGACCGGTGACACTTCAAATGTTTTTAAATCATTTGAAAGATTGATACTTGAAAAGCTTCGAATACAGGTAGAACCGCTAATTGATAAATTCCAGTTTGCTTATACAAAAAAACGAAGCACAAGTGATGCCATAGCAACATTAATTCATTTTATTCTTAAGCATATTGAGTGTCCAACTGCATATGTTCGACTACTGTTTATTGATTTTAGTTCAGCCTTTAATTTAATACAGCCACATTTGCTTCTCAGTAAGTTAGTCCATGCGAATGTAAATCCATTCTTAAATAAGTGGTATTACTCTTTTCTGTCAAATAGGCCACAACAAGTTAAATTTAACTCTGCTCTGTCTGATATAACAGTCTGTAGTACGGGTGCCCCCCAGGGGAGTGTTAGTTCACCTTTCCTTTTTACTTTCTATACTAATGATTGTGTTAGTATGGACACAAACCAGCACTTGATAAAATTTTCTGATGACACAGTTTTACTTAGTCTGTTAACAAAAACCTCTAACCCAAACACTTATCGTATAGCTGTAGAAAATCTTGTGGCCTGGTGCGAGGTACATAAACTCAAGATTAACACAAATAAGACTGTGGAAATGCTGGTGGACCCTTGAACAGTTGGAAACTCTGACCCTGTGTCCATTCATGGTCAAACCATTGAGCAAGTGAGCTCATTTAAATATCTTGGAGTTTATATAGACTGTGATCTGAGTTGGAAAACACAGGTGACCAAGGTGTGCTCTAGGATCCATCAGCGCCTTCATTTTCTGCGCAGACTCAAATTATTTGGTGTCTGTAAAAACATCATGTTAATATTCTACAGAGCTGCTATTGAATCAATTTTAAGATATGGTTTTACAAGTTGGTTTGGCAGTTTAACAGTTAAATCAAAGACACAATTAAATAGCCTAGTTAAGACAGCAGGGAAAATAATGGGCATTTCTGCCCCTCTTGGCCCTCAGGAGCTGTGGCAGCAGTCTATAATTAGGCAGGTTAGGAATATTGTATCTGAGAGTACACATGCGCTCTATCAGGAGTACCAGCTCATGAATTCAGGCAGGAGATATAGGGTTCCCTTGTGCAGGCATAATAGGTTTAAACATTCTTTTGTACCAATGTCAATTAAAATCCTAAATAATAATGACATCTGACTGTTTTACGGTCGTATAGGGGTTGTGGGGTTGTGTAGAAGTATAAAATGTAATGTACTTTAAATCTGTAATGGGCTGTGGGGTTGTGTAGAAGTATAAAATGTAATGCACTGTAAATCTTTAATGTATTGTAATGACATGGGTTTTGGTCACATGAAATTTTGTATGTCTGTCTGTTCTTTTGTTGTAGTGCAGTATGCCCTCATTCCAAGAAAAAATTCTCCTTTGGGAGACAAATAAAGAAATTAACTAACTAACTAACTAACTTAAATGAGCATTGAATTAAGTATTGAATTTCATGTATTGTACTGCACTTATGTATTGTACTGTATTGCACAGAGTTCTGTGTTCAACTCAGTTCCTCTTTCTCTGGGTATCAACAGTGACTTTTATTTCTGGCAGTATCTGAGCTCAGGACTGTCTTTCTCTCTAACCTATTGGTAACTAGCAAAGATGCTTTCTCTAGATAGACAAAGCACTTCTTGTAAGTCGCTCTGGATAAGAGTGTCTGCTAAATGCTGTAAATGTAAAGCTTCTTCCCACAAGCCATCACTCTCTTGAACAGTTCAAATATTACACATAACAATGTTCCAGCTTCTAAACTGCACTTCTAAATATACTGATACTGTTCTACTCAGGTTTTTTCTACCTCAATAACTGCTGTATTTATGTATGTTATCTGACTGCATAAACTCACAGATCACATCATGTTAATATCTCTGCACCTTATTCCATGACCTCGTGTCCAGAATGAGTGCTGTGCCGGTGCTGCATTGTCTTGTCTGTTTACTGTGTTGAATGTCTGTTTAATTTATTGTATTTATTGTTTCTAGCTTAATTTTATGCTAACTTAATGTCTGCACGTCTGCACTTTGTACTTTTGTTCCTTGTTGCACCGTGATGTTCCTCGAGGAACGTAATTTCACTCCACTTGTACACAGATGGAATGACAATAAAAGCCTCTTGACTTGACTGGTATATAGCATCAAACTCAACTCCATTCTCTGGAACTGCCGCCTCAAACCAGTGTTTGTTCTAGCATCTTAGTTACTTGCCTTATTACCCCACTTACCTGACTGTCACCACATTGATCCCTTTCTCTGCCTCTATACACCCGTTAACAGCTGCTGCACTCAACACTTTAACTTTAGACTCATACTTCGCACATTGTAAGATTTACAGGTATGGCTGTATGCGTGTGTCTGTGTGAGTTTTTGTTATATTTTATATTTGTCTTTTTCTCTTTTGCCTGATACTGTACAATGTGAGTTCCTGTAACCCAAACCAACCAAAACTCCTTGTATGTGTAGCATACCTGGCCAATAAAGCTTGATTCTGATTCTGATTGACACAAAGGGGAACCCATCCTCCTCTGGTCGAAACCAGACTGTTTTTTTCTTAAGTTAATTCAACTTGAGGACACCAGAGTTAAGCCAAATCAAACTTCTTAGTTGAGGCAAAAGTTCTTCTAACTCACATTTCTAATTGATCAGTTAATTTGTTTTACACTAAGCTGATTCTTAGCTGACACCATTTCTATCACACAGTCCTACCAGACATTTTCACCTCTTGGGCTTCCAGACATGGACAGCTGTGTGCTCACCAGGGTTGAACACTACATTCTTTTTAGAAGTAAATACGATTTTTTACAGTGTACTAAACATTTAAGAGCAGAAATCTGAGTAATTTCAGGAGTTTGTTAGTGATACAGACTAAGCGTTCACCCCCACCAGCAGGTTGTGAGTTTGAAACCCAGTGATGCTATTAGCTGTCCATAAATGTGAGTATGAGAGGAGAAAACGCCTGGAAGGACTGTCTGATGGACAGAAAACCAGCTAGTGGGGAAAAACATTCTATCTCATTGGTCTAATGGAGTTGGAGAACTAAAAAAGAATTAGGAGAATTTTGGCTAAACTAAGTTTGAGTTGGGTGAACTCAAAAGCACTATAATCAGTTACTCTATAATTTTACTTTCATTTTTAACAGTGTTAAAACCTAAACTGTATCAATTGCATCATTTATTGTAAAAATCCTTGGAAATTTTTGAGTCATTTTCCAGTGCTGAATTGGTCAATGTGAAGTGTATTCATGGCGTAGTGATGGATATAGTTCATCAGCAGAAACATCTGTATTAAATTCTCTCTCTCATATTTTTGGCTACTTGTAGGGACAAGATCAATATTAAGCCCTCAGGGACCCCTTGCTCTATAACATGTGCATTACAGCTTTGATCATGGAGATCATATTGTGATGAAGTTGTACACAGGAGGTAAACTTTTGCAATGGTGTGGACATGCCTACTTGATGCAGAACATCTCTCTCTGGCTTATTGATTGACTAATGATGGACTGTTGAATGTGTTGTGGTATGTTGTGTGTGTGTGTACTATATGTCTACAATTTTAAAAAAGTTTTTACAGAACAGAAAAACTGAACAACTGCAGAGAACAACTGCATCCTCACATCGGATTCAAAAGATACAGTAACCAAGAGTGATGTGACAAATGAAAACACAGGTCACTGTTTCCTTTCCAGATTACATTTATTTTAAATAAAACTAATAGATGTATGTGCCGCAGACAGTCATCATGGCCATGCAGCCTTGACATCACATTAGAGTGTGGGTAGTTGAAGGAGCAGACAGGTACTGTCAATTAAAATAATTCTTTGTGGCATTTAATGCTGTGCAGTATAAATAGGAAAAAAAATACAACACTGAATAATAGCTAAAAACTGGTTTATATGTCAGACACAGATAACCATCAGCTGGTCTGTGTTTTTCCGTTGTGTCCATCATTTTTACTCATTTTAAACAGTGTCACTACAAGGTCAATTTATGGTCGTTGTTCATAAATAAATACATCTCATACTCTTCCAACCGTTTTACCTCTAAATGCTCATTAGCTTTGATTTTTCCCAAACCACCGAAACATACTTATTTATAAATAAAACATCAGCCTCCTGTGTAGAGAGTGTAAGCACTTAGCAGAAGGTGTATGCATTAGTATTGTCAGTGCTTGCATGTCCCAGTTACACGCAATACTCTAGAACCCATGTGAATCCTGCAAATGGCAAATAATTTTAGAATTTCAGCTACAGCCTTGAATTTTTTCAGAATCCAAAAATTCACAGTACAGAAAACTTCAGCTGATTCTAAAGTCTTTCCCTGATCACTGGCTTTCGACCCTAAATTTACTTTCTGTACAGTATAAACAGATTCCCATAAAACCCCAAAGTATTTCAAACACAAGACATAAAATATAACATTAACTCCTGTAGTCATGCTATCTAGTGAAGCAGCGTTTTAAAAAAATATCACCAGACATTAGCCAATGAGCCATGTACAGTAGCAATGCAGAGGATGGGTGTTTTGTGTGTTCTCTAAAAAAAATGAGTACCTTTGATATAGCACAGGTAAAGTGTGAGCTCTATCATCAGGCCAAAAATGGTATTTACAACCAATTTTGTTAGCTAAAACTATTAGCTAAGTGCACCACTCACATGACGCACATGTTAAAGGCTTTCACGCTAATCAGCAGTTGTTTAAAATAGATTGACTAATAAAGTAACATTCAGAATGAAGAATGCAATTAAAAAAGGATCAAGAGTGTAAAAAGATTAAATGAAGGCAAAAGAAGAAAAATACTGAATAAGAGAGATGGAATGGGAGAAAGAGCAAAGGACGTATGAATGCATTATTTCTTTTTTTTTTGTGTGTGTGTTTAGTATTCATCCTGGTCCGGTGCCTGTTCATCGATTTCATTATCCTCTGGGGGAGCAAAACCATCCTGAAATGAAACATGTTTCACAGTCAGAAATCCACAACCAAGCAAATGGAGTATTGATTCAATAATGCTATAAGCAGTCTCTTTTGTGGCTCATCCAATTAGCTATCTAGTTTAGCTAGTTTGGCTTGCAGAGCATAAAGTGTTCTAGGTTGAGGACATGTGAAAGTGGCAGTGGTGGTAAGAACCAGTTTTCCTAACCTAAACTACTAACTAGACTATCAATCACAGGCTAACAACTTTGTAGATTAACCAGTCCCAGGCTTGCCAATCATAAGCTTAATCAGTCACAGGCTATCCAATCACAGATTAACCAATAGGCTAATCATTCACAGACTAATAAAAAATAAGCAAACCTAACCTTTTTGTGGCTCATCACCTTGTTAGCTAGTTTACTCTGGCTTGCAAATGTGTCTCATCACCTAGTGAGCCCTCAGTTTTATGTCATAATATGCACGCTCCCGACAAGTAGGCTGTCCCAATTTATAGGTCCCTCAAAAAAGATGCCTACTGGGGTATCTCATTTTGGCCAAATATTGGATTGGATGTTTCCTCAGGTGCTGAGGCAATCCTGCAATGCAACGCAGCACAACTTTTGTTTGTAGATGGCGGGCAAAAGTGGCTCGGCAAGCAGCGAAGTCATCTTCAAATGTACGTTATTCTGATTTTCGGTGGTATTTTATTTGTTTTCTTTTCATGAAGGTGAACAAATTACTTATAGTTTGCAATTTAGGTATGTCAGTGACCATTTGACAGTTTTTGGCACGCCAATCCATTAGTATGCATGCTAGTGGATTTTGAAGCCTTAGGCTACTGTTTTGAATAGCCAGTTGGCTAATAAACTACCTGGCCAATGACCAAGTAGCTTAACTAGCGATAGGTTTTGTCAAATGTTTACTAATGACAACATCTTAACGTTGATCCGGTTGTGTGAGTCTTGAAAGATTTGGCAGAATACAAAGAGTTATATAATGCTTTTCTGTAAAGATGGCTAGCTATTTTGTTGTCCATGTGCGCATACACGAGTTGTTTCCCCTTTTTCAGGGACCAGATCAGCGCTTGGGGCATTTATAAGGGCTTGTATAGAGAGAGGCTGTATACTGGGAGAGAAAGTCTGCTTTGCCAGCCAGGAAGTATAAAAAAGTAGGGTGTTTGGGTCCCCAGTTACATCATGGCTTTTCAAATCTTATCCACATAGGTTGTAGCTGCAGGTTTTCATTGGAAACAAGCTCCCCTGATTCTCCTTAATTGGGAAAAAAAATTATTGATGAAAACCTGCCACACTCTGCGGATACAACTGGACACCAATAAGTTAGTTATGCATACTCGGTTATAGTATAAAATGTAACAACAGCTAATCATATCTTAAAACTAAGCAGAAGTGGTTAAGTGCTTTCCTAATCAAGTTAAAATTTTGGTTGAATAAAGTTGGATCTTTTAATTTCTTTATCTATTCTTTAAGAAAGTTATAACCGCTAATTTGATTTTGTTAGCTGACAGGACTGTCCCTTGGAATTGGGGCAAAGATGGCAAAACCTAAAAAAACCCCCAAAAAAACCCATTTTATATATATATATATATATATATATAAGGCAAGTTCCAACAAAGAGCTTATAATTAACATTAAATTAGCCATAACCATAACCGAAAGATTAAGAATTGATCTATTTTAGATCAATTCACCTTATTTGTGCATTTCTGGAGGTTAGATAACAGGTTTGCCTTTATTTTAGGAACTGAAGACTGGACCGTTCAGGAGTGGGACTGACAACCATCACCAAGGATCATGCTGCCTGCTGGTAGTGAGTACTGTGCAAAGGACCCTTCATCATGCACTGATCCAGGAAAGCCTATAGAATCATCCAAAAACCTTTGCCTGAAGATCACATACAGCCTGCAGCTGCACAGATGGGTAGAGCTTCTCGATACTGTAACACTGCATCAGGCTCTCACCATGTGGTGATGTGTTAGCATTGATCCACTTGTACCATCGCAACACACACTAACACACACTAGCATGGCACCACTATGTCAGTGTCACTGCAGTGCTGAGAATGATCCACCACCCAAATACTACCTGTTCTGTGGTGGTCCTGACCACTGAAGAACAGGGTGTTCAGAGGAAAGGTTACATATGTAAATTACATATGTACACCGTTTAAGTACAGCAGTGGTGCTTGAATTCTTACATTTAAGCATCTGACAACAACTGCTGTCCATTTTGCTGCTTCATTCAGAGTAAATACAATGAAAATCACCTTATAAACCGCCAAAGCAGGTAAGTAAATGCTGGTCTCATGCAGAGGGCGGAAACAAGTGGCGACATCATTGCTGTCTAAATTCATCTGTCTTATAAGGATAGACAATGGTTGGAACGCTGTCTACTTAGACAGCTGCCTATGTAGACATCAGCTACTAAGAGAGCTCACTACGTTTTGGGACACACCCATGGAATGTTCTGAGCCGAGAATACGTGAGAGTGGCAGTGGTGGTGGCAACCAGTTACCCTAACCGAAGGGTGTTTTTCAGTCTTATCCCCAAAGGTCTGGTGTGGCTGCAGGTTTTCATTCCAAACAAGCTGAAGCACTCCTGATTCTACTTGATTAATCAATTGGTATCAGTCTTCAAACCGTTGATCACGTGTGCTTCTGCTTTATTGGAAAGAAAACTTGTAGCCACACCAGCAATTTGTGGACTGCCCTAAAAAAATCAACTATTTAGACCAATCAATCAAAAGTTAATACATCATAATGAATCATAGATTAACTAGTGGCAGGCTAATTTAATATAGATTAACCAGTCATAGGCTAATCAATCATAGGCTAAATGATTATACGCTGATGGGCCACTTCATTAATTATACCTCCTTCTATCTACACTATTTGTCTGTTTTATCAGGTCTTACCATATAGGTGCACTTGGTAGTTCTATTAAAATTCTATTACATTAAATGTAATCCATCGTTTCATCATATTCCATCTTACCCTGTCCTACAATGGTCAGAACCCACACAGGACCACCACAGAGCAGGTGTTATTTGGGCGGTTGATCATTTTCAGCACAGTGTTGCACTGGTAGGAGTGGATTAGACACAGAAGTGTTGGTGGAGTTTTTAATCACTGTTTACTAACTGTCCACTCTATTACACACACCTATCTTGTTGTCCCACCTCAGGGGTGCTCTATCCTGGTCCTGGAGAGTTCAGATTCAACACACCTTGTGCTGAGTGTAGTTTTGTACTGCTCGATGGATGTTAACCAATCACAAGCTAACTAATCATATCTTAACCAGCCACAGGTTAACTGATCATAGATCAATCAATCATACACTAACCAATCATAGGTTAATCAATCATACCCATCATAGGCATACTTATCAAAGCTCCATTTGAGCTGGAATAGATTTATTAGAGGGGGTCCGGTAATTTAATTGGTCTGTGATTTGAACAGTCATTTCATACAGAATAAAGGATCTCTGTAATTTCCCCAGATCACTCTAAATCGCCTGGAACATCAATGTTTATAAGTTTTAAATGGCCTATGGTAGCCAGTAAGGACTGACATATCCATGACCGATGACCATAGAAAGTGATGTAAACCTTTTCTTTTGTGTGTGGCTGACATTTTGGGTGACATTTAACTTACCCCTCTCAGTGTTAATACTGGAAAACTAGAAGTAGAATAAAATGCATGTATTTCTAAACCACACCTACGTCTGAGCACACACATAAAAAAAAAAAAAAAACATATAAAAAATACATATTTTATTGTTCCCATGAACAACAGATATCATTAGACAAAACCAAATAGCTCCAATATAGCTACATAACCTCTGTGTCTGTACACATCTCATTAATTGTGTTATTTGCTTTGATCTATGGGGAGATGTGCACACAACATTTGATACACAGTCATTTTGAAAATGGATATTTAATTAACTGGTAACTAACATGTACTTGCCAATACTTATCCTAACAACAGTGAGCATACCATACCTGTAAAAAGTGATAATACCTGTATAAGTTTGTATAAGTTTCAATAGATGCTTACTTGTCTAGAATGTTTGCTTAAAAATGGGTAGTTTCCTATCACATGAGAGTGTAGGAAAGTCTTGTTTAATTTATTTCTAGCAGAATTATCTAGTTGCAACACAAGTTTTACGAATTCACCAAATACTTACATTACACTTACACCTTACATTATTTTTTCCATTGTTTGGTGCAGACAGGTTTCAGTAATAATGCACAAACTTTTTACTTTTGGATGTAATGAAGCTGTTGTTAGTGTTATATGTAATGCATCTAAAAAGCTATTTAAACCCAAAAAGGAAAAAAAAATATCTACGTAGTTATTATATTGCATTCAAAATCCAGAGGTTGTGCATCATTGCTGCAACTTGGCAACAACATTTGTTTTGTTTGTGTATTGTATTCAATACTGCTGAAACACTATTGAAGATCAAAACACAAAATTAATATAAAGTAGTTATTGTATTACATTCAAAATCCAAATGTTGTGTCTGATTGTTGATACCTAGTTGCACCATATACAATTGTTTTTAGTGTTGTATGTAATGCTGCTAAAATATTATTGGAATGAAAAACACAAAATACATACAAACAAAATTGTTATTGGATTAATTTTATACATCAATAATGATGCTGCAATATACACAGTTGTTTTTAGTGGTCTATGTCATGCAGCTAAAATGCTACTGAAATTCAACTTACCAAATAGTGCCCAACAAAACACAAAACACATTGCCTTTTTCCTTTCATTTGTAAATCGGCCATCACCAAAAACATTGTGGATTTTGGGGTTCCTGTCATAAATTTGAGGATTAATTAATGTATAATGTAATTAACTGCTGCACCAATTAAGATGGAACAGGAAAATTCGAACAAGGAGCTGGTAAAAAGGAAGCCAACTTCAGCCTCATTTGTTGACTCAATGAGATGTTGACTCAAGCAGGACTACTACTACTATTTAGGAGCTCTGAGGTTGACAAATTAAAGAAGGTAATTTACTCTAGAATTATTACTTAGAAGACTTGTAAAAACTAGACATGACAGATTCGTACTAAATAAAGATCATGGAGCTCATCAGTAATCACTTAAATTACAGCACATTCCTAGGTAATACCAGTCTTGCTCGAATATAGATTAATAGATTTTATATATATATATATATATATATATATATATATATATATATATATATATATATATATATAATATAGATTAGGGCTATAGATTAACCAATAATAAATTTAATAAATAAAAAAAAAAAAAATGAAAAAAAAAGAATGAAAATTTCAAAGAGTTTTCAACTCCGAGAAGCCTGGATCAATTACGTCAATTTATCAATTACGAGTCTCAAAGCCAGTTCTTGAGGTTGGCAACCCTAACTATAAAACTAACTATTCAAATCCTGTTGGTATAATGGCGATGGACTTCCAGAGTTTAAAAGGTTAATATATAGTTGGAGTATTTATCATTGGGAGCTCATTATACCTCAGTAGCATAGAGAATGTCGACAATCTTGGTAAGGATGGGATTATTCTCGCTTTCATGCTGCTGGCAGATGAGCTCAATGTCACGGAGTTTGCTGAAGTAAAAGTCTCTCTCCTTCTCCAGACCATCTACTGTCAGCTTCAGGTCCATCAGCTACACAAAGAGGACAACACAGCCAGAGCAAACCAAAGGTTAAAAGCAAGAGAAAAATTCATTTTAGTGCTCAGTGTTGAGGGTGGGACTCTCTAGTCACCTCTTGATTTGACTCTAATCTATTAAGAGGGCTGTGATGAGATTATAAAATGATCACTGATGCTTCTTGATGCATTTTTTTTTATACAGGGTTTCATTTTTTCTTTTTCTCACTGTGTGACAACTTGGTAATTTTAAAGCAAATTATTTGTAATAGTCCATAATGAATTTACTTCCAATATTGTTTATGAATGAATCAAATAGAAGCGACGAAGTCAAATGGAAGGCTCTCATTCACTGCTCTTGTTTGGAGCACATGAGAGGCTACCTGCTACTCTGTGATAAAATGCGCTGTTGTGATGACACAAGATCCTGTGGAACTGGATGTCCAGGCATCACGTTACAGTTATCCTACCTCTTATTTTTAGTGATTTCATGACTTTGGTTTTGGTCTCACTGTAGAAAGAGGGGGCCAAATGGGAAGCTTTGATAGTGGTGAGAAAATAAAACTATCACAAAAATGAGTTGCAAACATATTAAGATATTGCACACAAACAGGAGAACCTGGTACCTTTTTTCTCTTGCAACATTTTTTTAGGATAGATCTTTTGTGACAGATAGATCTTTTTTTCTTTGCGCTTTCCTGCAGTACCTTCCTCTTTTACATTACTCATTTCTCATCAGCAAGAGCTGCCGCCGCACAGCCCGCCATTTCAACTAATACCATCATGACAGACGTTAGCCAAGCTGGACCTCAGGTGTGATTTTATATATATATATACACGCACACACACACACACACACACAGTCAGGCCAAAAAAATGTCCCCACCTGGATATTACAACTAAGCAAATAGGCAAGAGCCTCCCATTGGATAATTATTGCATGGGTGATTATGTTTCAGCTGGCAACAAGTTTTTTAACCCTAACTGATGCAGGAAGTAGCTTCTCATCTGTTAAACAACAATGTCGAAAAAGACATCCTGTGGTCGTGGAAAAGAAGGGAACTCAAGGGATTGGGACTAAACAGCTGTGTAGCCTTAAGAAAACCACTTATCAGTGAGGCTAACCGGCAAAAACGGCTTCAATTTGCTAGGGAGCATAAAGATTGGACTCTGCAGCAATGGAAGAAGGTCATGTAGTCTGATGAGTCCAGATTTGCCCTGTTCCAGAGTGATGGGCGCATCAGGGTAAGAAGAGATACGGCTGAAGTGATGCATCCATCAGGCCTAGTACCTACTGTACAAGCCTGTGGGGGCAGTGCTATGATCTGGGGTTGCTGCAGTTGGTCAGGTCTAGGTTCAGCAACGTTATGTACCCAAAGAATGAGGTCAGCTGACTACCTGAATATACTGAGCAACCAGGTTATCCCATCAATGGATTTTTTCTTCCCTGATGGCAGGGGCATATTCCAAGTTGACCATGCCAGGACTCATCGGGCTCAAAGTGTGAAAGAGTGGTTCAGGGAGCATGAGACATCATTTTCACACATGGATTGGCCACCACCGAGTCCAGACCTGAACCCCATTGAGAATCTTTGGGATGTGCTGGAGAAGACTTTGCGCAGTGGTCCAAATCTACTATCATCAGTACAAGATGTACTTCGAGAAAAGAAATGCAACTCTGGACAGAAATAAATGTGACATTGCAGAAGCTTGTGGAAACGATGCCACAGTGAATGCGTGCCGTAATCAAAGCTAAAGGCGGTCCAACGAAATATTAGAATGTGTGACCTTTTTCTTTGGCCAGGCAGTATGTGTGTGTGTGTGTGTCTATATATATATATATATATATATATATATATATATATATATATATATAGCCCTAACTAGCTATAAACACTGCTCAATTTAGTAACTGAATACAAAGCAGTAACACTTTACATTAAGCGTACACGATCTGCCAGTAATTAAGGCATTTACTAATGAATAACTAATCAGAAAGCAATAATTCATTAATCAGGAACAAATGAACAAGTTACATATTAGCAACTACAAGATGAAATTAATAACACACGTACTAATGAATGAAGGCTTTCTTCAACATCTGAATTGATCAGAAATTCAATGTGTTAATTAATGTGTGAATTTGTTGTCACAAATCCCTCTCAGACACAGTGCTTTGGAATGTTGGGTCTATTTAAGTCAACTGTGTTCTCTCTGTAGCTCAACATTGCTTGTCGTCGTTTTCTCATCATCGTCCTTCTGTTTCACCATGCTGTGTAAGCAGTCCTCATATTTGCCTGTATCTATTTGTCAGGTCTTGAGTTTATTGTTTTTGATTTCTTGTGTTATCTTGTCAGTTTCTACTTAACTAGTGTCAGTTTATTTAAGAAAATCAAACACTTACACTGACAGCTTTTCGCGACTAATCCTCCTTTGTAACAGTTGCCATAGTTTCATTTCATTGTTCATGTTAAAATATGACACATTTGAACTCCTGAGGGAATGGTTCATTCTACAGTTACTACTGAATTCGGAAATTAGTTAATAATTGATAGGGGCAGTGTAGCGCCCTTCTTCCAGTGTCATAAGATTAATTCTATGCACATTTTTGTGCTTTACATCATCTTGTACACCTGATGGAACTCAACTGCTATTTTACAAGCTCCTGTTGTGCTGGTTGATCAGAGTAAGGAAAGAGTAAGGATTGTCAGAGTAGGGAAAATACTATGCAGTGTCAATTTTCAATTTATTATAAGGAAAGCAATGATTACTGATTCTTCATGATGAATTCATAATGTCTGTGCCCCTTAAAGTAAAGCGAAGAATCAATCATACTTTATTACTGATTAAATACAGATTCATACAAATGTTTGTGCCCCCTTAAGTGAAGTGATGAATGAGTCACAATTTATTACTAAGAGCTTACAAAACAGAAGGGATTAATCATTACTTACCAAAGTGGCAGTCACTGTTTTGCCCTCACAAGAACAGTGATGAGTGATAAGGCTCATAATATGGCTCATATAAAAATGACAAAATAAATTATCATCATCTTATGACTTTTACACAATACCCAGAGCATGTTAGTCTAAAAAGGTGTGAGGCACGAAAATACATACTAGCAAACACTCACAACACTCAACTAGGCAATACCATGTTGAAACATTGTATCTCTGATGTAACATGCGTATTACTCTGGTATGGGTATGCATAACTCACTTGTTAAAGTACAAAAAATGCTTTTATGTTGATCTGAAAAGATTTTCTTTATCATTTCAATGATTTTCATTCGCTTGTCTTAAACAGACAAGACTCTGGCCGCTTGACATATAGCAATTATTGCAATTACTGCCACCTACTGGCAAAGAAAAATAGCTTTCATTTTCAGCTGCAGAAACAGTTGAAGAGTTTCATTCTGAAATGCTCTGTTTCCATTACTGAAAAAAATAGATGTAACACATTTTGTGTATAAACATTTTGTGCCAATTGTGTACAAACATTTTGTATGCTTAATTAACACATGAATTCCTGATGAATTCAGACCCTTTATTACCATCATCTTTATTCATTAGTACATGCATTAGCAGTTTAATCTTATGGTTGTTAATATATAACTTATTTGTTTGTTCCTGATTAATGACTCATTACTTTCGGAATTAATAATTAGTAAAAGTGATTACTGGCAGTTCATGTACCCTTAATGTACAGGGTTACCAACAAATCTAATGAATTAAATCTTATGTCTATAAAAAAAACAACATTAAAGCAAATTGTAAACTAACTATCTGTGGTCCAGCTTGGCTGGAGTCAGTTATGATGGCACTCGTTGAAATGACGGGTTGGGCGGCGGCAGCTCCAGCTGATCTCTCTTCTCTTCCCATGCCCCCAAATCAAAAGAGGTCAAAACTGTTGCACAAACAAAAAAGACGCAAAAGGGGAAAGTACTGCAGAAAAAAAAATCGAAAAAATAGTGACGCAGAAGATTTATCCTAAAAAAATTTTGCAACAATTTATCTTCTTTGTTTGCAATATCTAATTAGTTTTGGAACTCACTGAAACCTCATTTTTGTGATAGTTTCATTTTCTCGGCACTAATAAACTTGACTCCACACAAAAAAGGAGTGCTGTATCTCGGCTCCAAAGTGTGCAACATACGGCAAAAGCCTACTTCTCAATGACTGAGAACAATCACAAAGCAATAAAAGCTGAGATAGAGTTTGTAATTTGCTTGGCCATTTCCGAGTTGGGTGGGAGCTTTGACATTGCTTGCTTGTTGGCAGCGACTACAAGCAGGCAGAAAATGGTTGGAAACATGCAATATAGTTTCTCACGCTTGTCATTTTTCCAAAATATTTAAGTTTAGTTTGACGCAACTTGAATGTGGCTCTTGTCCAGGTCCTTTTTCCCTTTCAACTTCACAGAAGCCAAAGTGCTTCCATATGCTACCTCAGGGGTTGGCAACCCATGTCCCTTTTACTGCCCCGATGCAGCACTGCATCACAACTTCATTTCTAGGTAAAAATAAAATCACTCTTTTGCAGTAAAATGAAACTCTGCTGATTGTTCTAACACAGATTTAACAATAAATGGTACACTGGAATTAATGTAGCCTATGACTGCTAGTTTACCTAGCTAGTAGCTAACGAAAAGGCAAAGAGAACAAATTAAGACAAACATTGAAAATTTGGAGATGAATACTTATTTGCATTGATAATCACTCCAGCTAGTTTCCTGATACGTTTGATCTGCATTGAGATTTAACTCAAACACTAAGCTGAAAAAGCTGAAGTCAGCTTATGGTTTGAATTTCCTCGTTCCACCTTAAATCGTGCAGCAGTTACATTCTGGTGCCTCAAGCACCATTTAAGGTAGAACCGAAAAATTCAAACAAGAAGCTGGCGAACGAGAAGCTGACATCAGCCTCATAAAAAGTAGAACATTGAGAGACATTTTACTCAAAACTGTTTGGTTGAAGTTTCCTGCTGGTGATGCGGCTACAGCCGTGCTAAAGATTTGGATTGCTGACTCCTGCACTAGCTTTTAATGTAGTGTGCACACTGTCTGTGCGCCGTACTTCCGCATTTCCAATTTCCACATTTTGCGTTCCTTCAACATGATGTTATGTATATTTTAATTGAAAATCGATTTTTGACGTGTGAATTGATTCAGGATCATCCACATGCGCATCGTGATGCATCTAAGAATCGATCCCCCCCCCCCCACTCCTACTCAGTGTAGGGCTGCCTTGACTGTAATAGCGCTCATACCACAATTACACCTTAACAAAAAATAAAACCACTTCATCACTCAATGCTCAGTGGACTGAACACAGAAAAACTCTAGGTGAAACAATCCTTATAATGTCACAAGCAGAGCCAACCTGTAGGCTGAATACGGACATATGCTATATAGTCAAAGGTATGTGGACACCACCATAATTATAGTTCAGGTGTAACAGCCATACCCACTGCTAACTGGTGGATAAAAGCACATATCCTTGCACTCTCGATAAACACTCACTAAAGAATGAGCCACACGGAACAAATCAGTGACTTTAAACATAGCACTGGTCATAGGATGGCAATAGTCTGTGAAATTTCAGTCCTGCTAGATCTGCCCCAGTGAACTGTAAGTAGTATTATTGTTAAATTTAAGAGTCTAGAAGCAACAACAACTCAGGCATGAAACGGTACAACACACTGAGCACAGCTGCTGAGTGCACCTTCTATTTAATAACTCACTTATAGTTCCAAAATGCTTCTGGAGGCAACATCAGCAAAATAACTGTGCATTGGCAGATTTATGAAATGGGTTTCCATGGCCAAGCAGCTACACACAAGCTTAAGATTAAAATGCATAATGCCAAGCATAGGGCAGGGGAGGGCAAGTGGAGTAAAGCATGCCACCACTAGACTCTCGAGCAATGGAAATGTTTTCTCTGAAGTGATGAATCACTCCTCACTGTCTGGCAGTATGACAGATGAATTTGCACGGTGAATGCCAAGAGAATACAATTTATCAGAATGCACAGCGCCAACAGTATAGTTTAGTGGAGGAGGAATAGTGGTCTGGGGCTACTTTTGCGCTTGACTCCTTAGCTCCAGTGAAGGGTAATGTTAATGCTACAGCACGCAAAGACATTTTAGGCACATATATGCTTCCAATTTTGTGGCAAGAGTTTGGGGAAAGCCATTCCTGTTTCAGAACCAAGCTCCATGGCCTGACAAGTGGAGTGTTATGGAACTCCTCTGGACTGCACAGGGCCCTGACCTCAACCCCACTGAACACCTTTGGGATGAACTGGAATGTTTATTATGAGCTAGGCCTTTTTGTCCAACATCAGTGCCAGATCTCACAAATACTTTTAAGTTCCCACAGACACACTCCAAAATGTTGTGGAAAGCTTTTCCAGAATATTAGAGGCTGTTATATCCACAAAGGGCTGGCAAATTCATATTAATCCCTACAGTTGTGGAATTAGATATGGGAGAGCCACATGGGTGTAATATATAGGTGTCCACATACTTTTGGCACTAGAGTATATGTAAATGTCTTGGTTTTTCTAGTAAGTTGTAGTATACTTTAATGCACATTTACCATTTGTTTGTTGAATTTAACACACTGAAAAAAAACATACTGGCACATTTATATATTTTAGGTCTTAGTTTTTCCAATATAGGAAAGTCCTTATGAAAAAGTCTGTTCACTCAGCAGCATCTTTGTAACACGGTCAGGCAGTTATTTCCAACCATACAAGATGCGGCTGCTGTCTCTTTGAATGGCCTAATAACTTAAATGACCTAATTTTTTGACCTAATTAACTTAAACTGAAGGTCAGATTTCTAAAAACATATTAGTAATCACTGGTAAAATCTGAAAAATCTAAATGGTTTACAGCATTTGGCTCACATTAACATTAACAGTTTTTTCAGGTTGTTGCTGCTGCTGGTGCGAACGAGGGGGCTTTACCCACGTGCGGCATAACTAGCAAGTTGATTGGCGGGACTTTCCCTGTAAACAGATTCCCATTCACATTTCAACCAGTGACCAGTCTCTTTTATAACATTTCTTGTCAAACTTAGCAAGCAAATAGAAATTAGCCACTAAAATTTGCCAATAAAAAGTGCCATATTTAAGTATGTATTAACTTATTTTCACTTAAGAAATCAACAAAACATGTCATCTGTTCAAACGTTTGCATACAACTGTATTTAGAAGCATCTGTGTGTGTGTATTTGGGTACACCTGTTGGTTGAGTTCCATGACCTCAGCATCACTGCCTCCATTCCGTAACATGGGGGTGCTGCGTCTCACACCAGTGAAAGGGGCAGAGCTAGGTGGCCGCTGGGGCATGGGCATGGTTTTAGGTCCTGTTGGAGAAGTCCTTTGAGGCCCTGCACCAAACCAGAGTCAATCACTGCACAGAGGTGAATACACCAACCAAAACCAAACAGCTCACCAATAACTAGTGAGAACCAAATATTTAAAATAATCAAATGATGCCATGGGTGACACCAGTTATTATATTTGAGTACATCAGGCTAATAAAACATACAGCTCTGGGCAAAAGTTTCTGGCCCTTGAAAAAATAATATATAAAGCTATTTATCTTTGCCAGTATACCTCAAACAAAAATCAATTTCAAAGCAAAACCAGAGGTGTCTCGGTCTCAGTACCATGAAGTCAGTTATGAAATTGTAGATTAGTAGCATCATAAAAAACAAAACAAAAAAATAGAAAATGTTCGCTCCAGTACTTCCTGCTTTTCACAGAAATATTTTTAGTCTATTAAAGAATGAGTTTACCTGGGTTGGACGAAGGGGTGATATCCTGGCCTTGTCGTGCTGCCTGGGGGTCGTACTCTTTGCCATCATAATTTGCATCAAA
This sequence comes from Pygocentrus nattereri, assembly GCF_015220715.1. Classification (NCBI taxonomy): domain Eukaryota; kingdom Metazoa; phylum Chordata; class Actinopteri; order Characiformes; family Serrasalmidae; genus Pygocentrus; species Pygocentrus nattereri. The sequence continues at coordinate 28,693,031 of NC_051211.1, forward strand.
GAATTTCTTAAACCACTGAACAAACTCAAAGTTATCCTGGAACTTTCCCTTCACCAGCTTTTCAACCGGAATGATCTGCATCAAACACAAATAATGTATATAATAATAATAATTTTCTGATAACTTTTTTTATATTAGTATTAATGCATCTGTTAAACTGAAAATGTACTCTCATCCCACAGCAGTGTTTCCCACCCGGTCCTCAAGGCCCCCAAGACGTTTTTGTTCCAACCTAACTTGTAACGTAGACCATGGGGGGAACTGTACTGTAATTTGACAGTTACAGTATTCTTAGGTCATTCCTTAAATTGTAAAATGGATTGTCAGCTCAACCCAAATAAATAAATAAATAAATAAATAAATAAAACGTCATGTAGTAAGAAGCAAAATTAGCAGTAGATATAAGCTACTAAAATTCAGAGCTACTGTCTGCTCATAACTGTATGGGCATGTCAGAAAACAAAATGCTTGACAGTGGCATCTTCAAGGCAATATAAGCAACCCACGACACTATCAATTCAGTGTTGTTCAGTCCTACACGTTTGAGCAGAAAAACAGACTACTTTGCTATTCTCAGTCTCTGAATGGTGAGTAAAAAATGCAAAATGTAGAACGAGCTGTCCAATTGATATTTTAGAGATCTAACTACATTTTATATCCAAAACCTATTGCTATAGCTAGTTATATTTCTGAATATACTGGTGGAGAAATTTTGTGTGTGCCATATTTTGCGCTTCTCCTGTAAAGCACAATTGTGAGGAAACATTGTGAGCTTTGATGTTAAGGAGTTTGCTAACATCATTTTATACAGTAAGGGTGGACCGTTAGCAATCGAGCTCTCATAAATTAGGTCAATCGCTTATAATAGGATCATGCAACAGGTGGTAAATGCGTGTATGAAGCAGCATCAAGTTATGCTACAAAAAACATTGTAGTAAACCTTCATAACAAATACCATTAACAGATATAGAAAAACTTAACCTACTCAGAGTTTTGGCTGGGACTCGGAGCATTAAGAGAGAAGTCACTTTATGAGAGGATGAGGAATGTGATTAACTGCCATATACATACTTATACATACCAAAATATGTCCCACTCAACTCAAATCAAACAGAGGAAACTGCTGGAAGGAATTTGAAAAACCTCTCAACAGAAAACAACAAAAGCGTTCTTTCTCTTCCAGTTCATTTTAAAAACATCACAAGAACTAGACATAATAGTTTTAATAGTTTTCAAAAAGTTTAATTAAGCAAACACCTAAATTGGTAACAATTGAACTAGTTTAATTCAACTCTGATTAAACAATGGTTCAGTGAAAATATTTTGAGCTGACTTCTTTTTACAGTGTAGGTTCACCAATGGCTCTCACCTTATCCACATTCATTTTCTTGAAGGCTGCTTGTAGTACTTTGAAGTTGTGAATGCACTCATGCTCCAGTTTTGCTTGAAACTTCACTTTCTTCAGTAGAATGCACCCAGGGAACAACATGTCCATAAACTGGCAATACGCTGCACCTGAGAGGCATCATATGGGGGGAAAAAAAAGATGTCTCTCATGTGTAGAATGACTGATTTAACCATTGTGCTATAAAGGTAATTATGAAGTTTATATTCAGATTCATAAAGTTTATATTTATATAATTCATAAAGTTTATATTTAGATTCAGCTTAGAAATGAAACCTGCAGGAAAGTAGATCTCCAGACGAAAGGCTGTAAACCATAAACCACTGGTTTACTTCACCAGACCCCCCCCCCCCCCAAGTTAAGTGACAATAACCTACACATCTACACTGAATGGTCCAATCCACAGCCATACTGACCAGGAAAAAGAGGTCATCTGAATGGCAGCATATTTTGCGAATGTATATATCATTCAGCATTAATGCTGCCTTCACAGAGGAGTGGGTCACCCATTCTATATGCCCCCTATACAATCATGAATACTGGTTTTTGAACTGTGCACTGATAACAAGCTGAATGGTCTTTAGCCCAGAGGACAGTGTCCATGATTTCCAAAAAGAATTTAAAATGTTGATTCGTCAAAACCACAGGATACTTTTTTTTTAATGAGCTCAGACACAGAGAAGGTGGCAGCATTTCTCAATCCTGTTTATATATGGTTTCTTCTTTGTGTTAGCGAATTATTATTAGCGAGTTCTTATTAGAACGTTAGGCTATACCAAGGACAGTTAAGATGGGTCTGATGCTTAAATTAAAGTGTTTTTTGAAGTTTTATCAGGCTTTTTTTTCATTCAAACCTTTAACACTGAAGTGTGTCATCACACAAGAATGTTTCATATTTTATACTATTTTGGACTAAACCGCTCAAATATTTTGGATTTTTGTTTGCACATTTGTTGCATGCTTTGGACTGGAGGCTGACAGGATGGCCTCTCCCGCATACTGCAACCAGGCATAGACTGGACCAAAACACAAATGAGGCCCCTCATTGCATTGTCCATGCTTTTAAACAGCTGATAATTAATTTGTTTGCTTGGCAGCTTTCATTCTGTCTAAAAGTGCGAGTGTGCAGAGAGGGGAGTGGACTGGGTGCTGTGTTGGCAGTATTTGATGATTCATGCTTTGTAATTGCTCTGAATAAGCTTATGCCATCCATAAGTTGCTGTATTTTAATGTTTTGCTGCTCAGGAGGAGGAAGTTCTATTTGTATGAGCTTTGTAATAAATGAGCTTCATTGTATGCTCTGACAGAAAACAAGATTTAAGCTTGGCAACTTTAAAATAATATCTAATGCCCTGTTATCCATCTTTGACTTGTCATGAAGATGTAAGTACACTCCATGAAATGTTGCTTTTTTTTGACATATATATCAGTGTTTGATATTAAGTTAAACAGTACATATGGATAAACATAATAAAATAAATGTAATAAACCAAAAACTATGGGAATTTGACACTGCAATAAATTATTAAACAAAATTATTAAACTGAGATGTCATTTGTCTGTTAAAACAATAATACACCCTTGTATTCAGTAACTGGTAATGCCCCTTTTGGCAGAAACAACTTTAAGCAGGCATTTCCTTTCTACAAATTTCCAGCATCTACTGGGAGAAATTTTCACCCACTCTTTCATGCAGAATTCCTTCAAATGTGCAATGATTGAAGGGTTCCTTGTACAGCCTGTTTCAAACCCACCACAGCATTTCAATTGGATTGGGCTTTGACTAGACCATTCCATAACCCTCCACTTCCTTTTGAGTAACTCCTTGGTGAATTTACTTGTATGTTAGGGATCATTATCATATTGTAAGGTTCACTTTTTCAGCTTCTACTTTTTTACAGATGACATTACTTTCTCCTCAAGCACTTTCTGGTATGACTGCAAGTTGGCCATGCTCTGGGGAACAAAGCAAGCCTCAAACAATTTTAGTCTTCCCTGATGTTCTTTTTAGACAGCAAAGACTTTCTCCAAGCAAACCTCCAGCCTTTTTCTAATGAGAGACAGATGCACTTTTACATTAGTGTCACGAGCAACACATAGATCCTGTGATTAAATTTTGGGATTTTCAGAGACTTCTTTTAGCATCTTACATCTACTCTGAGATTAAATTTGCTGGGGCAGCCATCTGTATTAGTTCTTCTGCATCTATAGATGATCTTCTGGACAAAGGAATTACTGATTTCCAGTAAAACCCCTTCTGTGAGTCACAGGCATCTACACTTTTCTTTCAGAAGGTGTCAGAGAGCTCTTCTGATCAAGGCATGACAATACCCCACATTCCAATAACAAAGAGCAAACCAGACCGGATATCTGAGATTTAAATGCATTCCTATATGATATTCTATTACCTACAACATGTAATAGACTGTTCTAAGCATTATCACCTGATATATAGCATGAAATTGTCCAAAGTCTGCTGAAGCAATAAGAATTCCTTTCACTGGAGATAAAAGTGAAAAACAACTCCTGAAAAACAACCTTACACCATAATCCCCCATCCACCAAACTTTACACTTGGCACAATGCAGTCAGACAAGTGCCATTCTCCTGGCAACCACCAAACCCAGACTCCATCGGATTGCCAGACGAAGAAGTGTGATTCACCACTCTCCACACTGAGTCCAGTGGCAGCGCTTTACACCACTGCATTCCGCGCTTCACATTCCGCTTGGTGACGTAAGGTTTGAAAGCAGCTACTCGGCCATGGAAACCCATTCAATGAAACTATCTACGCACTGTTGAGCTCTTGAGCTGATCTCTACATATACATTTACAGTGGGGAAAAAAGTATTTAGTCAGTCACCAATTGTGCAAGTTCTCCGACTTAAAAAGATGAGAGAGGCCTGTAATTGACATCATAGGTAGACCTCAACTATGAGAGACAAAATGAGGAAAAAAAATTCAGAAAATCACATTGTCTGATTTTTAAAGAATTTATTTGCAAATAATGGTGGAAAATAAGTATTTGGTCAATAACAAAAGTTCATCTCAATACTTTGTTATATATCCTTTGTTGGCAATGACAGAGGTCAAACGTTTTCTGTAAGTCTTTACAAGGTTTGCACACACCGTTGCTGGTATGTTGGCCCATTCCTCCATGCAGATCTCCTCTAGAGCAGTGATGTTTTGGGGCTGTCGGCGGGCAACACGGACTCCAAAGGTTTTCTATGGGGTTGAGATCTGGAGACTGGCTAGGCCACTCCAGGACCTTGAAATACTTTTTACGAAGCCACTCCTTTGTTGCCCTGGCAGTGTGTTTGGGATCATTGTCATGCTGAAAGACCCAGCCACGTTTCATCTTCAATGCCCTTGCTGATGGTTTGCACTCAAAATCTCACAATACATGGCCCCATTCATTCTTTCATGTACACGGACCAGTCATCCTGGTCCCTTTGCAGAGAAACAGCCCCAAAGCCTGATGTTGCCACCCCCATGCTTCACAGTTGGTATGGTGTTCTTTGGATACAACTCAGCATTCACTCTCCTCCAAACACGACGAGTTGTTTTTGTACCAAACAGTTCTACTTTGGTTTCATCTGACCATATGACATTCTCCCAATACTCTTCTGGAACATCCAAATGCTCTCTAGCAAACTTCAGACGCGCCCGGATATGTACTGGTTTAAGCAGGGGGACACGTCTGGCACTGCAAGATCTGAGTCCCTGGCGGTGTAGTGTGTTACTGACAGTAGCCTTTGTAACGTTGGTCCCAGCTTTCTACAGGTCATTCACTAGGTGTGGTTCTGTGATTTCTGCTCACCGTTCTTGTGATCATTTTGACCCCATGGGCTGAGATCTTGCGTGGAGCCCCTGATCGAGGGAGATTAGCAGTGGTCTTGTAGGTCTTCCATTTTCTGATTATTGCTCCCACAGTAGATTTCTTCACACCAAGCTGCTTGCCTATTGCAGATTCAGTCTTCCCAGGCTGGTGCAGGTCTACAATCTTGTTTCTGGTGTCCTTCGACAGCTCTTTGGTCTTCACCATAGTGGAGTTTGGAGTCTGACTGTTTGAGGTTGTGGGCAGGTGTCTTTTATACAGATAACGAGGTCAAACAGGTGCCATTAATACAGGTAATGAGTGGAGGACAGAAGAGCTTCTTAAAGACGAAGTTACAGGTCTGTGACAGCCAGAAATCTTGCTTGTTTGTAGGTGACCAAATACTTATTTTCCACCATTATTTGCAAATAAATTCTTTAAAAATCAGACAATGTGATTTGATGTAATTTTTTCCTCATTTTGTCTCTACCTATGATGTCAATTACAGGCCTCTCTCATCTTTTTAAGTGGGAGAACTAAATACTTTTTTCCCCCACTGTGTGTGTGTATATATATATTATTAATTTCAAATGTAATATATGTATTATGTATTTATTATACATAATACATTAATAATGTAATATATTAATTTCTAATACATATGTTATATTTAACATATGTATTAGAAATTAATATATTACATTAGAAATAAATAAATTATATATATATATATATATATATATATATATATATATACACGCATATATACACACACATATGTACATACATATACACACATATACACACATACACACACACACACACATATATATATATATATATATATATATATATATATATATATATATATATATATATATGTATATATACACACATACATACACACACACACACACACACACACACACACACACACACACACACATATATATACATATATAAATAAAGGATGACAAACATTCCAACTACTTCTTAAATTACAACACCATTTTTCATCACTGTTAATGTTCCAACACTGTTCAACTGTTCATGGGGTGTACTTTCTACTTCACATGACTGTAGCTAAGTGAGCTCTCCCATTAGGACTTCACTCGCTAAAGCGAAGTCTTAACATGTTAGATGAACGACCAGCATAATTACGAAGTAACAGAGTAATCAACTAATCACATTTTGATTTCCAATAGACAGAGAAAAACACAACACTCTGGGCCTTCTGGAAGTCCTAGAAACGTTACTCACTGTTAATATGAGTGGCAGCCTAATCAGTGGGAAAAGTGGTAAACAGTGTCAAGTCAGTGTTTAAGAAGCTTCAAATGTCTGTGGTTAATCTAAAAAACACATTCAGGCAAATCACCAATACCTTAGCACTAAAATCTATTAGAATCTCATAGGGTCGCTAGCATTATTGTAAAGCTGGGGTCATAGGGTTGTTAGCATTATTGTAAAGCTGGGCTTTTTACTCATTTTTTCCTATGTTTCGACACTGCTTGCAGGCATTTTAATATAACCACAGCACTTTGTTTTGTGTCAAAAAACTGTGATATTACTGATCACTTCGAGTGTCATTCTGGTAGTCTGATCATATTCAGAGTCTGATGTTAGCAAGTCAGACAGACTTGTTAACATCAAAATTAAGGCATTTATGTTCTAAATATGTAATCCAACCAAACATCCAGTGTTGTAATGATACACTCCATAAATCTATACAATCTAAATTCATGTATGTTCATAACATTTTGAACAATAATGAGTATAGTCATGTTGTTGGACAACTTACTTAATAACCCTAAAGCTGGGAGGCAAGGGGAGGGCTAGGGTGAGGTGTTGACTGGTGCTGATGGTTTTCATATTTTGGTGTTGACATTATTAATTGCATGTCCACTGTCCACAATGCATACTGTCCCAGTTTTGCATTGTGATGTTCCATGCCTACAGTCATCGCATTTTCCTGTACTTACAGGTTGACAAAATAAATAACAATGTGCAATATACCATCCTTGAATTTAGTTTCTGGTCCTGGATTTCACTATAACAGATTTGTGTGACACTAGGTGACCAATTAGTCACAAAAAGAGGTCACTTAAGTACTAGTAATTACAAAATACAAGAATCGGAAACGGGATTCTGGAACTGGTTTCAAGAAACTGGAACTAAAGACCTCTGCACTGGACAAAAGCAACGTGACAATGTAATGGCAAGTGTGTTAGCTTGAAAAATTATTTGGTAAACAAGAGGCTGATAAGGCATCGAAAATGATGAAAAACAGTGGCAGTTCAATAAGAAAAACCAGCTAAATCCAAAAAAAAAGTGTTGGTTCATATGTGGCACATTAAAACTGAACATTCAGAAGTTCAAGAGATTTTTTTTCTCCTCATGCTCTGTTGTGTAAATGCAGTGAACCTACCTGAGCAAAGCTGCTCTATCTTGGTGTAGGTGAGCTGTAGAGAATCATTGACCCAAGCAAGCATGTCATGTCTGCTCAGGTTCTCTATGGTCATGGATGTGGAGTACACATTCACCGCCATTCCCCAGCTAAAGGGAGAGAATATGATGTCAATGCCACACAGTACAAGTAATGCAGACCAGACATTAGTACATCTATGCTAAAGCCACAAAGAACGAAGAGCTCATTTTGAGCATTAATCAAAAACTTTAGCCAGTATAAAAGAGCTTTGAACAACTGCACACACAAAATCCTAATAACTTTTGTTAAAACACAAAAAGGAAGTGACAAGGTCCTTATGATTTTGTGATACATTTACTTCAAAACAATGGGACCTAACTGCTCACCATCTGGCCATGAGAAGCAGTGATGCAACCCCACTGTATTCTCTAAAATGCAGGGGTATGTCTAAAATAGGGCTCCATCTATGTACTATTACTCTTTGTGTTGCAGTAGAGACATGAAAACAGCATTTTAAAAAGGTGAAAGTGCAGCCTTTTTGTTTATAACATTTACTATTTGTAAATATCTGTGACCTATCCATCCAGAGCTTTTCATATGGGATTAGAAATAATGTAAATATAAGCAGGTAGATCTACAGACCATTTTACTCAAGATTGCTGCTGTTCTCAGAACATTGCATTTTGCAGCAGGAGGTTCTCTGACAATTCTTAATTCACCTTTTTAACTGTAACAGAAACTAACGGCTTTACCATAACAGAGCTTGCAAAAGCCTTAAAAATACTCTCAGGCAATACCACAATTTATTTGCTGAATTTGACATGTCAAAAACAAAAAAAAAACAATAAAACATGATGAATAATGATTGTAATATTTTAGATTTTAATATTTTTTCCAATATCTTAAACTTAGTAAATAACCTAAAAACCTGTAGAAAAGTTTGTTCCCTACTGAGGATATGTTAACTTTGTCACTTCGAAAATCAACAAAACATGTAATTTGACCAGAGTCTACAACTTTTGCATAGAAACAGCATGTGACACGTAGCTGAGAATCAAAGATCTGTAATTGGTGCATGTCTAGAATGGATACTTAGAATGCGTCTGAAATCAGGCAGCATGTGTGTTGGTGTGAAAGTTCTTTTATTTGAGAACTGCACTGTTCTTAGTCCCCAGTAAAAAGATTACATTAATTTCCCTGCTCACATTACAGACCTTTCTGCCCAAACAAACACTTCAAACAGCAGGGGAGATGAGGGCACATGAAGTAAAATGTAGCATGGATATTGTATGTATTTAAATATGTTTAAATGGAATGTGCTTTTGGTCATCATCTAGTATTCCCATAGCAACCTCATGAGTGATGCCTGTAAGAATAGAAGAACCCTTTTGGTGCTATATATCAATCAATTTGAAGAATCCTTTCATGATGTAAGGAAATATGCAAAGGGTTCTTTTAGTGTTCATGGTTCTATACAGAACCATTCTCTTTACTAAAGAAGAAGTGTGCAATATTTATTCACACTCATGGTGGCTACGATAGAGCACCGTTTTGAACCACATAAACAACTCACAGCAAGTGCTAGCAAGAGTAAACTACAGCCTCCACACAATAGGGTTAGTTTTAATGTAATGTTACCTCTAAGCCTCCTATAGCAAACAATGACAGAAGCCCAGGTTCCTTGCATATCAATTCAAATTGTTCATTTTCTGTAAGACTTTATGCACAGATTCATTCAAAAACATACTACTCACTAAACATCCTTGCCTGAGTTTCCCTTTTATCAAGTTTAAAAATTTTCAATTTCAGCTGAAAAGCTCTGCTCATCATGTGTCACTTTTAACAAGGTCAGAAAAGAGAGTAAAACTGAGCTGTAGAGTGAATACTAGCTATACAGCAGGACAGACTTACTCACATTTGTATTTAAAAATGCTCAGCTCCAAGCCTCCATTCACTGTCCTCTCCACTGTAGCTTGGTGATTAATAACTGTAATGTAGAAATACGATGCTGTATCTCTGTGCTGGTTATGGTGTTCAGTAGCACTTGCTAATGCTAATGTTTATATGGTAGGAAGTTTTTCCTCAGTAGGAAAAACTAAACCTGGTGGACTTTTTCTACTCCAAAATAAAGCGCAATGAACGTAATGTGTGACGTGGTGCTAAATATAATAATCTCCTCCAGTCCTCCGCTTTGCAAAACCTGTCTCAGGCAAATTCCTGATGGTTCTGACACGGATTTCTGCGGAATACATTCTGCCATCTGAATGCGTCTGCTTTGACATGGAGATTTTCAGACGTGGGACCACAGCGGCAGAAGTGCAGATTCATACAGAGTTCAAATGTTTTAAGTTTTCCGTGATGTACTTCAGCCACGTCAGACTAGCCTTTCTGCTCATGTTTGAGGAACTACAAGACATGCAAACTGATCTTCTATTAACCGGACTGAGGCCGAAGGACGATTTTTGAGGGACCCTCCACTGCCACTCTGTTAAACGGTGCAGGTGGAAGTTCGATAATGCTACTATTTACAGCCGGATGTGACGATGCAGCGACGGCAAAAAAGGTCCTTTGCTGTTGGAATTATTTAAAAAAATTTTAAATAAAATATTAGGTTGTCCCCTACTCTCCCCAAACAGAGATATCAGCAAATGCACAGATACACTTATCCCTGGAAAACGGTAAAACAGCAGCCAAGGATGAATGAGCTGCCAGTGGTTAAATTCAGGAGGGATCTGTGCTGCAGATTAACTGCAGACTAACAGTGTTTTGTACTAAAAGTGTGTGTTCCAGTCACTGGGGGACAAACAAACACTATGCATTGATTCTCAGGTCACACTGGTAGAACACTAAACTTTGACCAACAGGATCTGCAAGTTGTACCAATTACTCATATAAACAAACACATGAAATCATGAGATCACCTCCTGCTGATGTGTGAACCCGCACTTCAACAAATATGACGTAAGTGTGAATATGACTTGCACAAAGTGATTTAGACTATTGTTGACATGATTTTTTTCTTTTTTTTTCTTTTTTTCAAAAAAGCAGTAATGATGCCCTACCTCTTATTCTTTAACAATACCTTTTCACAATTTTACACGGAGCAGTGACAATGTGTATCGGTTCATTTTTAATAAAAAGATACATTGGTGTAATTTTGTGCTCAAAAGCTTATCAAAGCAGCTGAATGCTAAGTGACTGCTACAAATAACATAGGCACCCTCAGATCTCAGTCGTGACTAAATAAAGGTTATTAAAATCTAGACCGCAGCTCTAAATTGCATTCTGGATTTTTGTTGGACTACCCAGCAGCCAGCCTATGAGAGTTGATGTCTCTTACTGAGTTAGTGACTGATGTCCATTGTTGAAATGTGCATGTGCAAATGCTGCCCATGATAAGCAGCAGGTAGTTATTCACAATTAAATGTTGCTGTCTTACCCTACCATTGACACCAATCTATGGCTAAAAATTGACAGAGGACTGCTAAAACTAATCTTGGGGAATCATAGGTCTTGAAATATAGATCTTACAACCCCATAAAAAGAAAATGCAATGATATGCAAATCAAGTAAACCATATATCAAAGGAAAATATCACAAACACAACATATCTAATGTTAAAACTGAGAAAAATGTATTGTTTTTTGAAAAATATATGTCCATTCTGAATTTGATGCCCACAACATGTTATAAAAAAGTTTGGATGGGGCATGTTTACCACTGTGTTTCATCACCTCTTCTTTTAACACACTCTTTAAATGTTTGGTAACTGAGTAGGACCAATTGCTGTAATTTTGAAAGTGAAATGTTTCCTGTTCTTGTTTGATATAGGATTTCAGCTGCTCAACAATTCAGGGTCTCCTTTGTTGTATTTTTCATTTCATAATGTGCCAAATGTTCTCAGTGGGTGACATGGCACTTTAGCACCTAATACAGGAAGAACGGTTTGGCATAAGCAAGGCCTTCCCTGAAAAAGACATTGTCTGGATGGCAGCATATGTTACCAAAACATGTATCAGCTTTAATATTTAAAAACTGTGCACTGATAACAAGATGAGTGTTCCTTAGCCTGGAGGTCACAGTGTCTTTGAGTTCCAAAAATAATTAAAAATTTTCATTTGTTGGACCACAGGACACTTTTCCATTTTACCTCCATCCATTTTAAATGAGCCTGGGCCCAGAAAAGGCAGCAGCATTTCTAGATCCTGTTTATATATGGTTTCTTTTTTGCATTTTAGAGTTTTAAAATGCATTTGTGGATGCAGCAACAAAGTGTGTTCATAGACAGGTTTTCAGAAGTGTTCCTGAGCCCATGCAGTGACTTCCACTAGAGAATCATGTCTGTTTTTAATGCAGTGCCACCTGAGGGCCCAAAGATCATTGTCGGCAAATACTGATTTTTGGCCTTGTACCTTGCATACAGAGATTTCTCCAGATTCTCTCAGTCTTTTAAAGATTGACTTGTAGATGATAAAATCCCCAAGTTCTTCACTGTTTTACATTAAGAAATGTTATTCTCAAATTGTTGCACTATTTGCCCACACAGTCTTTCACAGAGTGGTGAACCACTCCTCATTTTTACTTCTGAAAGATTCCGCCTCTCTGGGATGCTGTTTTTATATCCGGTCATGTTACTGACCTGTTGCCAATTAACCAATAGGTGTTTTCTTTGGCATTACAAATCTTTACCAGACTTTTGTTGCCCCATCCCATTTTTGGAACATGTTGTTGGCCTGAATTAAATATTGGGTCTAAATGATTTGTACATCATTGAATTTTGTTTTTATTTACATTTTGCACAGTGTCCCAACCTTTGGGGTTGTATAATGGCTAAAATAACACAGTGGTGAGAACATGTATTTGAGGCTGACCTGTGTCTGACTGTTGTTGATTTTTTTTTTCCATCTTGCTGTATAAGCACCCTTAATTAGCTATAATTAACTGTTCCAGTAACTATGTGAGGTTATAATGATGAAGCACTAGCACCAGAATATAAACTGTAATTAATTCATTTACTGGAATTATTACTTTGTAAAGTTACCCTTTTTTTACAACCGTAATGTTAGCTGGTTCAGAAGTTATAACGGCAGTGAGAGAATGAGTTGTTTTTGGTCGCTTTTTTATATTCTCATGAGAAAATGTACATTTTGCTTGACTTTACACATGACTCTGAGTGACTATAGACTTTGTGCAAATCACCACTTTGTAAAAACCTCACTAAGTTAACGTCAGCTTGTGCAAGTAAAAATCATCTTGGAGTCTGAATATGCAGGCTGTGTTTATATAACTTTACACATCAAAATACGTCCTATTCTACATCCATTGACTTGTCTAGTTTTGATTAGTCCCTGATACCATTTATGTATCTGGCTGGCCACCAGTCCATCACAGAGGAAGGGTCTGTGTGTGTGTGTGTGTGTGTGTATATGGTATACCTCTGGACAGCATGTACACAAGAATATAATATGACAATTTCCATTACCTTTCCAAAAACCTTCCAAAACTTTGCAAAAAGCCCTCAGGTTTCTTCTTCTCATGTAGCTCTGGCAGTCAAATTTTCCAAATGCCGTGAGCTTTATGCAGTACTAGTCAAAGGTGGACAGCAAGTCGCTCCTATTTTTGTTTTTAATTTGATTCTATTTAGTTGCACCTGAACTGCTTTGCTGTTCCACTTACTTTGAAGCTGTAGCACTTTATGTAAGGGTAAAATGATACTAAAAGGAAAAGAAAAGCACCTATAACAAACTTTTGTTCTTGTGCTGATGCTGGAGGTATTAATTACAGCTCCATAGGAAGCTCATTATTGGAAGTTTTTTATTGACTTGATTTTTTAAAAATACCAACTCTGGTTGTATTTTTATAGAACCTGTGTAAGAATTTAAAGCATTTACTAAGCACTTAAGTCTTATGATAATATTACTTTTACTTCTTACGTAACAGTACTTTACTTAAGTATGGTTAAGACTACTCAATCCATCACTGGTCCTAGTTAAAATTACACTAAGCTAACTTGACTGTAATTACGTCATCACATTAAAGGTCTAACTGCAAATCAGGTTGGTTAGTTAACCTAGATAATTGGCTATTAAGCTGGCTAGCAACGATAACAATAGCAAAGACTGCAAGAGCATGTTGGACAGGACATTAATATTTAGGTTTTAATTATTACACCACTATATTAAAGAGCAAACAAGCACCATTACACTCTTAGCGAAAGCAGCTAAGTATGTGGCTGTAAATTAGCAACGATAAACTTCTTCAGGAGGCCTTTGGCTACAAACAGACTGGTCAACTGACAACTCAACGGATGCACTAATCAGGACTCGCACACTATGAAAAAATTCCAGCTAAACTGTTTACCATACGCTTTAGTCTTACGATAGTGAGCAAGACTACGAACGTTTGTTCAATGTGCATTACCGAACGGCAAAAGCTTCCAATTTAAGTAGCTAGTTAGTTAACTGGTAGACGTTTCATTCACAATCCTCAAACGGGTCAGGATTCTCACCCTAGTAACATAACTATAACGCTGCTGTGTACACTGTTTGTTTACTAGGGCGCGCGATGACCACAGTAACGTTAGTCCAAATTACATATCATCTAAATAGTGGCAAACGTTTTAGGAGTAGACATTTTACTCACAGTCCTCAAAAGAGGTCCTTGTGTGTTGTGTTGCGTGTCCCTCGGCCCGTCGCTGCGTGTGTTAGCGATGACCGACTGATGAGTGAATCGTTCTTCTGAACCGGTTGTTTTCGACACACTGCACGAACCGATTCACAAGTTCAACTGAACCACAATTTCTGTACCACTTACGCAACTTTGGCCCATCATAGGATGAATATCCGAATTCCATCTTTTACATTACCACAGCATACGATATTACCCTGTAACAATAACCCCCTTGAACTCACTTGCAGTTTTCAGCGTTAGTCTGCTCCCTCTTTCAGTGAATCACGCTGACTTATATTTTTGAATCGACTGTTTGAAACGGACGTTCGAGTCATTGAAACGGACAGGTTGGAGGAGTCGGTTTGATGAAACTGAATCAAATTTCACTCTGCTGAGCGCAACGCTGCGACCGGCTAAGCCAAAGCAGCGCGTACTGAACAGGCAGAGCGCAAACACTTTTTACCCGGCTCGTCACATTAAGCACTCTAGACGAAACGGACTACGGGTTATGGTAATGCTTGTGCTTACATGTAACAAACCAGTAGATTACCTCTAGTCGAAATGGGAGTTTTTGGTTTTGCTGTTTTATTCTGAGGAACACTGCAGGGCCGTGGGAGTCCTACACATGCGCAGTAGTGTTTTTTCCACATGGTACTAAAGAATGAGGTAAGCTCGACAATACGGATGGACGAATGAAGCCAACTTTATAGACACAGTGTTTTCCCTTATTTGGACACCAAAAATATGATATCACGATATACAAATAATAATGCTAACAAGAACAAGAACAGCAATAACAACAACAATAATATAATTATAATATGGTGTGAGTATTTTAGCCTACAATTGTTGTGGTCATTTTATTGATGTTGTTGTTGCTGTTATTATTATTATTATTATTATTATTATTGATGATTATTGTTGTTGTTATTGTTGTTGGTTTTATTATTATATTACAATTAATAATAATAATAATAATAATAATAATAATAATAATAATAACAACAACAGCAGTAAAATTACAAAAATTTTTAGAAGCCCTTCACAATTAACACAAGATACAAGGTTGGGTGACAGCTTGTGATTGAAATGATTTCTCTCATTATTATATCCCTTTTTTAGTATCCCTTTTTCTGAACCAGTTCTTTTGGGTTCTCACTGACTTCAGAGGGTACACCCTCTGGGTAGACCCTCTCCAGGTTTTTGTCTTCTACACGGCCATTAGCGTTTGGTCATATAAGCTGCCAAATTACTCTAATTTAACCATCTGCAACACTGATGTAATATCAAATAAACAGAGATCCACCCCCAAGGTGCAGGAACAATTCTTGGTATAAAAGGTATGAGGGTGCAAGCAGGTAGGCCAGAGGCTCTGCCTGGCCTAAAGGGAGTGAATGAATGGAGGAAAATCATGAATTGCCAGAACTGCTATTTTGTGGACGTACAGTGCCTTGAAAAACTGTTCATACCCTTTTTTCCACATTTTTTCATGTTACACCCACAAACTTAAATGAATTTTGATGGGAGTTCATGTGATAGAACAACACGAAGTAGCAAGTGATTGTGAAGTGACAAGAAAATTATACATGGTTTTCAAAAATTTGTACAAATAAAAATAGGAAAAGTGTGGCGTGCATATGTATTCACCCCCTGAGTCAATACTTTGTAGGACCACCTTTCGCTGCAATTACAGCTGCAACTCTTTTGGGTATGTCTCTACCAGCTTTACGCATCTAGAGGCTGAAATTTTCGCCCATTCTCCTTTGCAAAATAACTCAAGCTCTGTCAGACTGGATGAAGAGCGTCTGTGAACTGCAATCTTGCCACAGATTCTCAGTGGGATTTAGGTCTGGATTTTGACTGGGCCATTCTAACACATGAATATGCTTTGATCTAAACCATTTCATTGTGGCTCTGGCTGTGTGTTGAGGGTTGTTGTCTTGCTTTCGTTTATTTTCAACTTTAATCATTCTACCATATATCCATTTCTTAACTAGTCACAATGTGTGTAATATAAAAAAAGAGTACTAGCAGATAATGTGACAATTATGGTTCATTTATGGCACAGAGCCAGTGTCTTGGAAAACTCGTTTTTACATTGCCAAACAGAGTTGATATGACCAACAAAACTTTATAGACGTAATCCTTGTTTTTCTAAGTTACTGGCAGGAGTGTTTGCTTCTTTCTCTGCTCTATCTTGCTAGTCTTTTATGGCTTTTTACATTTTCAATTCATTGTTGCATATTTTATTATGTATTATATATTGGAGGATTTTGTTTTGTTTAATTTGGGGAACAGACAGTCTCAATTTGGTGGAACCTATGTGGTGTCTCAAGGCAGCTGATAAATGATCAGTTTAGCTTGTTTGTCTGCTGCCTGGCTTTGGCCCTGGTGTGTCAGCAGCTGATTGCCCTACATTGAAGCCTATCTGAGAGATTACAAGCTATGCTATGGGAAATGAGAGCAGCACCCTCCCGTGAGGGGTCCATACCATGCCCACTTGAAGACCCTACAATGGACACCAATTATCTACAAATCCCATTGTTTTCTGAGCACCACTTCGACAACCAGCAGTTCAGCAACCATAACCTGCTGTAGTTTTCGGTGCCACGTGGACCTGGGATGGGGCCACAGCATATTATGGCATTGAACATCATCTGGACTCATTTATACACCTCTTTAATGTTATCTTTAGTTGTTTCTGACTGCCACATATGAATGCCATAAGTACTTGCATGAATGACTGTTCTTGAATATCTACGGCTAGTTAGCAGCTTCAGATTCCCTCTAATGTCTGGCACCCTGGGTCCCGGTATACAGCTAACTGCTTCTGGTGTCCCTAAAGGAGAAGCTATATTCACATGTCATAAAATAAAATCACCTAAAACTAGAACTCTTTCAACAGGCATCTCAGAGGGTGTCTCACTGAGTGGGACAAACCTGTCTATTCTGCCAATAATAAGCTATAATAAGCAATATATATATATATATATATATATGATTCCTAGACTTTATGATTAATCTTGCTTTAACCTATCTGACCTCTTTCTCTTTTCATCTCTGTGTTATAATTTTATCATTGACTGTTTTCAACATATACAGTTATCTTACAATGACAGAATATTTTGATCTTTTAATGGTGAAGTTATTGTCTGGGTAGAAAGGAAATGAAGAAGAAGTAAAGATTACCAAACACAAAGCTTGTTATATTGTCGGTGAATTTCAATTTGAGTGACTATTTTTACATAACAGACATCATAAAGTCATAAGTTTATTTTCAGGGATATCCCACAGAATTTTGATTTTGAGACTTTCAGGTGGTGCAAGAGGTTAACAAAGGAGGTCCCAGAGCCTCCTCAGAACTCCCTGTATTTTGCGCCTTAGTTATCCCCAACAGAAAAAAACAAAAAATTATCGCACAGTTTAAACTGTTGGTGCACTAAAAATCAATTCCACTATTTCACAAACAAAAATGGCAAATCATTAATGAACTTCCCTGAAATTATGTGTTAATATTATTCCATATTTTCAACTAATTTTTCTGTTTGTGTAAAGCACTCTGATATCTGGGAGTAGACATACATATATGCTAGTATACCATTTTCCTTTCAACAACTATCAAGGATTATGAATGATAAATGATTTCTGATTGGTGTACAATTATGAAAATTCATCTTTTACAATACCTGTTAAGAAGTCTCATTTTGTTGGAGTGTTGGATTGCTCAGTGTAGCCCACTGCTGAATTCTCCACTAGATGGCAGTGCATGTGTGTGTACATGGTAATGAGTGTTTAACACATATTAAGTTGTCTAGCTTAATCTGTCTAATAACTTACCTTAGTATTTAAATTTGAGTCATTTTTTCCCCACATTTCCACAACCAAGGAATGTGATGCTTTGATGTAGCTGTAATGAATTACTTCACAGATGTGAATTCCCTCCCTTCAGCAAATATACAACATGAACTAAAATAAATGTTCATATTTATTTACAATGAAGTCAACCGCTGTTATGCTGATGAGTGCAAATGTTGTGGCCAACAAAATGTAGTAGGCTAGAACTCTTAGAAAAATAGGCTATAAAAAGTATATATAAATAAAAAAATATAAAAGGCAATAATACCCAGAGCTGAAGCACATGTGTATGTTATTAGGGGAAGAGCTTGACCTTTGGAACTGTGGGCCTTGGATCCAAGACAGAACCTGGCCAGAGAGCTGAGAGTGGAAGCTTTGCTTATAGACTAACTTTTAAAGAGTGCTTTAAGGCATTTGTATTCTCATTTGTGATTGAATCTATGTGTAATCTAAAAACAAAGCTCCCAGTTTGACAGTTTTACATTCACAGTACACTTCTGCATGAATTATGAAAGGGCCCACAGTCTATACATTTCCTCTTTTTTTTGTTGCCGCTGAGGTCCACTTATGTTTTTCTGGTTTTATGCATCATTTTCTGATTTTCTTCATCCCTCAGAATTACAGTGGATATAAAAAGTCTACACACCCCTGTTCAAATGCCAGGTTTTTGGGATGTAAAAAAATGACAGCAAGACAAATCATTTCCCAACTTTTCCCACCTTTAATGTGACCTATAACCTGTACAATGCAATTGAAAAACAAACAGAAACCTTTACATTGGAAAAATATAAAATAAAAAACTTAAAATAACCTGGTTGCATAAATATGCACACCCGTAAACTAATACTTTGTTGCAGCACCTTTGGCTTTTATTACAGCACTCAGTCTTTTTGGGTAGGAGCCTATCAGTGTGGCACATCTTGATGTGGCAATATTTGCAGACTCTTCTTTGCAAAACCGCTCCAAATCTGACAGATTGCGAGGGCATCTCCTGTGCACAACCCTCTTCAGATCACCCCACAGATGTTCGATAGGATTCAGGTCTGGACTCTGGCTGGGCCATTCCAAAGTCTTAATCTTATTCCGGTGAAGCCATTCTTTTGTTGATTTAGATGTATGCTTTGGGTCATTGTCGTGCTGAAAGATGAAGTTCCTCTTCATCTTCAGTTTTCTAACAGAAGTCAAAGGTTTTTTGCCAACACTGACTGGTATTTGGAACTGTTCATAATTCCGTCCACCCTGACTAAGGCCCCAGTTCCAGCTGAAGAAAAACAGCCCCAAAGCATGATGCATGCTGTAGGTGTGGTGTTCTTTTGGTGATGAGCAGTGTTGTTTTTGCGCCAAATATACCTTTTGGAATTATGTCCAAAAAGTTCAACCTTGGTTTCATCAGACCATAACACATTTTCCCACATGCGTTTGGGAGATTTCAGATGTCTTTTTGCAAAATTGAGCCAGGCTTGGATGTTTTTCTTTGAAAGATAAGGCTTCCATCTTGCCACCCTACCCCATAGCCCAGACATATGAAGAAGACAGGAGATTGTTGTCACATGTACTGCACAGCCAGTACTTGCCAGAAATTCTTGCAGCTCCTTCAGTGCTGCTGTCGGCCTCTTGGCAGCCTCCCTCTTCTTCTTGTCTTATCATCCATTTTGGACGGATGTCCTGTTCTTGGTAATGTCACTGTTGTGAAATGTTTTCTCCACTTGATGACAGTCTTCACTGTGTTCCATGGTATATTTAATGACTTGGAAATTCTTTTGTAGCCTTAACCTGACTGATATCTTTGAATAATGAGATCCCTCTGATGCTCTGGCAGCTCTTTGCGGACCATGGCTTGTGCTGGAAGATGTGGCTACAAAAATGTAAGGACAAGCCTGCTAGAACAGCTGAACTTTATTTGGGGTTGATCAGAGGCACTTTAATTGGTGACAGGTGTGTGCTGACTCCAATTTAACATGAGTTTGAATGTAATTGGTTAAATCCGAACACAGCCACACCCCCAGTTATAAAAGGGTGTGCACACTTATGCAACCACATTATCTCAGTTGTTTATTTTTACTTCACCTCCCTGAAAGATTTCTGTTTGTTTGTCAATTGCATTGTACAGGTTATAGGTCACATTAAAGGTGGGAAAAGTTGTGAAATGACTTGTCTTGCTGTTATTTTTTACATCACAAAAACCTGGCATTTGAACAGGGGTGTGTAGACTTTTTATATCCACTGTAAACATGCTGTTACTAAGACTGATACATATAAATGACCCCTGTTTGGACTAAAAAACAGTCTGAAACTCTCATAATTTCTGTGGATATATGTAATTGAGTTGATTCTTGTGACATCATAAAAAACCTTGACTTCAAAACAGGCTATTTTTGAGGTGTTGTTTTCATAGATGGATTGCATGCACTGGGGACTGAGTGTTGCAATTAGACACTTTATGAATCTTTACTCATTGACTAAAAAGGAAGCTTCACCTCCAACAACACGTAGGTTTTGCTCTTTATACAGTGATATGCTAATTAGTGGCATCTGATAAGTTGTGCAGAACTGTGGGTGATCTTTTCCAAGTATGAGTATAAACTCTGTGAGACTGCTTGACTGGCACTCCCAAAAGATGCTTTATACTCTCAGAAGAAAAGGTATGACACTGTCACTGGGGCAGTACCCCTCTTGTCACTGTGGTGGTACCCTCAGGGGTACATCCCAGTACCTTTAGACAGGGAACATAACTGAACCATAATCCACTGAAATTATATTTTCTAAGTTGTACTGACTTCACACACCCTGTCTCGCCTCCAGGCTTTTTATTTAATTGTTCTGTTTTAAAACATTAGTTTATAAAAAGATACACAGTTCTACTTTTCCACTAGGAAAAACTTACTTAAGGTACACAGTTGGACCTTAAAACCACTGTTGCACCTTTGAGGGTACACTTACATTGTTTGTAACTTGATGAATGAATCATGTACCTGCATGGTACCTTTATTTCTAACAGTGTAGAGTCTTCCCAGTAGGAGTGAAGTAGGGGAGAGCGTGAAATTTGTATGCAAAACTTTGGGTATCCCAGACCAAATGATTTCTTTTGTTGATTCTTGATATAAAAAGAAAGAAAACCCAGCCTCTGCAGCAAACTGTCACAACTTGCAATTGATTTTTGTCGTCAGATTCTTTCTATTCTTGTTTTACAAATTTTTCTTGCAGAACACTTCTATTTTTGTGATGTCCTTGAGCCATCTTCAATGTTCAAGATCCACCCCCAGATTTTCAAAGATGTTCAAAAAAATAATAATTTGTTGAGTCAACTTAAAAAATAAGTAACCTGGTTGCCTTAAAATTTTAAGTTAATTAAAACTCAAATTTTAAGTTCATAAAATGTAGTATTCAAATTAAGTCAAAGAAAGAAATGATGTGGATCTGATTAACATTTCAAATTAGACGGTGTTCTGTGAAAAACTAAATACTTTTTGTTAACACAATATTGTTTTGGTTAATATGACTTAAGATTCTATTCCATTTCAACTCATTCAAGCTTGGGTATGCATTGAGACAAGTCACAATTTTAAGGAAACGTGACACAAAAATGTATGTGTAGTTGTATTAATTACTGATTTTACTTTGTGTTGACTTAAAATTTCAGTCAGGTTAACTACAAATACCTTGTTGTCTTAACATTCCAAGAAACTGACTTGGTTGCCTTAAAATGTTAAGTTGTGTTGACTCATAATTAAAGTTAACATGACAAGACATTCTGTATTTCTGTTTATTCTGACAACTTCAAATGTACAACATACAAATACATCCATGTGATGTACAAAAACACATTAACACATTCATTTAAATTTTGCACAGGAGATTAATATACTGAAGTAGTATATTAGTCAAAAAAACTCAATACTGTACATTTATCACAGTCAGAGCAAAACTAACTTCAAACTGCATAAACCCCAGCAACTCCACTGCACTTGTACCAGCGCAGCAACTGCAACTATGATACTACTATGCCAGTGTCACTGCTTTGCAGAGAATGGTCTTCCTCTCATATTCACTCAACTGTCTGACTGTGGACAAAAACGTACCATAGTTTAACTGCATAGAGAATGGCAGACAAGCTGTAAATGGCAAAAAATGGACTATAGTTCTAAACAGATATCTGCTGTAACTGTACACAGAAATGCTAGTTTTACCCATTGAGTTTAGCAAAATGTAATAAAATTAATTTAACTAACAGAACAGTACCTAATAAAGTGGCTGGTGCACACATAACAACTTCAGCCTTTATGAAAAAGCTTCTTTTTATTATAAAGAGGAATGGCATATGCATTACCGAACCCAAAAACAGAACAAGATCAATAAACATTGCATGGAAACTACAGCACATGGCATTAAGTCATTCTCTAATACAGTGAAGGTATGTTTACATGTAGTTGTGTGGTACACATGCTGTTCAAGGTAAGAACTAAAAATCTTTGATTTCTTAGAATATGGAATCTTATAATGGCAACTTGTTTGACTGTGTTCCTAGAATGAACAGGATGAAACGGCTGTGTTACTTGACATGACACAGACATGACCAAGGAACATATGATGTATAAGCTACAGCATGTAACAACAACATGTAAATGACACTATACACCAGTTGAACTGGAACAAATTTTACGCCACTGTCATAACAAAACCTCAAACTTCTAAAACAATAATTTTACAAAAGTAGTTGGAGGAATTTTGAATATGTCAATGTAGCAAGATTTTACCTTAAGTAATTTTAAATTGACGTTTTTATTTATCCATTTATCATGAATATTTGACTTATGTAAACAGCACCTGGCATTTTGAAATTATAAAAGACAAAAACAGAGACTGTGTTTTGTTGGAACAGTGACAATATATTACATCTTTACAAAGTTTACTGCAGCAGTTTGCTACAGTTGAATCCGTGCACTGTTGCACAGCATGTATCCTCACCGATATTCATGATCACTTTTGGATGACCTCAAATGTATACCTTAACTCCTTGGGATAACTGATATTTGAGGCACAGAGAAGACCCACATAAAGGGCAAAGGCATGAGGCACATCCTGCTCCTCCACAACCATATCAATAATCTCTCTGCTAAGAAGGCTGGTAGGATTGCCTTTTGTTATCATCAAGTCCAATACTCATCCCCTTGACAATCTTGTCATCATCCTCAGTTGGCTAAGAAGGGAAGATGAAAACAACAGTTGGTCATCAATGAATCTGTCCACTGCTGGCTGAGACATTTTTAAATGCAGATACAGAGATTGCTTGCTGCTAAGTCTGGGTGGTATATAGACTTATTATAGTATATTGATTTATTATTAAACACGATATAGGATGGCACAATACCATTTATGTTAATATAGTCTGATGTAACATTAAAATATGAAGTATGAATTATGAAGATGTATATTTAAAGTAAATCAAATAACTTGAAATTTGGATAACTAACATGACAAAGGATAGTGAAGAGGATACACAAATTGCATATCTTGAGCTTAGAGGGCTGCTCTCTGAGAATGTAGGGAAGACCAGGAAGAACAATTTCTCTTCTATGCTGATTTGAGTTCTGTAATAAAGAATTCAAATGCTCTAACCAGTGTGTCCCAGTCCTCACCTTAAAGACCCTCTGCTCTGCACATTTTACTCTTTTCCTTGCTCCCAAACACCTGATCCAAATAATCAGCTGATTAACAAGCCCTTATTGAGTTAATGTATTAAAGGGAAACCACAAAAATGTGCAGGGCAAGGTGCCAACAGGAGCATGTATGAGAATATTAGATCATTTTATTATTTTTTCCATTAATGAACAAACCGTATATCAGTCTGGATGACAGAAACTAGTTAGTTCTGTTATTTTTAACTATTAATTTATATCAATTAAATGAAAATGTACCTTCAGTTTAAGCAGCAAACAAGCATAATAGTATGTTAACAGAACAATGATGGTAAATCTAAGTTGACTTGACAAAGACAGATATGTTATAATAACTAAAAGTCCAAATTATTTTGTGAGAGTCAGTTTCAGCTCACATTTCTTGAAGTAGTTCATGGTAAGTTTTGAAAATATGCTTTGGGTCGTTGTTATGCTGTGGTCTCTTTTCAGTTTCAGTTTCCTGATTGTGTTATATTTGCTTTCCAAATTTGCTGATGATTAGTGGAATTAATTTTTGCATCTACCATGTTTTCTTCGCCACTGGCTGCCACACAACTTCAAACCATAGTAGATCCACACTCTTCCTTAAAACTGTCACTTTGGTCTTTTCATCAAGTGTTGCTTCTATGTTTCTACAAACATACCTTTTTTACTGTGTCCAACGAGTTCTATTTTTACTTCATCAGTTTAAAGAATCTGTTTCCAATATGCTTTTGATTTGTCTAGATGTTGATTTGCATATGTCAGTAGTTTACTTTTGTACTGAGGTCACAGGTAAGGTATCCTTATGATGACTTATGTCTTCCACGCAGAACAAGTTTGTACAACTGAGGCTTCACAGTAGAATAATGCACCACCACCTCTGTGTCAGCCACACCTTCCTGCAGATCCTTTGCTGCCATATAAGAGGTTTGCTTTGCTTTTCTGGTCAGCATACGAGCAGTTCTATCTGAGTTTTATCAGTTGGCTTTCAAGATCTTGCCTTGACATTTTACCTTAGTTTTCCTTTCTTAATTAATTCCGGACAGTGAAAGTTGTGGTCAGGAAATGATTTGAAATCAGTTTATAGCCTTCTCCTGCTTTGTCGGCATCAGTTAGCTTTATTTTCAGATACTCAGCCAGCTGCTTAGAGGAACCCATTGTGGGCTTCTTGACAATTTTTTATGACAGTTATTGACCTGCCTACTCAGAGTTTTTTTTTTGATAATTCATGAATTGATTAAAAATAACTGCATTAACTACAGGAAAACACATTTTATATTAAATGGCAAATAGTTTTAGACCATGGTAGTTTCAAAAGGTTTTATATCACATAATCATGAAGTTCAGTCCAGAAATAATGACATTCTGGTAATGTGGCAGCCCACAATGATGAAAAGCCTGCATCTCAGTACTACTCAGTAAACAGTGACTGATTCTCAGCTAACCTCAGAACTTTGTTTAGCTTTGAACTAAGACGCACTCACATTCTATAGGCTAAAATATGAAATAGCTAAGATACACATGTGAGAGTTTAAGAGGGTTTCAGAGTTTTAATCTCTTACCTACAGAAGTTCTCTGATGACTCAGCGATCGTCCGTCGCATCACAAATGAGGACGACAGACAGTACAGAGAACTGATTCAGGACTTTGTGGACTGGTGTCTGCGGAATCACCTACAGATCAATGCAGGGAAGACCAAAGAACTGGTGGTGGATTTCCGCAGGCGCACACATCCCCCTCCAGCAGTGAACATCCAGGGAACGGACATTGAAAGAGTGGATTCTTATAGGTACCTGGGTGTGCACCTTAACTGTAAACTGGACTGGTCAGACAACACAGCTGCACTTTACAGGAAGGGACAGAGCAGACTCTACCTGCTCAGGAGACTGAGGTCGTTTGGGGTGCAGGGACCTTTTTCGACACAGTGGTGGCATCAGCCATCCTCTATGGAGTGGTCTGCTGGGGCGGCAGCATCTCCACTGCAGACAGGAAGAAACTGGACAAACTGATCAGGAGGGCCGGCTCGGTCCTGGGAACTCCTCTAGACACAGTGCAGGCGGTGGGAGAAAGGAGGATGCTGAACAAGCTAGCATCCATGTGGGAGAACGACTCCCACCCCATGCGTGAGACTCTGGCAGCACTGGGCAGTTCCTTCAGTGACCGGCTCCTTCACCCCAAGTGTGTGAAGGAGCGCTATCGCAGGTCCTTCCTTCCTGCTGCTGTGAGACTGTACAACCAGCACTGCTCCCAGTAGACCACATACAATACAATATACACTTACATTCAGAATGCGAACATTTGTCATTGTGCAATATGCTAAGTGCAATACAGATTCCTATGCAACTCTTATTTTATTTTATTATTATCCTTATTTTGTTGTAAATAGTTATTTATAATGTTGAAAAGGTTTATACTGTTTCCCGTTTCTATTACTGAGTGCCTTACTCCTGTTACTCTGCTGCTGCTGTAATACTGTGAATTTCCCCACTGTGGGACTAATAAAGGATTATCTTATCTTATCTTATCTTATCTTATCTTATCTTATCTTATCTTATCTTATCTTATCTTATCT
This sequence comes from Pygocentrus nattereri, assembly GCF_015220715.1. NCBI lineage: Eukaryota > Metazoa > Chordata > Actinopteri > Characiformes > Serrasalmidae > Pygocentrus > Pygocentrus nattereri. The sequence continues at coordinate 28,719,431 of NC_051211.1, forward strand.
TAAAACCCCAGGCTTATTACATATTAATGCTTGTTATTCAGAAACTACAAGGATACATGCTGGAGCCAATCCCAGCCATCATTTGGTGGAAGACAGGATATTTTTGGCTAGTGATGAAATTAAAATTTAATGGTAATTAAAAATTGTAGTATTGTGTCACCTACTCATACTGCAGTGATCATAATACAGATCACTGTTAGTTAGCATACCGATAGTATAGTATTGTTTAAAGTAACTGAATAATCAGCAGGTAGATGAGGCTATATTCTCAGTAACTGTATATTTATGATTGATACTGAAATTCATAGTTTCTTGATGGTTCCTGACATTTCTTTCTGAGAACTGTTCCTCACATTATTAAACTGATGCTGAAAAAAAATAATTGTAGCAAATAAATGTACAGGATAGAAACTACTTTTCCTTTAGTTACTACTACTTTTTCTCTCCCTCTGCTTTTTACACAGGCACAGACAGCCACATGAGATGTAGTGAATACTCTATAATGGCAGATCATTTGGAGTTATTTCCCTAAATTGACAATTTATGTGGCAGTTTTTTAATACAAATGCAAAGGCTTTCAAATATAGTTTTCAAATGTCCATACTCTACAGCTGCCACAGTAGAAAGCACAAAGCATTCCTTCGTTTTAAAAGTATCCATATTGGTAATGGTATCAGGATATTAGCCTTGGTATTATCTGGTATCAGACCAAAAAAGCCCCCCAAAAATGAATGGAATTGCCTAAGCCTAACAGACACATTTTCGACATATTGTTTAATGAATGCAGCAAATAGTGACAAGCGAGAAGCAAGAGAGATAGGTAAATGCTGTAAAGAGGTAAAAACTTACACCTGGGGCAATTTAGCATATCCACTTGACCTGGTTGCATGTCTTTGGACTGAAGGAAGGAACCGGGGAACACAGAGGAAACCCAGGCAGACACAGAGAGAACATGCAAACACGACACAGAAAGGACCCTGGTCACCTGGATGGGAACTAAACCAGGCCCTTCTTGATGTGAAGCTACAGCCCTACCCACTGCCGCCCTATACTGTATAGTTCAATAATAAACTAAATAAAATTGAACAGTGCAACTGGAGTCAAATCAATGTATAGCAGTAATAGCAGCTTATGGATGAATGGAGGAATGAAAATTAGTAAATTAATACACAAAAATGGGGAGAATAAGGAGCAATGAATCGCTCAAAAAAGATAAGAAATTAGCAGCAGGTGTATTACACATATTTAATGTGTTTATTTCCTATATGAAGTTTTCTGCTTAATGGACTTCATTAATACATATGGCTATTTATGATCTCACAAATGTTTTGATCAAAACTCTTTTTCTTGCACTTCAGACTGAGAAACAATGCCACACATGATGAGACACTGATTTAAATCACATTTTAATCAAAGAACATCATGGAATTTTAATAACTGGATTAGAATAGAAATGACAATGAGATTTAAAATGAAATATTTCACATCACAATATACTAGAAACATCATAAATATTCATGTCAGCTGAAAGGATAATGTCCAACCAAATACCTTAACTTTGTTTCTTTTTTTTGCCATGGACATATTAACAAATGGATGGATAAAAAAAGTTAAAACATTAGTCATTATGACATCCTGAGAGGTCTAAGTGTCTGATTTTAAAACTATAAAATACAGAAAGTTTTTTTTTCAACTTAATGAGCAAAATGTTTTTTACTCAATAGAAGTGCAAGTATGAAAATATTTTGTTGCAAGACTAGTAATTTTTCAGGTTTATTTTAACACATCAACCAAGGGTCCAGCCTTTGGCTCTGTGCTCTGTGATAATAGCAGAGGAAGTTCTTTCTTGCCATTTGGTTGAAACAGAGAATTTCTTTTGTAGGACAATCATTTAAAGGCATTTTTAAATCTCAAATATAATTAACAGTCAGTGTCTAGTCCCAGTATCTGAAAGTTTTGATTATCTAGATCAGATAGAATTAAACTCTGCAAGGTGACAGATCACCAGGACTAGGACTGGGTACCTCTGTCTTGGGAGAAAATCTTAGAATTACACTTAAGTCCCTTAAACCCTCAGGCTCATTACATCCCAAGGCCTTTTATTCAGTAATTACATAGAAAAAAATGCAAACGACTCAGTTTTTCCATTTACACAACTGAACACTGGACTGGCGGGTCCCGGTTATTGAAAGGGTTAAGTGGTGCTTCTCTCTCTAAAGACTCTTCTCTCTCAGACTAAATTTTGTCTTTACATCTAAAACAACAAAAAAAGAAAAACAAAAAAATGTTCATAAGAACAACTCAATTTGGCCCAATTTATTATTTGTAGCAAGCCACTTGTTTGATAATCCCCCTTCAACAGTGTTTACTACTACTTATGATTTGGAGGGCACATCTAACACTTGAAAAAATGAGGAACAAGTAATAAACATGACTAAATTATCCTGATATAATTTGACATTTGCTCATCTAGCTTCTTTTAATCATGGAAAGAAGAGTAATATTTAGCTGTTGCACATACTGCAAAACAATTTGCATGGCTATTTATTTCTAAAAAGATGCTGCATAACATCACTGATGTAACTTTTAACATTTTTTCCATTCAAATTCATAATACTGTCACTAAAATGGCATCATGAATTATAATGACTTATAATGAGTTAAAAATTGCAATGATTAATTAAATAATTTATGGTAACAGCTGCCAATGTTGTGATCTGTTGAAAAGTGTAAAACCACAAGGTGCAACACATTTTAAATGGCTGGAAATTATTTGTGTATCCAGTCCACAGGTGTGAATAAACCATCACATAAATAGCATCACCTGTCTGTTTATTCATTGTATAACATGATCCCCAGATATCTTGGATAATTACTGCTGACTTGGCAAATCATCAAATGTCAGTGGTTGATTACTCAATGTTTGCTATCCTGGCATTCATTCATGTGACACATTTAGTGTGTTATTTAGTAGAGTGAAGGGCATATACGGTGCTTTGCAAACATATTCAAAATCAGATTTGTCTGGATAACAAATTACACTTCTTCAGGATGTCTTAAAAACAAAAAACAAAAAAAAATAGCTGCTTGCATAAGTATTCAAACAATTCAAACCTTCAGATTAGCACTTGGTAGAACCAACTTTTGCTGCAGCTTTATGTCTGTTGGGTAAGTTTCTGCCAGGTCTATACACTGTTTAGGAGTGATTTTGACCCATTCTTTGTGATTTACTCAAGATTGTTTCAGGCTAATTGGATGACGCTCATGGACCCTAATTTTCAAACAGTGCTACAGATTCTAGATTGGATTGAGATCTGGACTTTGACCTGGCCCTTGTAGAACAGTCACCTTTTTGTTATTCAACCACTTCTGTGTTGCTTTTGCTTGAGATAATTGTTCTGCATTTTGCACTATCAATTTGTCTTTCGTCTTTAACAAGATGCCCAATCCCTGCTGAATAAAAGCATCCCCACAACATGATGCTTGCACCCACATACTGTACTGCTGTGATGGTGTTTTCTGAGGAATGGGTAGGGTTAGATTTGCATGACATATAGCGTTTTGAGTTTTGCTCAATAAGTTTGATTTTTGTTTCATTTAACCTTTTGTAATGGCTTCTGTCTAGACACCCTCCCATACAGGTCAATTGTACGCAAGACTTTGCAGCTCGTTCAGAGTTACTGTTGGCCTCTGTGTGGCTTCCCTCACAAGTCTCTTTCTTGGTCTGATGCTGAGTTCTGAAGCCTTGTCTAAGTAGCGTCTGGGTGATATGATGCAGCTTCCATTTTTTCACAGCTGATCCGTCATTTGAAATCCAGACTGTGACTTTCAAGGGGGTTCAATACATTTGCAAGGCACCGTATACAATAGTAGTGCACCCTTTTGTTTATTCAATTTACAGGCAAAATGCCTATTAAGTTATGGATCTATGAGTTTCAGGAAAAAAGCAGAAAACATACATTTATTAAACCAAAGCCTTCACTCCTAAGTATACCATATCTATCATTCTTTAAGTTGTTCACTCTTTTGCACTTTTGTGCACCCGCTACTTCCATCTTTCCAGTCTTTACATCAAAGAGTTGCAGTTGAGTCTTCACAGCAAGAGGTCTTTCCAAAGGTGTCACTGATGTTCTTAACACTAACTTTCACACAAGTAACTACGCAAACACAGCTTAGCTGCCTTGCAATTTCTGTCATGTGCATCTGATATGGCTAAAGGGGATATTTCTGAGGAGATTTAAGATATAACATGTAAGTGAATAGAGGAGTTTACAAAACTGGACTTAAAGCTGTTTAAAAACTTTCATTTTTGAGAAAAAGAAATCCACAGGTTTTTATGTCATCCATCCACTGTCAGAAGAAAGCTGTAATAATGGTGAAGGATGGCCACACTACAATACTTATGCCACACGTACAATTTTGATATTGTAATGCTCATCGCTATTAAAAGAGATATAATGCAGTGCTTTATTTTCCATCTGGTATCTGCTACAGGCACACTCTTTATCAGCAGAGTTTTTTCTCTAACAGCTTGCTCTTTGACTCAGCTAATCTCTCTCCTCTTTGCTCACACATGTTACATGCCCCCCTGGATGCTTCCCAGTCTCTTCAATAAGAGTTCATAGCAAATGTACCAAATGTGCATATAGCAAATGTACAATAAATGCTGGAGAATACTTAACCTAAAACTAACATGTCAAAACAGTTCTTGAATATGCTACAGTATTATATTTAGTTGTTGAGGCTTTTGTTATTTTCTTTTAAATATACTTTTATAGTTGTACTTGTACTAAATGGCTGTTTTAAATTAAATGAAAAAGGGTTTCTGAAGTTTGCACATTACTGTATGTGTTAGAACTGGCATAAGAGATCATGTTTAGTGTATTTCAACAAAATAATCATTTTATATATTTTATATAATAATATGGGAACTGGATATGCTAAAGTAGTTTAATATTGGTACATGTTGTTTTTGTGTGTATTTACAGTGCAGCCAGTAACACTGACATAGTTTGTGTTGTTTTGACTATGTACTCCAGCAGACTGAATTTGAAATAAAACAATGAGTATGATCTATGGCAATGTCTCTTAGGTAATCCACAAGAGAGATAACAAAACTTCTGGAGCTGATTCTGAATGTTGTATTAGCATCTGAAGTCTTGTGTCTCACAATATTAAGATCAAAGTAGTGTCAGTGTGAGTTAAGCAGACATTCAGGAGGTTGAAAATTCAGAAAAAAATCAACCAGAACCTCAAAACATGAGGTCTCAAAATAAACTCCTTGGTACATTTTTCTTAAGAAACAATGCACAAGTGGACTTGTGCAACAGCAAACAATCTGTTTTATCACAGGTCGTATCATCAGATCACAGGAGTGAATGACGAAAGCTTACTCTCAACTCGGGGAAAAAAAAACCTAATAGGAAGTCGTAAAGGGGAATCCCTTCTATTTTCAAAAATTCTTCATAATTGAGTTATTTAGATATAACCAAAGTTATTCTAAATGGTTTGATGTGAAATGGTTCATTGTAAGAAACCCACCAACTTAGATTTCTTGATTGGCACTGGGTGCTGATAGGATCCAGGGGTCATGATGCAAAACTATAGTCATTTTATTTATTTATTAAAACAGTAATGCAGTAACCCTACACATGTCTTGTGAGTTTGTACATGTAATAATGACATCAGTAAAATAGTGGTAAACCTGAAAAAAATGTTTTGGGTATTATTTTACTTTTGTAAGACTTTTTAATATTTTGTAAGAATATAGACTATATTTCCAAAAGTATTTGCTTGTCTGCCTTCATACACACATGAAATTGAGTGACATCCCATTCTTAATCTATAGGTTTTAATACGATGTTGCCATACCTTTTGCAGCCAAAACAGCTTCTTCTCTTCTGGGAAGGCTTTCCACAAGGGTTAGGAGCGTGTTTATGGAAATTTTTGACCGTTCTTCCAGAAGCGCATTTGTGAGGTTCTATAGGGTTCAAGTCAGGACTCTGTGCAGCCCAGACATAATTGTTCAAAGCAGTAGTGCTAGGTTTTAATGCAGCCAAAAGTTAAATGACAGGAAGTTATTGCATGAAATGATTACAAATATGCTGCCTGTTGAGATATAGTTTTAAAACAGATTTAAGATAAGATTTTGGAAATTTAAAAATAATGCATTCATTGTGGAGAGGTACATGCAGGGTACTGAAAGGCAAAATAGTCCCTGAATAAAGTTTTATTTTTATTTGTTTTTTTCTGATTTACCACTATTGTCCACCATTATCAACATTACAAACTCAGAAGACATATCTGGGTTCACTGGTGGTTTTTAATTGTGAATGAAATTCTCTTCAATTTTAATGTGCTGGAGTAGGAGTCTAAATGATTCCTGAATCTAAATGTTATTGTCCAGTTAACTGGCTGCATTATATAGTATCTCACAAAAGTGAGTACACCCCTCACATTTCTGCAAATATTTTATTATATCTTTCATGGGATGACACCATAGGAATAAAACTTTGATATAACTTAGTCAGTGTATAGCTTGTATAGCAGTATAGATTTACTGTCCTCTGAAAATAACTCTACACACAGCCATTAATGTCTAAATAGCTGGCGACACATGTGAGGACACCTCACAGTGAACATGTCCAAATTGTGGCCATTTGTGTCACTGTCCCTCCCTGGTGTCATGTGACTCATTAGGGCTGTTAAATTTGGTGCTTTGGGTACAATTCTTTCATACTGGCCACTGGATGTTCAACATGGCACCTCATGGCAAAGAACTCTCTGAGGATGTGAGAAATAGAATTGTTGCTGTCCAGGAAGATGGCCTAGGCTATAAGAAGACTGCTAACACCCTGAAACTGAACTATAGCACAGTGGCCAAGGTCATACAGCAGTTTTCCAGGACAGGTTCCAGTAGGAACAGGCCTGGCCAGGGTTAACCAAAGAAGTTGTGTCTACAAGTTCAGCGTCAAATCCAGAGGTTGACTTAAAAAAATAGACTGTTTTTAGACTGTGGGAGGTCCACCTGTCAGCATCAACTTGGTCTGCATGGCCGTCGTCCCAGAAGGAAGCCTTTCCTGAAACTGGCGCATAAGAAAACCCCGGAAACAGTTTGCTGAACACAAGCAGTCCAAGAATATGGATTACTGTCCTGTGGTCTGAAAAGACCCAGATAAATTTGTTTGGCTCAGATGGGGTCCAGCATGTGTGGTAGCGGCCTGGTGAGGAGTACCAAGACAACTGTCTCTTGCCTACAGTTAAACATGGTGGTGGTAGCATCATAGTCTGGAGCTGCATGAGTGCTGCTAGCACTGGGGAGCAATGGTTCATTGAGGGAAATATGAATTCCAACATGTACTGTGACATTCTGAAGCAGAGCATGATCCCCTCCCTTTGGAAACTGCGCCGCATGGCGGTTTACAACTTAATAATGAACATACTTCCAAAATGACAACTGATTTACTGAAGGTAAAGGTGATGGACTTGCCAAGTATGTCTCCAGACCTAAACCCATTAAGCACCTGTGGGGCATCCTCAAGCAGAAGGAGGTGGAGTGCAAGGTGTCTAACATCTCAAGAGTGCAAGGTGTCTAACATTCCATGCCCAAGAGGGTTCAGGCAGTGCTAGATAATAATGGTGGTCACACAAAATATTGACACTTTGAGCACAATTTGGACATGTTCACTGTGAGGTGTACTCACTTGTGTTCCCAGCTATTTAGACATTAATGGCTGTGTGTGGAGTTATTTTCAGAGGACAGTAAATCTATACTGCTATACAAACTGTACACTGACTACTTTAAATTATATCCAAGTTTCATTTCTTTAGTGTTGTCCCATGAAAAGATATAATAACATATTTGCAGAAATGTGAGGGGTGTACTCACTTTTGTGAGATACTATAAATGCACACATGAGTGTCCTTTTTCTGATATACAGTGAAAATTGTGCTTGACAGGTGGTGTGTCAGATAACTCACATAAACATACATAATATATTGGCAGAAAGGAAGAGTTTGCCTTTGTAAACAAGGAGTCCAAGAGAGCTGAAGTCTGTCTAAATGGACCATACAAAGGCTGATAACATGCTGTTGTTCATATTGAGTTGTTGACAGCAAGAGTCTCCAGAGTCTCCACTGCCTAGTTCACAAGTATGCAGATATCTCACTCGAACCGGGGTTCATGTAAACACAATGATTCTGGATATGGAGTCATCAGTAGATGTTTCTTGGTAGTCTTGCTCAGTTTCAGCGCCACAGGAAACATCTTCATTTTTATCCCACTTCACCAACTCAAGACTATCTCACTGCACACAAGCATGTTCATTCCACAGACATCTGAAACACAGTGTAAAAACAAAGAGATCAGCATTCCCTTTCTTATTTATTGTTGCTGCCTTACATAAATCTTCTGCTTTGCTAGATAATATATAACTTCAGACTTCAGACCAAAAAATATTTGTACACAGTTCTTCTCTTACCACAAAATGTAGTCGTACACCTAAAACCACACTTGGGTTGCTAAGTAATCTCAGATAGGCTTGATATGTTTTCCAATGTATGACATACTTTATCTATAAAAATGTACTAAAGTGCATGCAAAATTGAAGTTTCAAGATGGTTCCTACAGTGGATTTAGCTATAGTATGTGACATATTTTTGGTGACCATACTGCTGATGGAAAAAGTGTCTGCAAAATATTGAGGATAATATAATGAATTGAACTAGAAGAAGTTAGGGACACTTATACACAGAGTGAAGATGTTTTATATGTGAACGTGAAGAACTTTTTACAGGTGTAAAGAACTTTCCTAATTCATGAATTCTTCCTAGAACCTTTACATTATGTACATTTTATGTACATTATATCTTCTTCTTCTTTCGGCTGCTCCCTTTAGGGGTCGCCACAGCGGATCATCTGCCTTCATCTTGTACATTATATACATTCTTTAAAATAATAAAAATAATAAAAAAATATTCTTCACTTTCATTTATAAAAATGGTACATTCAAACAGTGGTTCTTAAACTGGCCCTTAGGTATACATTCTTGCTCAACCCCAAGCTACATTGCATAGGGATTGAGCAAGAAGAGGATCATTTGAGAATTTCTGCTCTAAAGAGCCATCCATTTAATGCAGAGGTGCACAACTCTAGTCCTAGTTGTTCTTTTGCAAGTAATAAGCACATAGAAATGCATGTTAGATTAGTAAAAAGGTAATTTTTAAAAAAAATATCATTTTATGGTCTGAAATGTAAAATTATGCAATAACGAGATTAGTACTGTGAAAAGTTGAATATTCTGATATGGCACCATGGACAAATATGAGTTGCAGTGGATGGTATTTCCAGTATAATACTCAGAATTACTGCAGATGTTATTAAAGCATAAAGTAACAGCTTTAGATTCATATGCTCTGAGAATTCCTTTGAAGGCTAGTGTTGCAAATGCACCCGTATGCTGTGATAAAACAGAAGTTTTACATTCACACATACCTTTATATATAAAAACTCAGTCAGATACATGTACACAACTGATGAATGTAATGTATATATGCACTAACCCACCCACACACACACATACATACACTGTGTGCACAATTATTAGGCATGTGAGTATTTTGACCATATTATCATTTTTAGGCATATTTTCTAACTCCAAGCTGGATAAACTTGAATGCTTAATGGATTTAAGCATAGCAGGTGATGTGTATCTGTGTAATGAGGGAGGGTGTGGCCTAAGGAGGTCAACACCCTATATCAAGGTGTGCATAATTATTAGGCAGCTTTTTTCTTTAGGCAAAATGGGCCAAAATAGAGATTAAACTGACTCTGAAAAGTAAAAAATTACCAAAAGTCTCTCAGAGGGATGCAGAACTGTTGAAATTGCTAAGATATTGGGGTGTGATCACAGAACCATCAAACGTTTTGTTGCAAATAGTCAACAGGGTCGCGAGAAACGTGCTGAGAAAAAAAGACGCAAAATAACTGCCAAGGATTTGAGAAGAATCAAGCGTGAAGCTACCTGGAACCCATTATCTTCCAGTTAGATGTTCAGCGCTCAGAGTCATGGCCAAGGTAAGGAAGGCTGAAACCCGACCACCACTGAACAAGACACATAAGCTGAAGTGTCTAGACTGGTCCAAGAAGAATCTGAAGACAGATTTTTCAAAGGCTTTATGGACTGATTAAATGAGAGGGACTCTTGACGGACCAGATGGATGGGCCTGTGGCTGGATCAGTAACGGGACAGAGCTCCACTTCGAGTCAGACGCCAGCAAGGTGGAGGTGGGGTACTGGTATGGGCTGGTATTATTAAAGATGAGCTGGTTGGACCTTTTCGGGTTGAAGATGAGCTCAAAATCAACTCCCAAGCCTACTGCCAGTTTTTAGAAGACACTTTCTTTAAGCAGTGGTACAGGAAGAATCTGCATCTTTCAAAAAGACAAATGATTTTTATGCAGGACAATGCTCCAAGTACTCCTCTGCATGGCTCGCCAGTAAAGACGTTAAAGATGAAAAACCTATGACATGGGCCCCTTCCTCACCTGACCTGAACCCAATTGAGAACTTGTGGGCAATTCTTAAACGGGAGATTTACAGTGAAGGAAAACAGTACACCTCTCTGAACAGTGTCTGGGAGGCTGTGGTTGCTGCTGCACAAAAAGTTGATCGTCAACAGATCAAGAAACTGACAGACTCCATGAATGGAAGGCTTATCACTGTTATTGAAAAGAAGGGTGGCTGTATTGGTCACTAATTTTTTTTTTTTTTCTCAGAAATGTTCATTGGAAAGCTTTGAGTTGTTTGTTTATAATTCTCACTTGAACAGATGAAAATAAAAAAAGTGAGATGGGAAAATGTGTTTTTCATTTAGCTGCGTAATAATTCTGCACCATTATAGTTGCCCAATAAATGTGCACATATAGATATTCTCCTAAGAAAGCCAAAACTTCACTTTATTTTTCTTAAACATTCATGTTTGAGGTTTATTAAATATAAAGGCATCCTTTATTGCAAAAGGTGCATGCAACATGAATAATCAAGAAAGACACACACACACACACACACACACACACACACACACACAATTAATATATATATATATATATAATTGTAGTAACCTGAGAACTCTTGCATAGTAAAGTCTTCCAACACCAACATCTGGAGCTATAAACAGAGTCTCTCTCTCTCCCTCTCTCTCTCTCTCTCTCTCTCTCTCATGCTTGGACACAACTACACACACACATTAACAGGTAAACTTGTGTCTGGGTTTTTGTAAGGTTCTCTGGTTTCAGCCTTTTTCTATACTAATGCAACTTTAGAGCTATGAGAAGGACTGTTCAACTGTTTGGCGCCATTATGCGGGACAGCCCAGTGCGCGCGCACACACACACACACACAGTGTACTCTTACTTTGTGAGTGTGCATGTCTGTGAGAGGAAGTGAGAGACAGAGTAGGAATAAAAAGAGAAAGATTAAATCCACAGCAGCTTCATTGCGTAAACATTTGCCTCTGAAGACAAATCATGAGGACACCTCAAAGAAACTTTCTATAATGAGTTCTAGAGCACTGACTTTAGAATGGAACACAGATCCCAATCCCATTTCTTCAGCTTAATAGCAAATCAACCAGCAGGACCATCAAAATGCTCCTCTGACATCTATGTGTACCATCAGTGTAGTAATAACTGTTGCTACTATAAATATTAGGCTGACTTAACCCTTGTGTGGTGTTTGGTGGGACCTATTTTTAATGTTTATCAAAAGAAGAAATCATGCAATTTATTATTATTTCCACCCCAGATTCTTTGCTCATTTTCTGTAAAGAACATATAAAGTACCACATTTTCAATGACTTCACACTGCACATCCCCTACACATTTATACTACACATGTGGTGTTGGGGTGAACCTGTGAGGAATACAAGTGTGGAGGTGCTGTGTCCCTTCACTCTGTTCTCCTACTACATGGCCTGCTGTTACTGTGTGTATATCTGTGTGTATACATGTGTGTGTGTGTGAGTTTGGCCAACATGGACAGGTTGCTGACTGGCTACAGCGGCTAAAGGAGAACCCTACGCTGACCACTTGTGATATTTTTAACCTCATGTATTTTACATAAATTGTTATGGCTGTATTGATAAAAAAAAAAACCTATACTCAGATCTACTGAGTAACAAGAACATGAACACCACACAAGGGTACTCTTAAGAGTGATATCACTAGACTCGAGCAGAAGGCAGGATTGTACATTAGGAGTGATTTGGATTATTATATAGATCCACTTTGATTTGTATATTGAAATTTTGTAGAATGGCATTTCTTAACTAAATGATGTCTTTTGAGGAAAGCATGTGGTGTAGCATAGCAAACAGTTTGCACATTGTTGGTGACCATCAGGGTTATTATTGTTAACAATAAAAATATTTAACATAATGCAAATTCAAATTCAAATTCAATCAAAACTACAAGTGAAACTAAATTGAAACAAAACTAAAATTATACACATACTCTTCTTCAAAGCTGACAAACTAAACTGAAATCATAATTAAAATGAACTATAACAATCCTGATGGCCATTAAAGCTTCCATTAACTGTTAGTTTCCTTTGTCCAATAGCTTAGGGTTGTCCAGGCTGGAGTCCAGCAGAGTTTTGTGATTTCTTTGCTTTACCACACTAACAAAACATGGCAATTAGAGAGATTCCTTCTTACCTGGGCTTCACTTTTCTGGTCTCTGATGCTTAAGCATCTCCTCTTCAAAGTTGGTTCTGTATCCTGATGCATGTTGCTTTGTTCAATGTTTTGTGGAACTGCTCGTGAACTCCTGTTCCAAGTGTGCACAATTGTGTGAGAAAGTGTATGTGCTGCTGTTAGTGTGATTGTGTGTACACTCTTCTCTCGTAATTTTGGTGGGATGCATCGTGCATAAGTGTGCTCTTCGTCAGTCCCAAGAGTGTCGCCTTCAGTGGGCTCTGACCTGCTATCCTCTGTTTGGCAGTCTGTTTGCTCCTCTGGGCAGGAGCACTTTAAGTTAGGGTCTTGGCCTCCTGAGAAGTTCTCTTTCACAATCTCTCTTTCACAATTTTTTCTTTCTGGCTCAGGGTTAGGAGGGGCTTGAATTTGCCCAGAGTTTGTTCTGTTTTCAGAGGGCGTGTCAGGCCTGTCAGTCGTCACCGATGTGGCCTGAAGGGTGGGCAAGCTGGCAGATGTGTATGAGGAGGGAACCGAGACTGGTGTGACAACTGTATTGCTCAGTAACACGGAGACTGTAGGAGTGACTACAGAGGCCATATTGTTGCTACAAGGATTGAGTGCTTTTCGTAGAACAAATGAAGTAGTTAGAGTTTGTGTTGGCAAAGATACATGCGCAAGGGACGAACTACGCACTTTGGTTAATGCTAAGGTGCCTGTGCTAAGATTAGGTGATTTTTGCTCAATTGAATCATCTCTCCTCTCAAGGGCACTCCAGCCAGGCCCTTCTTCAGCCTCTCTCTGCACAAGCTCAACCTGGGCTCCTCCAGGTTCCTGTTTCAGTGGGTGTCTATGGACCACTCTTTGGATCACCTGCCGCTTCCTACCTTCGTCCCTGTCCTCTGCAACATGAACTCCTGATAAAGGAGGAGAGGCAGATGGGCTATGCAAAGTTAAAGATGAAAAAGGGAAGGTACAAGACTCTGGAGGAGATGGAGACTCTTCAGTTTTTATTCTGTGGTCAACAAAACTGTGGTGGGTGATCTCGGTATGCTCAGGCACCTTCTCTTTTGCTAAATCTCCAGAAATGATCAACGTGGTTTCTGGCCCTCTTTTCTCTTTCTCATCACAGTTCTGAATGACACTTGCATGACCTGAAACACCCGAGTTAAGAAGTATAGGTATGGGTATAGGCACAGGCACAGGGAGTGGAACGATAATTGGGTATGGCACCAGAACAGTAGGTTGAGTACATGGGAGGCTCAGAGATGGAACAAGTGGAGGAACAGGGTGAGGGTACATGGGTGCAAAGGGCAGGACTGACCCTGTATATTGGTGCAAGAGGTGTGGTGGGGGAAGTGAACGAATAGGGGGTGCTTGTAATTGTGGAGATGGATCTAGGGGTCTCTGGTTTGGGCTGCTCTCCACAATGGGGTTGTGGAGACCTTGGGCACGGAGAGACGGCCGAAAGAAAGAGGGGGAGTTTTGAAGCACCCGTGGTTGATCTACAGCAAGGCAAGGAGCAGACTGTTCATTATGGAGCTGTGAAGAACCCAATATCTCCTGCTCTTTCTGATGCTGAGCTGGGACAGATGCTTTCATCAAGGTAGACAATGAGGATGTTAACACAGATGCTGCTGAAGACATCACCGGTGTAGGTGCTTCTTTAGGTGATGAAGCTTTTCTTTCTCCTTCCAGGGAAGGGTTGTCCCAGGACTCTGGCGTGAGAAGAGTTTGACTCTCTCCAGTGGCTGGTTGGCTCTCCTTGTCTAGGTGGCTGGGACTGGAGTCAGCACTGGTGGTGGTGAGAGCAGCCCGGGCTTCCCGGTAGAATATGTCCATCTTGTACTGGTTTAGGCACTTGGTGCTGCAGAACTGAAGCCTTTCTTCACCTGCACCAAAGTCCAGATACTTAGTGTGACGCACATGCTTGCACCAGTCACATACCTGGAAGGTACAGGACAGAAGCCAAAACACTTTTATAGCCCTTCATTGAACAAATGAGTGTTTGTGTGACATGAAACAAACAGGCAAATATAGATGTGAAATTTCCATCCTGAAATAACTACTACCGGGCTGCCCCATGATCAGTAGCCTCGGGTGCAAATGTTGCAATTGTGCTATCTGATGCCATGGAAAGTTGTCTCACAGCTTCTACTTAAACAACCTTTAAACCCATGGCTTATAATTCTGATATCACAAGAGGAATTATGCCAAATGTTTGACCTAATTAAATTGTTAAGATGTAAACAAAGTCATTCAGAGTGGTTTGATGTACAATGTGCCATTCTAGGGAAAGATATAAAATATTTTTTAGAGAACAAATTTTTTATACAATGCTCCATTTCACTTCAAACTATTTTGAATGACTTTGTTGACACTTCAGTGACTGACTTGAAAAATTTAGAAAAATCTCTGGAACTCCTTTTGAAGACTTTTTGTTCATAATGTAAAGAATAACTAGGTGTATATATAACATATACGTATATTTAATAATGTTAAACTTATATGAATACTATGTAAGTGGGGTACATTTTTGATCAAGGAGACTTTGTAACTTGAGAGCTCTTACTCGTGTGTTGCTGCTCATCTTAAGCATAAGCCGAGGAGGGGTTTCTGCTGTTTGTCCAGGAGATGGAGGAGACTGGTCACTGTGGTGATCTTCATCTCGCGCCTGAAAATAGTAACTTTTTAATTGCACCTAAAATATAGTACACTGTAAAAAATTATTCAATGTTTTAAAAAAGTAACCTGGCTGTATTAAAATTTTGAATTTTGAAGAAACTTTAAATGGTAAGTAAACAGAACGTAAAACAGATTATTATGCTGCATTGAAAGTGAGTGGGTATGCAGTGCTTGGTTTTCAATGTTCTTACTGAAAACAAGCTCTTGGGGTGTTTGCGTGTACAGTGACTACCCAGTGTGTGTATGTATAGTGACTGCTCCAGATTGTGGTAAGCTGATCCTGTGCTGGCTGTACCCAATGCTCTTGCTGTCTCGCTGGTGTGTAGAGTCTGAAACCTGATGCTGCTCCAGTAAAGTATGTGCTGCAAGAGGACACCCGTCTCTCCATGGCAGCCCACAGTGCTTCCTCTCAAACAGACTGCTACTTGTCTGTGTAGCCCCCTGTTTCTCTCTCTCTCTCTCTCTCTCTCTCTCTCTCTCTCTTTTCTCTCTTTCTCTTCAGGCTGGGTATTCCTTTTCTACCCCCCCCCCATTCTTTATTGTGGGAACAAGGTTTATAGCATGAACAGAAAAGTGCTTTTCCATTTCCATTGACTGCCTCAAAAATAGTGGCCGATGTACTTGTGAGAGGGTAATATTTATAGTAGTGTAGTAGTGTGTACTTCGAAATCAATGTATGGGTAACAAATTACAACTACTTTTACACGTTGCAAAATAATATAATGCGTTAGAGTACAACCCCAATGAAGTTGGGACGTAACATAAATAAAAACACAATGATTTGCAAATCCTTTTCAAACTATAATCAATTGAATACACTACAAAGACAAGATAATTAATATTCAAACATTCAAATATTCACTCATTTTGAATTTGATGCCTGCAACATGTTCCAAAGAAGTTGGGACAGGGGCAACAAAAGACTGGGAAAGTTGAGAAATGATCAAAAAACATTTGGAACATTCCACAGATGAACAGGTTAATTGGAAACAGGTGAGTGTCATGATTGGGTATAAAGGGAGCATCCCTGAAAGGCTCAGTTGTTCACAAGCAAGAATGGGGTGAGGTTCACCACTTTGTGAACAACTGCGTGAGCAAATAGTCCAACAGTTTAAGAACAACGTTTCTCAATGTGCAATTGCAAGGAATTTAGGGATTTCATCATCTACAGTCCATAATATCATTAAAAGATTCAGAGAATCTGGAGAAATCTTTGCAAGTATGCGGCAAGGCAGAAAACCAACACTGAATGCCCGTGACCTTCGATCCCTCAGACGGCATTGCATTAAAAACCGATGTCATTCTGTAATGGATATTACCACATGGGCTCAGGAACACTTCTGAAAACCATTGTCAGTGAACACAGTTTGTCAGCCATATATCATATATAAAGCCATATATCAACAACACCCAGAAACACTGCCGGCTACTCTGGGCCTGAGCTCATCTGAGATGGACTGAAGCAAAGTGGAAAAGTGTCCTGTGGTCTGACGAGTCCACATTTCAAATTGTTTTTGGAAATCATGGACATTGTGTCCTCCGGGCCAAAGAGGAAAAGGACTGTCTGGATTGTTATCAGTGCAAAGTTCAAAAGCCAGCATCTCTAATGGTGTGGTGGTGTGTTGGTGCCCAAGGCAGGGGTAACTTGCACATCTGTGAAGGCATCATTAATGCTGAAAGGTATATACAGGTTTTGGAGCAACATATGCTGCCATTCAAGCAACGTCTTTTTCAGGGACGTCCCTGCTTATTTCAGCAAGACAATGCCAAGCCACATTCTGCACATGTTACAACAGCGTGGTTTCGTAGTAAAAGAGTGCGGGTGCTAGACTGGCCTGCCTGCATTCCATTGAAAATGTGTGGCACATTATGAAGCGCAAAATCCGACAATGGAGACCCCGGACTCTTGAGCAGCTGAAGTTGCACATCAAGCAAGAATGGGAAAGAATTCCACCTACAAGCTTCAACAATTAGTGTCCTCAGTTCCCAAACACTTTTTGAGTGTTGTTAAAAGGAAAGGTGATGTAACACAGTGGTAAACATGCCCCTGTCCCAACTTCTTAGGAACGTGTTATAGGCATCAAATTCAAAATGAGTGAATATTTGCAAAAAACAACAAAGTTTATCCGTTTGACCATTAAATATCTTGTCTTTGTAGTGTATTCAATTGAATATAGGTTGAAAAGGATTTGCAAATCATCGTATTCAGTTTTTATTTGTTTTACACAACATCCCAACTTCATTGGAATTGGGGTTGTACAAATTCAAGTAATCACATGACAGTTACTGACAAGAATTTTGCTACTTGTGTTTCTAATGTGCCTTTGAAAGAACAACATTAATTACATCTGATGCATTTTTAAAAAGCATGTGCCACCGACGTCACCTGGAGAAGAGACTGTCTCAACCTCAGCTAAAGAGGTCAGACTTGATTTTTTTCAGGAACAGCTCTGTAAAATTTTTTTGAAGCATCTCTTTATGAACTGGTGCAGTAGAAAAACACCCGTTAGCCAGTGTCACTCCTTTTAAATATGTAGGTCCATTGGAAGGCTGCTATGATACACTATATTTCCAAAAGTATTCACTCAGTCAAACAAATCATTGAATTCAGGTGTTCTAATCATTTCTGTGGCCACAGTTGTATAAAACCAAGAATGTAGGCATGCAGACTGCTTCTACAAACATTTATGAAAGAATGGGTGAGCTCTCAGGAGCTCAGTGATTTCTAGCGTGGTACCGTGATCGCACGCCACCTGTGAAACAAGTCCAGTCGTGAAATTTCCTCGCTGCTAAATATTCCACAGTCAACTGTCAGTGGTATTATAACAAAGTGGAAGTGATTGGGAATGACAAAAACTCAACCATGTAGTAGTAGGCCATGTAAAATGACAGAGGGTCAGCAGATGCTGAGGGGCATAGTGCGCAGAGGTCGCCAACTTTCTGCAGAATCAATCGCTACAGACCTCCAAACTTCATGTGGCCTTCAGATCAGCTAAAGAACAGTGTAGAGAGCTTCATGGAATGGGTTTCCATGGCTGAGCAGCTGCCTCCAAGCCTTACATCACCAAGCGCAATGCAAATTGTCGAATGCATTGGTGTAATGCGCCGCCACTGGACTCTAGAGCAGTGGAGACATGATCTCTGGAGTGGCAAATCACACTTCTCTGTCTGGCAATCTGATGTCTGGATTTGGCAGTTGCCAGGAGAACGGTATTTGTCTGACTGCATTGTGCCATGTGTAAAGTTTGGTGGAGGGGTAATTATGGTGTGGGGGTGTTTTTCAGGAGTTGGGAGTTAATGCTTCAGCAGACCAAGAGATGTCGGACAATTTCGTGCTCCCAACGTTAGTGGAACAGTTTGGGGACGGCCCCTTCCTGTTCCCTTCCAACATGGCTGCCCACCAGTGCACAAAGCAAGGTCCATAAAGACATGGATGAGCGAGTTTGGTGTAGAAGAACTTGATTGGCCTGCACAGAGTCCTGACCTCAACCCGATAGAACACCTTTGGTGTATTAGCGCTTTGGTGTATTGATGAATTAGCGCAGAGACTGTGAGCCAGGCCTTCTCGTCCAACATCAATGTCTTACCTCACAAATGTGCTTCTGGAAGAACGGTCAGAAATTCCCATAAACACACTCCTAAACCTTGTGGAAAGCCTTCTGTTATAGCTGCAAAGGGTGGGCTGACATTATATTAAACCCTATGGATTAAGAATGGGATATCACTCAAGTTCATATGCATGTGAAGGCAGACGAGCGAATACTTTTGGAAATATAGTGTATGTTTACTTCTTGATATCCAGGAAAAGAACAAACTCCAAAACCCAGTAACACTACCTCTTAATACTTCAGCGTAAATGGGCAGACAGGTGAACCTGTGAACCATGTAAATGTGTTCATTGCTGTGACATCACACCCATGAATTTTGTTTCAGATGAAAGAGTCTGAGATGTGTTCATGCTGAACCAGAAGCTGTATATAATTAACAGTGGTGGACGAAGTACACAAATCATGTACTTGAGTTAAAGTACAGATACCCAAGGTAAAATATTACTCCAGTAAAAGTAGAAGTCCTTACTCTAGACCTCAACTTGAGTAAAAGTACAAAAATATTTGGCTTCAAATGTACTTAAGTAAAAGTACTAAAAGATTAATTATGGCTCTAATGTCCTGTTCTCATTTTTGCAACAAGAACTCATTTTAGGTGAAAATACTCCAGTGTCTCTCTGGTGGTAAACAAGTCTTTTAATAGAATGTCATTAATTAGTGATGCTGACGTCTATTAAAATTATCATAAGCACAAAACACTGAAGGTAAACAGTTTATCAGGTAGAACCAAGTGGCTCTGAAATCACATTTTACACCCAAGCAAAGTTTCAGTTTCAGATTACTTTGTAAATGTTACAAGTTGAATAAAAACTTGCTGTAAACACAGGTTTATAAATAAGCTTTCCTTTATTATATTGATCTGTAGGTCTCTGTTCATAAACAAAAAACTAACCGAAACAAATTTACTATAAAATGAAAGTGTTTGTATGAATTCAGAAAAAAAGAAACATATTTCTATATTGTGGTCTATTTACAGGTTAGGTTAGTTCCATCACTGGTGCTCTTGCTTTGCACTTCTGTTTTGACATGTTACGTTTTTATACACACAAAAACCAAAAGGAACGACAGATTTCTCAAAATGTAGTGGAGTAAAAAGTAAGATATTTGACTTTGAAATGTAGTGGAGTGAAAGTAAAGTCGCCCAAAATGGAAAAACTTGAGTAAAGTACAGATACAGAAAAAAAACTACTTAAGTACAGAAACTAATTGCATTTACTTAGTTACTGTCCACCACTGATAATTAAGAGCCCCTGTTGACGGAATAGAGAACCGACAAAAACCTTGTTGCGTTTGAAGTAGGCTCGGCGACACATGGCAAAACACTTTTCACTGCAGAAGCTCTTCAGCTCAGAGCCCATGATCAGAGAGTAGCGCTTCAGTCCCTCCTTCTGACACCACACACATACTATTTGAATATTCTGCTGCTCTTCCACTGAAAGAGAGAGACCGAGAGAATATGGATTACAAATTTGTTAATGTGAGACACTATGTACTCCAGTGAGGTGGTCTTTGAGTGTATGTGGCTGCAGAAACACACCTGTGGATGGCTTGATGAGTGGCACTACCACATGTGTGCTGTGCAAGTCCTTTGTGTGAGGGGAGGATGAAAATGATGAAGGAGAGAGAGGAAAGCAGGTGGATTCTCTCAATCCATTTTTAGCAGACATAGTCAAAGAGGACGAACCTTTACTCTCCACTGCACTAGGCTTCGGATCGGAATTCTCTGGAGCAGAAAATTAACAACAATATCACAAAACAGAAAAGAAGCCAACACTAATGTAGAAACAGTGAAAAAATGTTACTGAAACATGCTTTTTTGTGTGATGTGGTACAATTCAGATAGATAACTAACCCTAAGAAGCTGCAGCTGTGTTTGGTGATCTGTGCTTGATATTAATTGCCTCTAACTCATAGTTCAGTGAAACAAACAAAAAACTTCTGTTGGATATGTTTATTCAAATGCAAATTTCAATAAATATTGTTGTTGTACATATAAAAACAAAAAATTGTGGATGAAAATGTAAGTTTAGACAAGAGCAAACAATAAAAAGCCTTACCCTACAGTTGACATTTTCTCTAATAATATAATCAACTGGCACAGTTTTTTCTTGACAGGCTCATCCATTTAATTCTTTACCACAGAGTAGATTGTAGAGTGTAGAGTTTTTGTTTTATTTACATGTTCCCTGGTATTCTTTTCCAGATTTAACATCTACATTATAATCTTCCTAAGTAGTGTTCAAAATATGTTTAGCGCTGTGTAAAAGTTAGAGACCATCTGTCTGCAGGAATATTCTTCCACACCTCTAAAGAAGAATTTGATGGCACTCTCAGCTTCTCACAACAACCAGTCCATTGTTCTGAGAATACCAGCAGCCACTTTGTTTTATTTGATTTTTGTTTTTTGTCTGTCCTTTTTTGTCTTTCAGCTGACCTTCATAATGTTGAAAGGATGATGGATATCAAAAAATTCCTGCAGTCTTAGCTGTGCTTTAGAATGGAGTTTCCCAAAGGGTAGTTGGCAAACAATTTATATTAAAACTTCACAATGAGAAACAATCACCTACAGCTGAGATTTGTTAGCCCCACTGTCCAATAGCCTCTTTCCATGAATGACTTATCCAAGGTCTGTCCCGGACATATCATGACCAAAACCCAAAGATGGAGGATGGTTTATCTTGCTTTTAGATATCAACTCAATTTCCCTGCAATGAGACACTTTGCTTAAGGAGCCGGCAAGTGTCTTTGGTCAGCTAGCACATGTTTTGTCTGAAGTTTGCTTCTTTATTTTTGCACCAGGAGCTATGAGGCTAGTGAAGCAACAAAATTACGGCTACATTGTTTAAACTGCATGACTAAATATCACCATATACTTACCTATAACTGCCTCTAACTGATCATATCTTGGAGTCTTGACCCTATTTTGGGCAAGGGGAAAACTGATTTTTTGCCAACCTGTTGCCATATTTTTGACTACTTTTGATCTGTACAGGTTTGCCTTCTTTCATTTTCTTTTATAAGCCAAGCTTTATTTATATAGTTTTTTTTTGTTAAAAAACATCATACATCCACAAAAGCTACTATAATGGGCTTTTTATTTTGCTAGAATTTGCACCTGTATTTGGGTGTGGGTGTAAGTGCCTCTCTGTGAACTCTGACCTTTAAGCACAGACACATGATGGCGTCTTGCTCTGCTGGAGAAATTCCTGGATTCAGAGGCTTCTGCATCCTGTAGGTTCACTTTGTCATAACCGTACCAGCCAAGCAATTCATTCATCGTGCTCTCTGCAAAGCTCTGACAAACACACACACACACACACACACACACACACATACACACACACACCTCAGAAAACTGAAAGGATTTCTCAAACATAAGGGTAATGATAGCTTTAAAGAGACCACTTATGGATCATGAACTCACAAATATACAAAGCTGATGCAAATGTGCAGTAGTCTCAGAGAAACTGCTGCATCTTTCAGCTAGATAAAAATCTTAAACACACCAGCTGCCTTTTGAAAGCTTTTAGAATGTTATATTTAACATAAATGCTACTTGATTTGACATGTTGTTACCCAATACAATAAATTTAATACATGTATGGCACAAATGTCCAAGTACGTTTTGGAACCACTGTAAATGACCTCTGTTCTAATTGGCTGTCTTCTATTGTGGTTCAATGTGCAATGTGTACTAAAACACTCCTTACAACTTAAATATTAATGGGCTGGGCTAAACTTCTGCAGGCTAAATAGGTGTGTGTGTTGGCTTTTGTGACATCACAAAAATGGTAAATCTAATTCGCCTATTTTTACAGATTAGTTCATGTATAACGGACCATACAGCGTTTACGAACTACATCCAATTCTTTTATTTATAAGAAAAACACAAAACTGCTATAGAAGCTGTAGTTATGAGAGTTAAAAAGACATGCAAAAAAAATTAGAAAAAAAAATCCCCACTGCTCCTAAGTTAGCAAAGAGGAATACTTTATATTACAACTGCATCTCCAAAAAAGTTGGGATGTTGTGCAAAATGTAAATAAAAACAAAATGCAATGATGGGGAAGTAATTTAAACCTTATTTTTTATTGAATATAGTACAAAGTCAACATATCAAATGTTAACATTGAGAAAGTTTATTATTTAAAAAACATTTGCTCATTTTGAATTTGAAGCCAACAATACATTCCAAAAAAGTTGGGACAGCAGCAACAAAAGGCTGGTTAAGTTGTGTAATGCTAAAAAACACCTCGTGGTTGATTGGCAACAGGTCAGTAACATGGCTATATGAGTATAAACAGCATCCCAGAGAGACTGATTCTTTCAGAAGTAAAGATGGGGAGGGGTTCACCACTCTGTGAAAGACTGCACAAGCAAATAGTGCAACAATGGAAATCATGGACACTGTGTCTTCTGGACTAAGTACCACTCAACTTGTTACCAGTGCACAGTTCAAAAGCCAGTATTCATGATGGGATTGGGGTCCATTAGTGCATGCACACAACATGGGTGACATGCACATCTGTGATGGCACCATTAATGCTTAACGATATATACATGTTTTGGCCACATATGCTGCCTCCCAGCCAATGTCTTTTTCAGGGAAGGCCTTGCTTATTTCAGCAAGACGATGCCAAACTACATTCTCTATTACAACAACATTGCTCCATATTAAGAGTCTGGGAGCTAAACTGACCTGTCTGCAGTCCAGACCTGTCACCACTGAAAACATCTGGGGCATTTGGAAAAAAAAAAAGACAAAAATATGACCCTGAACTGTTGAGCAGCTGAAATCCTATGTTAAGCAAGAAGAGGGAAAACATTTTGCTTTCAAAACTACAGCAGTTGGTCTCCTCAGTTCCCAAACACTTACATAGTATTGTTAAAAGAAGAGATGATGAAACACAGTAATAAACATGCCCACATCCCAACTTTTTTTGATATGCTGTGTTTGTTCTATTTTCAATGAAATATAGAGTTTAAATGATTTGCACATCATTGTATTTTGTTATTATTTACATTTTGCACAGCGGGGGTTATAAATATGGGCCATGTTCCGCTCCTCCATTGTTGAAGCGGCTGACTGTAGCTGTGGTCGCAAGGTAGTTGGTGCCTGTCGGGGCGGTAATCCTCGAACCCGGTGGTGGACACCCCAGGTGAGAGATGCCGTCAAGCTGAAGAAGGAGTCCTACCAGACATGGTTGGCTTGTAGGACACCAGAGGCAGCTGGCAGGTATCGACAGGCCAAGCGATCTGCGGCTTCAGTCGTTGCCAAGGCAAAAACCCGGGTGTGGGAAAAGTTCGGTGAGGCCTTGGAAAGTGACTTTAAGTCGGCTCCGAAAAGATTCTGGCAAACCATCAGGCAACTCAGAAGGGGAAAGCAGTGTGCACTGTATATAGTGGAGATGGTGTGCTGCTGACTTCGACTGAAGGCATCATTGGGCGGTGGAAGGAATACTTTGAGGACCTTCTCAATCCCACCAACACATTCTCCAGTGAGGAGGCAGAGTCTGGGGACACAGGAATAGGCTTGTCCATTACTGAGGCCGAAATCGCTAAGGTAGTTAAAAAGCTCCTTGGCCGCAGGGCTCCAGGGGTGGATGAGATCCGTCCCGAGTTCCTCAAGGCTCTGGATGTTGTGGGGCTGTCTCGGCTGACACGCCTTTTCAACATTGCGTGGACATCGGGGGTGGTGCCACTGGATTGGCAGACTGGGGTGGTGGTGCCTCTTTTTAAAAAGGGGGACCGGAGGGTGTGTTCCAACTACAGGGGAATCACACTCCTCAGCCTCCCTGGTAAGGTCTATGCAGGGGTACTGGAGAGTCCGGCTCATAGTAAAACCTCGGATTCAGGAGGAGCAGTGCGGGTTCCGCCCTGGTCGTGGAACACTGGACCAACTCTTTACCCTCTCCATTCTGGAGGGTTCATGGGAGTTTGCCCAACCAGTCCACATGTGCTTTGTGGATTTGGAGAAGGCATTCGACTGTGTTTCCCAGGGTATTCTGTGGGAGGTGCTTGGGGAGTACGGGGTACATGGCTCTTTGCTATGAGCCATTCAGGCCCTGTACAAACAAAGCAGGAGTTTGGTTCGCATGGCCGGCAGTAAGTCAGACTTGTTCCCAGTGAGAGTTGGACTCCGTCAGGGCTGCCCTTCGTCACCGATTCTATTCATAATTTTTATGGATAGAATTTCTAGGCGCAGTCAGGGGATGGAGGGTGTCCGGTTTGGTGACCTCAGGGTCACATCGCTGCTGTTTGCAGATGATGTGGTCCTATTGGGGACATCAGGCCGTGAACTTCAGCTTTCACTGGATCGGTTTGGAGCCGAGTGTGAAGCGGCCGGGATGAGGATCAGTACCTCCAAATCCGAGGCCATGGTTCTCACGCGGGAAAGGGTGGAGAGGCAAGGCTCTCGATTTACTGGTCGATCTACGTTCCCACCCTCACCTATGGTCATGAGCTTTGGGTAATGACCGAAAGAACGAGATCACGAATACAAGCGGCCGAAATGAGTTTCCTCCACAGGGTGGCTGGACTCTCCCTTAGAGATAGGGTGAGAACTTTGGTCATCCGGGAGGGACTCAAAGTAGAGCCGCTGCTTCTCCACGTCGAGAGGAGCCAGTTGAGGTGGTTTGGGCATCTTGTTAGGATGCCTCCTGGACGCCTCCCTTGGCAGGTGTCACAGGCAAGTCCACCGGGGAGGAGACCCCGGGGAAGACCCAGGACACGCTGGCGTGACTATATCGCCCAGCTGGCCTGGGAGCGCCTCGGAATCCCTCCCAGGGAGCTAGTGGAAGTGGCTGGGGAAAGGGAGGTCTGGGCCTCATTGCTCAGGATGCTGCCCCCGCGACCCGAACCCCGGAGAAACGGAAGATGATGGATGGATGGATGGATGGGGTTATAAATACTAACATACAATTTGGCTTAAAGGCAGAGAGACCTCTTTGCTCTCTCTGTCTGTCACAGTTTAGAGAGGTAATCTGATTCATGCTTAGCTGAAATCAGAGGAGGATACAGAACACCACAGCTGGGCTTTAGGCTTCCCAGAAATCCCCCACCTCTTTAGCCCTCACTTCTACAGTCCTCCAGTTCCCCCTTTCCTCGTCATCTTCTCAACTTTCCCCTCTCAAGTATCTGATTCCATCCGCTCTTCCCTCTTCCTCTCTTTTCACTCCTCTGGTTGCTTTTTAAGCTATCTCTTCACTCACTCTTCTCCCCACCAGTTCTACAACCAAAACAAACAGTCGTGGTGACACTCTCTCTCGCTCTCTTGCCCTCTCTCTATTACTCTGTTACCTGACTCTTCAGCTCGTTCTCTTATTTCACTCCTTCTTGTGAAAACAAATCTTTTTGAGAACGGAGAGATTCTCTGAGAAGGGCATGTTCTTTACCTCTACTACCCAGGCCTGCCCAGTTAAAAGCCATGCGAAAGTATATATGTTTAGGTTATAGGTAGGTGCTGGCCAGGACAGGAGGCTTCTGTGTCTGATTCTCACACCTTTTCTTTGTCTTCTTAAAGGGACTCTTCAGCCAAAATGAAAATTTTAACCATTCCAATATTTCTTGCAAATATGCGTATTCTTGCATCCTACAGTGGTGCCACAACGGTCCCAAGGATGAGATTTTTTGTTGAAAGTTTAGGAAAACTCACTTTTGGTGATGTATCTTGAAAGGGTGGCACATATGAAAAACTACTGCTTTGATGTAGATACTTGAGGGTGGAACATTTGTATTTGTTGCCCTGCTATATGGCTAATGTCGAAGGAAGTACCTCTGCTAGGAGCCATTTATCAAGCTTGCATTTATTAGCAACTATGACTACACTGTCAGTCAGGATTTCTTCACTGAAGTGGGGGCATTCTCAAAGGTTGTATGACATATTTAAGTAATGCATAAATATTGATGAATGAAAACACAAAAAGGATACACTAATTGTGAACTCTCTCAAACTGAAGGACTCTTATTGGTATAGTGTAGGGTGCTTACTCAGGTGGGGGATTGAACCCTAGTCTACAGTGTAGAAGGCAGAGGTGTTAACCACTACACTACACCAACCACCGAAATGTTTACAAACATGTTTTTTTTTTGGCACAAACATTTACTCACAAAATTCAATTGTCCAAAGGCTTCTGTTGTTTTTTCACTGTTCCTTAGGCTTATACACATCTCCTTGGGTTCATAAAACATTTTCATAGTGTTTTGAATCTGTATTCCTTACATGGCTATAGATAAACTGAGTGCACTGTGTGTGTTCTCATTCTGATTGCGGTAAAGATTGATTTCATGAAAGATTGCATCAGTTTCCATCTCCCTGAAGATTACGCCAAACCCACACATATTGTTTTACTGTTTTCTCATTAGTGGGAGATTTTTTCCTTTCTTCACTGTAGTTACCACAATGTTGTTCTTGTTTCAGACAAACATCTGCTCAGTGTGGGAGTCAGCCCTATCCCAAATCACAGCAAGCACCACAGCCAAAGGCAACAAAACACACGGTGACCCCCACTCGAGCTCTGGCCGCACTTACATCAGGACCATCTATGGTTTCACGTGTTTGGATTAAAATTAGTTAAATTGTAATCCTACACCCTCTAGCTCCATGGATATCATATGCTGCAATCCGAAATGTCTCACACAAAGAAACCTGCGCCAGTTTCCTCCCACACAGACATGGACACCCTTCAAAACACTTTGATGCAGAGGTTGTTCTGTAAACCGAGCAGGGACACAGTGGTGCTGTATGTCAGAATTAGCTACCATGGGCAGACACTCAAACCTCTAAAACGACATAATATTGTGCATAAGGACAGTTGGGAAAGAAAGATAAAACCTAGTGATGGGTGTAAATTGCAATGTCAGAGGTTTTTACCAATACAGATTCCATTTGGTCTAGACAAAGGCTCAGTCTGGGAAACCGGCCCATGTAACTTAAACTTTAAGACTCCAAAATGACACAATAATACATGTAAAGCTCAAAATTAAAGACCCCCTCCCCCAAAATAACACTACATGTAGGGTAACTTTTCCAGACAGGGATTAAGCCTCGTCCTGGACTACACAGCACTCTGAAAGGAGATTCTTCACTGAAAGGAAAATGCAGACCAGGCTTAATCTCTGTCAGGGAAACGGACTGTTCAAGCTCAAGTTTGAACAAACCCAAAATAACACAGTAGCCCATATAGAGCTAAACCGTTCAGATCTCAAAATAACACAACAGTACACATAAGGCTCACACTTAAAGACACCTAAAATAATACAAGGCTCAATACAAAGCTTAAACTTTAAGATCCCCAAATTACACAATACAACATTTAGCTCAAACTCACAGAGCACAAAATGACACAGTATTACAGGTTAATCTTGTAAGTCGCTCTGAATACGAGCATCAGCTAAATGCCGTAAATGTAAATGTAAATCTTAAACTTTAAGACCACCCAAATGGCACAATAGTACATGTGTAGCCCTCAAATGACACAACCACGCATGTAAAGCCCGAACACTGACTGGCAAAAGTGGTACATGAAAAAGAGCCTGCATTACATATTCGCGTACAATTCAGCCCCATAACGCCTTTCGCGCAGCATGGTCAAAAACGTGACTCTGCGCAGAATCCGCACATCTGGAACAGCTGGCTCGACGCTTCCAGAGGGACAGTGTTCCCAACACTCAGAATGATCAAACTTAACTAAGCACGTAATCGTAAATCAGGTTCACGTTAAAATCATCGAACAACACATCGAAACTGCCGCGTCACGGTTTAGAGTAGCAGAAACCTCCGGCCACCGACTACAAGCACGCTCGACCGTACCTTCATCTCTTGGCTGACCTCTCTTTTGACGGGATGAGCCGGCTTCCTGCTGCGCTTGTTTTCCGGTGGCCTCCCTTTTTCCATCTTTGGCATCGTTTGCTGCTCAACAGTGCGAGCACCACCGCGCAGAAAGCGAGGAATACCGTTCAGAGTAGACAGGGAAGCGAAAGCGGTCTCGCTCTGACCGCTAAAGTGCATGTAGTGGTCCGAATAGGCGCGCTAAAACAATGCGCGAGGGAGCACAGGGGGAGGAGCTCGAGCTGGAACCAGACACCTAGAGCCCACCTCTCGCGCTCCCGCACTGAGCGAGGTGGCCGAAGTGAGTTATCAGCTTGAGCAGAGAGACCACCGTGGACACCATCAGTACGTACACAACACCAACAGCTGAAGTTGACCAGCTGCCTGTGTCATAACAGAGGGTACAGTTAACTGCATTTAGTGCAGTGTTGTATGTGAAATATTAAATAAAAGTAATTGTATATCTTTTGCAATGTGGCACTTCTTTTTTGCTTGTTCCAACTGATCAGCTGATATTTCATGTATCTTAAACTTAGTGATATTATATTTCTTGAAGAAGCCTTGAAAGACTCCAAAATACAAGTGATGTTTCTGAGGCAGATGGCAGACTATTCATATCTTCATTTCTAGAGTGATTTTTTGTTATTTTGCAAAATGTATGGATGATTGGTAATCCTGGGCAAAGCAGTCTTAGAAAAACTAAAGTTTTTTTCTCTCTCTCTCTCTCTCTCTCTCTATCTCTCTCTCTCATTGATACAGTGCAGATCTCTGCCTTGGTGTTTCAAAGAATCTGTGTGTCTATGAGTAAGAGAGCTCTTTCAGCAGCGTAGAGTAGCTCAGATTTCGGGTCTTTCTGCAACCCTGCGGCTGACATCTGATCTTTACTGGCCTGGAATCAATGCAGCTATGAAGGTAGAGAATATGATTAAAAAAAATCAGTATGAAAATCATTTCTCTCTGTGTAATGTGTGTACAATTCAGTGGTGGTGACTATGCTGGACATTTGACATGCTGAAATGTAAGGTTTCTGGTTTTGAGGTGGCAAAATGTGAATCCAGTTATGATTCTGAACTCAGAGATGACAGTCAAGTTCCAAAAGATGTCTTTAGAGTTGTGCCATAGAAGAAGCACCTTTAGGTTTTCTAAAGAACCTAAGGTGGTTCTATAAGGTTACATGAACCTAATGTTGTTTTTCCCTGGCACTTCTGAACATTTTTCTTTAGGGAAAAATGATTCTTTAAAGTGGTACTCCAGCATTTTCCAGCCTAATCTCTATTTGTCACATCTGTTGATCTGTTGATTAGCACCGATCATAATTTAGACACATTTCACTGTACTTAAAGAGAGGGACTGAGGAATTGAAAACTTACTAAAGTTGAGTTTTCAGTTCTTTTGCTAAGTATGTTAAATCATGCAAAAGTACTGAAATTATTGTCTGTAATGATAACTTCAGGTCCTTACTTTTGAAAAACCCTTCCAAATTCAGTAGGCATGAATCTACTGTGAAGGGGACTTTAGAAAATCACCTAATCAAGGTAAATGGTCAACTGCCACTTGTCAATATCAAAAGCAATTACCAGTTGAATTAGTAGTTGGAAACTCAGGCAAGAAAATATGGCTTGAAATTGACTTGAAGGTGCTGCAGTTAAGGTTTGACTTTAATCTAATTAAAACCAAGCACTCTCAGATTCCCGGCACTAGCAACATAGCATGTCACTTTATTGCCTTTTGTGATAAAGTGTGGGGGGATATCACATTCAATCAAGGAAAAGCATAAAGCAATTATGAAGCAATACTTGCAAATACTTTATCATTATATATCCATCCATCCATCCATCCATCCATCCATCCATCCATCCATCCATCCATCCATCCATCCACCATCTTCCACTTCTCCGGGGTTCGGGTCGCGGGGGCAGCATCTTAAGCAATGAGGCCCAGACCTCCCTTTCCCCAGCCACTTCCACTAGCTCTCCGGGGGGGATTCCAAGACGCTCCCAGGCCTGCTGGGCAATATAGTCACGCCATCGTGTCCTGGGTCTTCCTCCCTGGTGGACTTGCCTGTGACACCTCCCAAGGGAGGCGTCCAGGAGGCATCCTAACCAGATGCCCGAACCACCTCAACTGGCTCCTCTCGACGTGAAGAAGCAGTGGCTCTACTCCGAGTCCCTCCCGGATGACCGAACTTCTCACCCTATCTCTAAGGGAGAGTCCAGACACCCTGCGGAGGAAACTCATTTTGGCCGCTTGTACTCGTGACCTTATTCTTTCGGTCATTACCCAAAGCTCATGACCATAGGTGAGGGTAGGAACGTAGATTGACCGGTAAATCGAGAGCTTTGCCTTGTGGCTCAGTTCTTTCTTTACCACAACAGACCGGTAAAGAGCCCGCATCACTGCTGACCCAGCACCAATCCGCCTGTCAATCTCCCGCTCCCTTGTACCATCACTCGTGAACAAGACCCCGAGATACTTAAACTCCTCCACTTGAGGCAAGAGCTTATCCCAGACCCAGAGAGGGCTCTCCACCCTTTTCCGCCTGAGAACCATGGTCTCGCATTTAGAGGTACTGATTCTCATCCCGGCCACTTCACACTCGGCTGCAAACCGATCCAGCGAAAGCTGAAGTTCATGGCCTGATGTCCCCAATAGGACCACATCATCTGCAAACAGCAGCGATGTGACCTTGACGTCACCAAACCGGACACCCTCCGTCCCCTGACTGCACCTAGAAATTCTATCCATAAAAATTATGAATAGAATCGGTGACAAAGGGCAGCCCTGACGAGTTCAACTCTCACTGGGAACGAGTCTGACTTACTGCCGGCCATGCGAACCAAACTCCAGCTTTGTTTGTACAGGGCCTGAATGGCTCGTAGCAAAGAGCCATGTACCCCGTACTCCCGTAGCACCTCCCACAGAATACCCCGGGGAGCACTGTCAAATGCCTTCTCCCGACCCACAAAGCACACGTGGACTGGTTGGGCAAAGTCCCATGAGCCCTCCAGAATCCTGGAGAGGGTGAAGAGTTGGTCCAGTGTTCCACGACCAGGGCGGAACCCGCACTGCTCCTCCTGAATCCGAGGTTCGACTATAAGCCAGACTCTCTTCTCCAGTACCCCTGCATAGACCTTACCAGGGAGGCTGAGGAGTGTGATTCCCCTGTAGTTGGAACACACCCTCCGGTCCCCCTTTTTAAAAAGAGGCACCACCACCCCAGTCTGCCAATCCAGTGGCACCACCCCCGATGTCCACGCAATGTTGAAAAGGCGTGTCAGCCAAGACAGCCCCACAACATCCAGAGCCTTGAGCAACTCGGGACGGATCTCATCCACCCCTGGAGCCTTGCCACCAAGGAGCTTTTTAACTACTTCGGCCTCAGTAATGGACAAGCCTATTCCCGCGTCTCCAGACTCTGCCTCCTCACTGGAGAACGTGTCGGTGGGATTGAGAAGGTCCTCAAAGTATTCCTTCCACTGCCCAATGACATCTTCAGTCAAAGTCAGCAGCACACCATCTCCACTATATACAGTGCTAGTGGCACACTGCTTTCCCCTGCTGAGTCGCCTGATGGTTTGCCAGAATCTTTTCGGAGCCAACTTAAAGTCACTGTCCAAAGCCTCACCAAACTCCTCCCACACTCGAGTTTATGCCTTGGCGACGACTGAAGCCGTAATACTGAATACTGAAAAGACTGAAGATAATATCATTATATAGCTGACTGTAAAATGTGTGGTATGTGTAAAGCATGATGTTTGATTTGGCCCACCAAAATGTTAGGCTGACCCCTCCTT
Source organism: Pygocentrus nattereri (assembly GCF_015220715.1). Lineage (NCBI taxonomy): Eukaryota > Metazoa > Chordata > Actinopteri > Characiformes > Serrasalmidae > Pygocentrus > Pygocentrus nattereri. The sequence continues at coordinate 28,752,039 of NC_051211.1, forward strand.
CCCAACAAGTGAAAAAAACATTTTAAACTATATATAATTTATTGAATTCTTATTTTAGTATTTCCTCATGACCCAGAAGAATAAGCAGATTAGAAAATGTGTGTGTGTATGTTGGTATTTTAATAACAAAATTTAATTCTATAAAATATTTTTAAAATACCTTTTGAATCTACATAACTTCTTTATTTACATTTTGTTTTGTCTTTTTGGCCATGAGCTCACTACAAACATTGCATTGCATCCTCCCAAGACAAACATTTTGGGCACACCTGCTTTAAAGGAATGGCTTGGTTTAAAATGCTGTAATAATTATACCTCCATATGAAAGATGACTACAGTGGATTAAAAATTCCTAATACTGGCTTTAATTAGAGCACAACTGCCGTTAAATTATCTCTAGCAGTTTGATTTCCGGTTTGTATTGGTTACATTACACACAATACTGACCTGCTGAAATGAATGGACATGCAGTTTGTTGCAAAGTTGACAAAAGCTGCCATCTAGGGGTTCAAGTGCTAATTGTGTCACGTATTGATATGGGTGAAAATGAATACATTTTTATATTCTACGTTATTGTTTGGACTGAACACGAGTATTCAGCGTTAAAACTGCATTAACATCAAGTTAACCTACACTGACATGATAAACTGTTTATGAGAGGGCATTTCAGAGAGAAAACGGGCCATATCAGTGCAATACATAGACGTGTCTTCCAGCAGTGAAGTGTAGGCTTAATTTACTACCGAGTGTCCTGCTTGTCAGGGAAGTAAGCTCCAATACAATGCACTTCATATGGCCATCTCTGAGCATTTGGGTGCCCTAAGTGACATCATAGCTGGAAAGGCTTCACACATCCCAATCATATTATTTTGTGTGCAAGAAAGACAAATAAATTATACCTAAGAGTGTACATTAACTTAAAAATTAATAATTAAGAGTGACTCAAATGAGAAGTAGTATATTTTAACCAACTAAAGGAGGAAATTAGCCTTCTAGGACCAGAATGATTAAAGCTACAAGAATTTTCATAAGGGAAACCAGCCACCCTGTAGCCCACTCCCCTGCTGTGTAACAATTAATGGCACATTTCGTTCACCTAATGCCAAATTGAACTCACTTCACTTATCGGCATATTTCACTCAGGCACTGTCACAACAGGCAAATTTCAATGTAGGTAGCCTTCTGGTAAACACAGTTTGAAAGCAAATGACAATGACACTATTATTGTGCTGTACTATATTAATGCCCACTGTAATTAAAATCAATATTAGACCACATGTGGCTTGAAGTTTACACTGAAAGACTTGTCATTCGAAAGCATTTAGGAGGAACAGGAAAATACCAATTGCCTTTTGATGTAACATTACTAGCCTAGTCTCATGACTTCACTTACTTCAGCATACCTTACCTTACCTCATACCTTTTAGCTGGAAAACAGTTTGCTGAGTTAGTTAGCAAATACCAAATGTGATAGATCCAATAAATTATGCTGAAAGTTTAATTAGATTACATGTATACAATTATAGAAGATAAAATGAGCCTAATGGTTAATGATTATTGGCACTCTCACTGTAAAGCTTCCTGTATCCTGTTTAACTATGGCTGCATTCAAAGTTGAATGAACTTTTTTATATTTGCTTGCCTTGTTTTTGGTCTAATCTTTTATCTTGAAGCAATGTAGAGCCACAAGCTAGATTAGCTCTGCCAACATATATTGACTGCCACTTGTACTACAGATCAGGCAGAACAAAAAAAAACAGGTAGGAAGGAAAGATTCACTCAGCTATTCTAAACCAGCCTAGAATGCCCTGCCACAGTAGTGGATCATTAAAAAGACACTGCATCTTTACATCACATTTCCAAGCCCAGACCAAGGACCCAAAAGCTATCAAACAAGATAATGTGAGCTAGACCTTTAGCTTGTAATAAATGTCAAAACAAGAAGAAAAATATGATAATGCTAATTTCTTCTAGCATCTTTGTTAATATACTAGCATTCTAGTAGTATGTTAGTGTTTAATTAACTGCAATTCAAGACTGGTAAAGTCGTGTGATAATAATAAAAAAAGACCTGGTGGTTAACTGGCAACAGATGAGTAATATTATTTGGTATAAAAAGAGCATAACAGAGAAGCTGAGTCTTTCAGAAAAAACGGTGAAGTGAAAGTGTGGGCAAACAGTGCAAGCATTCAAAAAAATAACCTCTCTCAACATAAATTAGCAAAGAATTTGTTAATTTCACCATCTACAATACATTATATCATTAAAGGATTTAGAGAATTCAGAGAAATCGCTGTTTGCAAGCGACAAAGCCGAAAAACAATATTGGCTGGCTGTGAGCTTTGGACCCTCAGGTGGCACCGCATTAAAAATAGACACAGTTCTGTGGTGAAAAATCACTGCATGGGATCAGGAGCACTTCTGAAAACCAAACACTTCTGTGAACACAGTTCGTCGCAACATCCTTAAGTGCAAGTTAAATCTCTGTCATGCAAAGAAGAAGCCATATGTAAACCACTGTCTTCTCTGGGCCTAAGCTCAATCAAAATGGACTGACACAAAGTGAAACAGTGTTCCGACAAAAATTGAAATTATTTTTGGAAATCATGGACAATGCATCCTCCAGTGCAAAAGACCAGCTGACTTGTTATCAGCGCATAATTCAAAAGCCAGCATCCGTGATACTATGAGGGTGCATTAGTGCACATGGCATGGGTGACTTGCACATCTGTGAAATAAGCATTAAAAACCTGCTAAACTGAGCCTTGAGTCCAGACCTCTCACCCATTGTAAACGTGTTGAAATGTGTTGCTGATCAAATTTAAAATGGGCATGTATTTTTCACAAAACAAAATAATTTTTTTCTGTTTCAACATTTGGTAGGTTGTAGTATTTTTTTATAAAATATAGTGTTTAAATGATTTATTCTTATTTACATTTTGTACAGCATCCCAACAGGGTTGTATTTTCATATTAAACTGACAAGCTGAAACCTATAAGTTACCAAAATGATAACTTTACAGAAGAAATAAAAAACTTTACTTTAACTGTAAGTCAATGGAACCAGACTTTTTTCCATGTCATTTTGTATAGTGTCATTAAAATGACAACTTGGGTGCTGCATTTTACAAGTGGGCTGCAAATTCAAGGACACTCTGCAAACTCAGAAAGAACTTTTATCGAAATGACGACTCTGATGCTACAGTTTGTAAATGCACTGCAAATACAGAAAACACATAAAACTTCAGAAATGCTAACAAGCTAGTCACAACACAAAGGAGGTGTTTCTGGAGAACACTTAAAGAGGACAGAACCATTCAGACTTTTACATTTTATGCAGCACAAACATTCATTGGTAAAAGTAAATTAACTTTTATTTGGGCAGATTAGTATCATCACTGTATAGTAATAGGAATTAGCTCTAGAGAGTACCTCTAAAAGTTTAACTACCACCACTAGTAATACCAGATAACTACCACCATACAGCTGTGACATGCCAGATAACAAACTAGTTATGAATATGAGATGTGATGATCTGCGACCAAATCACAACCGTTATATTATTTTGTGATAACACACTCCTTCTCGTGTTCTATTACTTAAATGACTAATAAACTGGGCAGCAACAGATGAGCTTACAGCTATAACTTTACCTCTAAAATGGCTAATAAGGTAGGTATGTAATTGGACACAGTGGAGTGCAGACACGTGATTCTGATTACGTCGAAAATCCAGGTGAAGGGCAGGAGGTGAAAAACAGAATGGACGGCAAGCCCATACTATGATAGCTTATACAATATTACAAGAGAAATGTACAAACAAATTACAACATATGTTAAACATGATCCTTCTGTTATGAAGTTGAGCTATTTTTAAACTGAATTGCAAGCCTTGCCTGCTATCGAGGCAGTAGATAAACAATTACCTCCTGCAGATATTGTTCTCAAGAAAGCAAATGAAAGTATACAAAAGTATTAAGGCATACAACCTTTTTGTTACTGGTTCAGTTGTTTACTTAAATAACGCCAGTAAAGACTGCAATTGCATGGCAGGGGTACGTTATTTATTGTAACTCAAGTCAAACCTGGCTTATGATATTTGTCATGTCCAGCCCACACAACACTTGCAAATGCCATAACTGAGCCATGAGTACCAAAAGTGGCACAGATAAGGCCCAAATGTGCCTGCTATCTGCCTGTTTCTTTTGCTCTTTTCCTCTTCTGTCCTCACAGATCACTGAAAAAGCATGCATATAAATACTTTTTAAAAGTCTGTCTCTACAAAAACCCCAGCTAACAGGAAGGAACTCATACAGTTAACCAGACATATAATACAGCCAAATGTACCTGCTGATTTCTGATACATTACATTACATTACATGACACAGAACCATCAGTATGCAATGTTTTCATGCTAGTTGCAGTATGTTATGCATAGGTAGCACAATACAACTTTAAATTACCATTAGTTTCCCATCTAATTGCTAATATAGCAACCATAGCGTAAACTGAGCAGCTACTGCAAGTAGACTAAAGCTAGCTGATTTAGTTAGCCACTTTACTAGTGGTCCAAATACAAAATGAGTTAATGGGGTTACATTTTACAATTATCATAAAATCTCACATATTCATCATTGCTATGTTGTGTTTTAGCTTATAGCATGTGAGCTGCATACCTGTACTGTTACATCTCAATAAGTCAAAGTTGCTCTGGGAAGCGTTAGCATAGCTAAAGAGATAAACACAGTGGGCACTTCAGTCTGTAGCTGAAAAACAGTGGCTCTGAGGTCAGGTGAGAGCCAGTCACTGCTGCTTGTGGGGTTTCATCATAAAACGCTTCCGAAGACCTGGGTGTTCCTTCCACTGAAACTTCCGAGGACCTGGATGTTCTCATGCATGACAGGCTTGAGGTAACTGCAGATAGCAACGATTGTGAAGCATTGATTGGAGGGCAGAGAGAACAAGGCAGAGTGTAGAGTGTAATGATTTGATTGGCCATAACACACCAGCAGCGATCACAGAACCAAATTCTGTCACTTAAACACTCAAATGTCTTAAGGAATTTGGCTTAAAAAGTAATACTTTCCCATTTGACCGGGGAGGCCTGTGAGAGCTAGAGCCCTGAGCAGGTTACCACATGATCAGACCAGCGTTGTTTTCACATTAAATCTCATGAATTGAGATATGTGAAAATCCCTAACCTCACCCTGCATTCCCCCAACACTACATATGTGTATAAATGTACAAAATAATTGTTTCCAAATTTGTACAATTAATGATACCATTTTTTCTTTTAATATAATCAACAATGCCATCATTAATGTTATTATTTGATATTTTATTATTAGATGTATATGTTGTTACTGTCATTGTTGTTGTCACGCCTCCCTCAGACCTGCTCAGAACTACATTTACATGTAAAGAAGATGTTAATCAAGGATAATTAGAATTTGTGTAACAGACATATTTGCTAAATGCTATATATTCTAAAATAGTTAATGAACAAGCACTGATCGTGTTTTGTTTGAAGATTGTATTTTAGTCTAATGGGTAAGTACTCTAAAAATAGTCTCCTAAAAATGTAAAAAGGAACTGTATTCTTCATACTGTCTTTAGAAAATGTAACGTATTCTGATGTAGATGTATTTCAAATACCTGTATTCCGTTACAACCAAACCCTATATGTAACATATATATCAAAAAGGTTTTTACTATTGTTACAAGTTCCATATAGAACTCCCAGCTATGGGAGGACAGGCCACAAGATTATAAGTTGGGGCTAGACATTGCAGCTATCACTAGCTAAGGGGACATTTGTAGTTTTCACAGCAAAAACTTTTGTGGCTCCCACAGGAGTAACTGTTTGGTCTGGAGATGTCTCATTAGTTCTGAGGGTTTTAGCGCCTCATTTGAAATAAACCACACTCCATTCAATGTTCTTTTGGATTAGCCTCATCACATTCAACAATAATAATAATGGTCCTTTTATGATATCTGTTTTTTTTGTGTCAGTAGTTTATCAATTTGAGTTTAATTGCTGATTAAACTAGAAATTAATCCAGAAATTAAATGCAGATCTTTTGCTATTATTTAAGGCTCATCTGTCATTTTTTACACCAGCTAGAAACGGAGCTGCAGATACGGTATGAGAGCAATGAGAGTCTGTAAGGTTCAACAAGCAAATTATGCTGACAGTGCTGATGTGAGTTTCTCAACCTGTGGGCCGTGGACCACCTGTGAGCCTTCAAGCATCTACTAGTGGTCCATGGACTAGTGGGCCAGTAAATTCAGTTCCCTTTTCCCCTCATTGCTCATGTCCAAATCATGACATCTTCAGTTGACATTGGTCTCCGGGGCTTAGAAAGACTTAATGCGCTTGTGTTTGTACTGTTATTTCGTCCTATTCCTCAGAACATCTTTAACCAGGGCCTGAGAAAGTTGGTATAATATGAATAAAAGTTACAGAGTGAATTGATCATGCACAGATAGAGATTATCAGCATCATAGCTCTGGTTAAAAATGTTCCCCTTTTATTCTCAGTGTAAAGGTGATATAATATAAATAAAAGTTACTGTAAAGACAAGTCACATTAGTACCATAACAGGAAGACTTCAGCCTCAAGACTACAGGAAAAACCAACTTCGTAAGTGCACTTACGAGTTAAGTGGTCTAACAGTAATAACACAGACTAATTACTGTTCTGTTTAATGCAGTTTATTTATTTCAGCAACAAATGTTTCAAATCGGGGTGGCATGGTGGCGTGGTGGGTAGCGCTGTCGCCTCACAGCGAGGAGGGCCTTGGTTCGATTCCCCGGCTGGGCGGCCAGGGTCCTCTCTGTGTGAAGTTTGCATGTTCTCCCCGTGTCTGCGTGGGTTTCCTCCAGGTTCTCCGGTTTCCTCCCGCAGTCCAAAGACATGCAGTCAGGCCAATTGGATATGCTAAATTGCCCCTAGGTGTGAGTGACTGTCTGTGTCTGTCTGTCTGCCCTGCGATGGACTGGCGACCTGTCCAGGGTGTATCCTGCCTTCCGTCCGAAGACTGCTGGGATAGGCTCCAGCATCCCCCCGCGACCCTGACGGAGAAGCGGCTTAGAAAATGGATGGATGGATGTTTCAAATCTATTCACACAACTTAAATACACCTTAAAAATCACTGAAGTCTTAACAACAGAATGTGCTTGCATGTGTATATATATATATATATATATATTCAGTTCACTGGGGAATTTGCTAGTTTCCGTCCTACCAAACTGTTGAGTGTAGTCACTAAAGGGAAAAGTCCATCTATAGTGCTCAAACTTGGCTCGCCATCTAGTGTCCAAACAGGTGCACACGCTACGTGCAGCCAAATGGAGGGGAGAGTTGAAACAAAACAACAAAAAACTGACCAGTTCACAAAAACAGCATCGTAATATACCTACTCATATTTCTTAAAACCAGTTTGCAAAGCAAATTTCACTTTTCTTTACCAATATATACACATTTGTACCCTCTTAACACCACATGGCTGGATTACTTTTTAGTAGTACAAAAAGGCGGTTAGCATTACCACATACCCAGCCATCACCATGTCTTGGGATGTCTAGAGACACATTATGAAGACGTCTTAGGACATCTTGAGGCATGTCTTAACAAACGAAGACTTTAAGTCTTTAAGACAAGTCTTTAAGACTTGTCTATAGACGTGGATCTTAAGATGTCTTGGCTATAATGACATCCCCAGATGTCTCTAGATGCATATTGTAGTAGGATGCATCATGGTATTATTTATTTTAATATAGTTGTATATTATTTTATAAACATACAAACATTACATACATTAGTTCATACTACAGTCATAAATTTCAGAACAATGATTGACACATGATTCCAAGACTGCAACTTTCTCTACAATGAGCCATTTTATATGAAACCACTAAATGACTTTGTTTACATCGCAATGACAGAATTTTGCCAAGTTTTTATAGTAATTAACCCTTAATATTTTAAACAATCTGTTTTATTACAATTACTATTTTATAGTTGCTTCGTTTTTTTAACGAAGGTATCATTTTATCAACTTTTAACATAATAATAAGGAGATTAATAAGGATAATAATAAGCACACAAATTACAGTAATGTAATTTAAAGGGGGTATGGAAAATCACTATTTTACAGTTTGTATTTCCTTGTTAGCCTGTTAAAAATTCAGAATACTTCTACTTTCAAATAATTTACTCTGCAGTCCAAAGCATAGCCCATGAAAAACACCACATAGCTTTCAAAAATATAGATTACAGTTATTGTTTATACAACTGTGTATGTGCATAGTACAATAGCATCATCACACATGTTCTACAGACATAGGAAAAACATGTTAACTGACTTTGTGTAGAAATTTGAAATATACTGCTATAACTACACAGTTCCACAAACCAATAAATCTGATTAAGGTCTGCTGTTATTCTCAGTGTTAGTCTTCTTTGTCAGAGTTATGAGGAAAATGCTGTTGAAAAATCAATTTTAAAACAAGACATTTTAAATTACTTTTGGATCTGCATACAGAAGCAGGCAGAATTTAAAGGGGACCTATTATGCTAATTTACGGTGTTCATAATTTTATTTTTGGGTTGAGTCTACTATAATATATTTACATGCCTCAGTGTTCCAGAAACACATTATTTTTCTGTAAATAATTTTTTTGCATACTGCAAATCTCTACTCACCCTGTTTAAAACGCTCTGTTAAAGCTCCTGTGTCTTTAAGCCCCTCCTTCCTGATGAGCCCAGTACGCTTTGATTAGTCAGCTGGCTCACTTGGTTCTGACTGGTTAAGCGCCAGGGTGGTTCTGTCAATACACGTCCTCCGAAAGATGCGATGCATTGTGTTGTGTGATGGCATGCAGAGCTTGCTAGTAGGTGGGCAAGAAGGATTGTGTTATGGGATTACATCATCATGTAACAAAGGAAAAGGGCTGGGGAACTCCAGCCCTCAGGCAGCTGAGAAAAGTGGTTTCTGTGGGAGAGAGTTTCTCACTCTGGCGCATACTTTCAGCTTTGTATCTTACACGCACAAAAAGCTACATAACACAATAAATGAAAGGGAAAGCATTATATATTCCCTTTATAAATAGAACATAATGTACAGTATACTTATACTCATCTAAAATCGACTCTGGTATTTAGTACACAAAGAAATGTGACAAGTCTTTAAATAATACCTATGCATGAACTCCAGCATGGCATCCAGCTCACGTGCATAGCTGATGTTCAGACAATGATGTTCAGTGCAGTGAAAGAAGCATCAGGATGAGGCCACTTGGGTAAGAGCACAGTTGAGTGTTGACACTGCCATCATACTGGATGAGGCCTAAGGAGAGGATGTTCCTTTGGAAGGACTGAAAACAACAAAGTTGATTAGATAGAATTCATGATTCTATTGTTTTCAACCTCTAACATGCCTCAGTCAACATCTGCTGTTGAGGCAAGTGTGAGCTTAGTACTGATATCTGTAGCTGTTAAAAGCTGTGTTAAAGGAGAATTCCACCATCCTTAAGCACAATTTCATCATTAAGATGCAAAAAACTAGTTGATACAAAATGTTCCATTTTGTCTCCAGTCAGAGTTGTTCACAGTGGCAGTAACAAGAACCAGACATTTGAAGAGTTCAGTGCCTCTAATCTCTCACAGAGAATTATTACATTAAATGATTATTAAAAAGAGCTAAACTCTATTACAGCATGTTTACCACATGCTGTACGCTATAAACTGTAGCGCTCAGAGACTTGCAGTATTACACATTAAAGCACCATGTAGAACTAAAATCATAAATATTGATACAGTGTTGGTGATATTGCCATATCGATATTTTGAACACAGCTGTAATGGCAAATAACATATTAATAAATTGAATGAAAAAAGTGCAGATATTTCAGTACAGTAATCCATCTTAACCTAAACATTCTGCTCTTCTGTATTACCAGAAATCCATCCATCCATCCATTTTCTAAGCCGCTTCTCCGTCAGGGTCGCGGGGGGGTGCTGGAGCTCACACCTAGGGGCAATTTAGCACGTCCAATTGGCCTGACTGCATGTCTTTGGACTGTGGGAGGAAACCGGAGAACCCGGAGGAAACCCACGCAGACACAGGGAGAACATGCAAACTCCACACAGAGAGGACCCCGGTCGCCCGGCCAGGGAATCGAACCCAGGCCCTCCTTGCTGTGAGGCGACAGCGCTACCCACCACGCCACCGTGCCGCCCTTTATTACCAGAAATAGTTTATGAAATATATTTGTTTGAAATACCCGTCAAATCTAAACATCTGGCATTCAAAAAATTAAAACTTGAGTCTCACCAGTTGTTCAGCTTCAGATGACTTCTGATGAGAAACATCTAAAACCGCGACCTTGGGTTTGTGAAAGGCGCTATATAAATGTAATTTATTATTATTATTATTATTATTAAAACAGCCACATGAGGTAAATGCAGCAAAACAGCAAAACATAACAATGAACTTAAACACAAAGAAACTGGTCATTATATATTACTGAGTAAAATGTAGCAGAGTAAATGTAGATTGTTAATATAAAGCACAAATAATATCGTTTAAAAATACTCTGGTATGTACAAATCCACCAAGATGTTACTAGAATAGTGTTAAATGTAACTAAGCAAATTAAAATTATTACTGCCCCTCTCTGAACTATACAAACTGACAGACTGTGTTTTGTGTTATTTTATAAAACTGTGTTTTATTATATTTTTCAGTGCGATAACCTTGCTGCACTATGAACAATCTTTTCATTTTAATTCTGAATCAGACTTTCATTTGTTCCAGCTACCTAAATGCTTCAACTGACTGATTCTGCTGCTCACTAGCACAGCATCTCACCTGTCTATACTGTCTATTTTATAGCTCCCATGGCTGCACCGCTGGGTAAGGCAGCTGCACAGATGTAAAGCTGGGCAGTCACTGTGTTTGTAGTATGCTGCTGGATGAGACAGCTGTACAGATGTGAAGCTGGGCGGTCACTGTGTTTGTAGTGTGCTGCTGGATGAGACAGCTGTACAGATGTGAAGCTGGGCGGTCACTGTGTTTACAGTGTGCTGCTGGATGAGACAGCTGTAGAGATGTGAAGCTGGGCGGTCACTCTGTTTACAGTGTGCTGCTGGGTGAGACAGCTGTACAGATGTGAAGCTGGGCAGTCACAGTTTACAGTGTGCTGCTGGGATGAGACAGCTGTACAGATGTGAAGCTGGGCAGTCACTGTGTTTACAGTGCGCTGCCTGGGATGAGACAGCTGTACAGATGTGAAGCTGGGTGGTCATTGTGTTTACAGTGCACTGCTGGGTTAGACAGCTATACAGATGTGAAGCTGGGCGAAATATGGCGTTAACTGAGGTCCAGTGAGATATGTTAGTAACTGAGGTAAATCTGCAGAAGCTGAGTGAAATATGGCATTAACTGAGGTAAATCTGAAGTAGTTGAGTAAGATATCATTAACTGAGGTAATTCTGCAGGAGCTGAGTGAAATATGGCATAAACTGAAGTAAAATTGTAGTAGCTGAGTAGAATAGAATTTAGAACTACAACCCAATTCCAGTGAAGTTGGGACGTTGTGTAAAACAAAAATAAAAACAGAAAACGATGATTTGCAAATCCTTTTCAACCTATATTCAATTGAATACACTACAAAGACAAGATATTTAAGGTTCAAATGGATAAACTTTATTGCTTTTTGCAAATATTCACTCATTTTGAAATTGATGCTTGCAGCACGTTCCAAAGAAGTTGTGACAGGGGCATGTTTACCACTGTGTTACATCACCTTTCCTTTTAACAACACTCAATAAGCGTTTGGGAACTGAGGACACTAATTGTTGAAGCTTTGTAGGTGGAATTCTTTCCCATTCTTGCTTGATGTACAACTTCAGTTGCTCAACAGTCCGGGGTCTCCGTTGTTGTATTTTACACTTTATAATGTGCCACACATTTTCAAACCTCCAGCCCACAACTACCCCAAATATACCACTAACTGAGGCAAATCTGCCATAGCTGAGTGAAATCTGTCATTAACTGAATGAAATATGTTACTAAGTGAGGTAAATCTGCAGAAGCTGAGTAAAATATGCCATTAACTGAGGTAAATCTGTAATAATTGAGTGAAATATGCCATTAACTAAGGTACATTTGCAGAAGCTGAGTGAAATATGCCATTACTGCTACTCAAATACATTTGTTTATTATTGTTTGGCTGAAAGGTTGGTGAATTAGCAGTTATGCATTATTTCCAGCGTTTAAGACCATTAATTGTGAAAACTGTGTTAGAACTGTGTGTTATAACAGTTCTACAGCAAAGGAGGATTATGTTATTTTACCTAAAAATCTAGTTCTGCTGTGGAGCTGCAACAGCTTTGCAGCAATGGAGAGATTATTCAGGCTTGATTCTCATCCCAAACAGAGTCAGAGTCAATGATGAGAATTTTGAGGCTAAAGCGTTGCTGAGGTTTACAGGATGAATGTCCTGTCTGTGCTGGAATCTGAAATGTTTAAATTGGAGCAGTTTTATTTCAACAGTTGACAATGCTTTGCATAAAATTGTTTGGTTTGTATTTCGTTATTTTTGTTGATTTTTTGTTAGGAAAAGCCTGGAATCATTGACTTTATTAAAAATATTTGTTGGATATCATACCTTTGGCTGTGTGTAAGTTTGATTTTTGGTTACACTTTTTTTTTTGTTGATCTTTTTGTATATTTGCAGTATCTTTAGTCCCGCTCCTTTTTAACATCTGTGAACACTCCACACATATTAGGATCTGCATCAGATGCTGGTTCTGCAAAACCCACGGTCTCGGTTTTCAGTGTATGCAAGTAAGAAAAAAAAAGGTAGACCTTGGGGTGCAAAAGGTTGAGAACTCCTGCTGACTTTTTTGTCTTGGGAAAACCATCAACGCAAGCCTGGTTGAGTATATATGTGTAACTTGTGTGTTCTCAGTATAAATACCACTAAGACATATGCAAAGTGTTTTGAGGGTAAGTGAAATTACATATGGCCCACCTCTCTGCAAAGGATATGAACCACAAATGAGAGGCTGCACTGTTAGCTGTTGTCCGCTGTGTGAGTGGTCTTACTCATGATTGAGGCACTTTTGTATGACACTCTTTGGTCTAATAACTTTTTTTCTGAGGCCGCTTGGCCTGACAGTGTTTGATCTGAAGTTCAGTTACCCCAGATCTAAGACATGACGGTTTTCCCGAGCCTCAAAGTCTTTTAGTCCAAGGAATGATGCTGAGGTCTGAGGATGTCCTACAATGTAAGTAGCTGCGCCTTGTGTTAATTAAACACATGTTTAAATGTTGGTTAACTTGAAAATGAAAAAGCAAAGTGGGAAATGAAAAGTAAATCACCAGCAGATGGTGCCTTTGCCTTTTATTCTGACACATCCACACTGAAAATTGAATCGCTACCTGTCACTTGCTATTGATTTATTCATTTTGCATTTTCATTTTTTGAGATATGCAGCCTATTTTGACTTTAGTTTTGACACGTGTTATGCATTTCATGAAGAAAAGGCAAAGCCAAAGTGAAGCTTGGATTTTCTTTTCAGCTTTTCCATTTTAGACATTTGATAAATTAGAAGTCTGTTTAAACATCATGACATTACATTTGTAAAAAGTGTTAATGAATAAATCATGATGTGAGAAATTAATGTACAACCGTTTGGAAAAGTCATGTGGGAAAGGGTGTTAAAAGGTGCAGGGTGTCAGAAAACCCTGACGGAGAAGCGGCTTAGAAAAATGGATGGATGGATGGATGGATGGATGGATGGTGTCTGAAAAAGACACGAAACCGTATGAACTTGAACGATATGGCCAGAACGCTCGCGGATACTCTACTAGCAGTGAGAGGATCTTCTGTTCAGCGTGAAAACGATGGCGATACGCAACCTTTTCACGGGTGTGTGCGAATAGTTTCACTAGTAATCCTCTGCGTAGCGTTAAACATGGCAGATGAGGCTCAGCCTACTGCACGTCACACCTGCTGGTCCTCAGCGCTGTATAAAAGAGCGCATTTTATCCGCAGCCGCCTTCCACAGCGCAAGAACTCTACAGAAAAGACGCTTCTCTATTCACCACATAATGCCTCGAATCACCACAGCGCACCTCGCAACAATCTTCCTCCTAACCTGTTTAACAGCGCAGGTATGGTGCATTCAGTTTATTCATGTTGACGTTTTCTCTCTCTTTGACAACCTGTCTCATCTGGAATTAAGTGGCATTTCAAGTATTTTTGGTGATTATGCGAACTTCAGAATGGTTTATTTACTCTCTGTTCTGTGAGAAGTTTCTCTAGCAGGTGGTGGTACGTACTTGTTTACGTGTTAGGTAAGCTTTTGTTGACTTTTTAAATGCACTGTGAAATATCGATATGTATTTACTCTATACTTGCATTACTGTTGGTGTGTGAAAGTTACTTTTGGGGAAAAAGACATTAGTTAAAATTAGGCTTCTACTTTTACTTCCATGCTCGTCTTTTAAACATTAGTAAATAAATGATTAAGGCTGCCTATCTGTATCTCAGCTGGATATCGAGTGTCTCTGAACTCGACGCCTTGTAGAAACCTGATACTTCAGTTTTCTTTCATCTTTTAGCACTAACGCGGCACACGTGGTGGTGGTGGGGGGGGGGGTGATAAAAAAGTGGTCAAATCAAAAAATGTGGTCATAAACGTGTATATATATATATATATATATATATATATATATATATATATATATATATATATATATATATATATGGGTGGTATTATTAGGAAAAAAGAATATTCTGCATTGCAATTCAGATGCTCCACAGTGTAGATTAACATTACATAAGACTACATATTACATTAAGAAATCAACGAATCAGTGGGTGGAGTCTGTCAGTGGGTTTAAAGATTTAAATACTTGCTTTCATGCTGTTTTTAATGTACTCTAATTTGTCCAAGGGTGCATATCCTTAACAGAGGACTCTTAACACAAAAGTACCAGAGTAAAATTCAGATTACATACAGTACTGTGTAAAGACCAAGACCACTGTTTTATTTATTTTATTTGAAGTCAAAATAGAATAATAAAGTTAATGAAAGTTCATTTTTATATCAACTTAATCAGTATTTCATTTGTCCACTTTTTACTGTTTTTGCGCACCCTATTGCCACTTTAACACTTCTTTCTTCAAGTCTGAAAGTCAACTAGTTGCAGCTGAGGCCTCCCAACAAAAACTGTTCCCAAACCTGTCACTGACATTGTGTTCCCCTTCAAAGAGACGCTGACATTCATACAATCAATTACCTAAACACACTTTAGCTGCCTAACAAAGTTCTTCCTCATATGCATCTAAAATGACTAAAGGAGATTAGATATAAGATATTCTGCTTGCATTAGAAGGGAAATAAGTGGAAAAAAGCAATAGTTTAATAATGAGAATGATTAAAATTTATTAAGAAAATTGGACCAGCAACCATGCAGGACCTGGTGGATGACTACTACCATTAGATAAACAGTCCTTAAAGCTTTCATCTTTGTAAGATGATTAAAAACAAGCTCCATATTTGCTTTAAATCTGAAAAAAAAAATCCATAGGTGTTGTGGTCCATCCGCCCAATGACCGCTGGGATAGGCTCCAGCATTCCCCGCGACCCAGAAGGAGAAGCAGCTTAGAAGATGTGTGTGTGTGTGTGTGTAAGTGTGTGTGTGTGTGTGTGTTGTTGTCCATCTTTCCACTGTGAGAAGACAATTCAGTGCTATAGGCCTGAAAGGATGTACAGTAAGGTTTTCAGGAAGCAAAAAAGAAAATTTACACTAGAACACTAAAAGTAAACATCTTAGATGTATAGGAAGGTTTTGTGCACTGATCAAGATTTGTCAAGTCAAGATTTCTAGTTGGGAACAAATTGGATAATTGGGATCAAGCGCAAAGTGCAATTAACTTTAAGACTGAACTTTGGAGGTATGGAAAATATGTCAGATTTCTTTGAAAAACTAAAAGCAAGTCTCCTGAAAATAAAGGAATCTGTAATGATTTATTTATATTTTTTTTGGTTGTCCTGATCCTAAAAACATGAATAACTTGGCCCTTTTTCCTGGAATTTAAATGAATGACGGATGATCTCTGTCTATTGCACAGTACTGTACAGTCTTAAAAATAAAGATGAAGCTATAGGAGAACCATCTTTCAGTATTCTTTAAAATAATACTCCAGCCTTTTTTCTGTTGACTCACAATACACTGCCCATGGGTTTTTGTTATGAGCCTGCACATTTTTTTTTCTGTGAAGGCAAATGTGCCCAAATGATTGCCCAAAATAATTGTGGCATCTTTAATTTTAAGAATTTAAAAGCTCCAAAATAAAAGGTGACATTCTTTACTCCGTCCTCACCTCTTCTCAAGTTGAATCCAAAGTGTTTATTCTAAATATGTGACAAATGGGAACACTGTATAAGAGTATTTTTCATGATCCAAAAATACCTCCTAATCTGCCAGGCAGTAGATGAATGAAAAAAAGGCTGATGGAGGTGTTCTGAAGAATATTATTGTATCCTGTTAGTAGAGTACTGCATTTTTGAGTGACATTTTTGCTTGACAGTTGCATTTGAAAGGTACCCAGTTTTCTCATAATAAACATGCCTCCTTCTCGAAACTATTATAGACAAGATGCTAACAGCATGTTAAACATATGAATTCTATGTCAATATCAAGTTAGAGGGTGGATTAGCTTATGTATCTCACAAAAAGCCTGAGAGAATGAACTAGTTAAACATAAACTGAAGGTGACAAGGTTGTTCCAGTAGTACTGTTTGCACCCTGTTACCTCATTTCTTCTCTGCTCTCCTCCTTTTCTGTGTTTTTGTACTTGAAGCTGTGGCTAGATGACTCACTAAAGGGTCTTTAAAGGTGCTCTAGATAACCTTTGAATAATTTAACAGTTTAAATAATTTAATAAAAATAGTTATTTAACCCCTTAAACCATTAGGCTTAGTATTCAGAAACTACATGGACTACAGTGTAAACTGTTATTCTTAAGCTACAGAATTGTGCAATAGATATTTCGACAGATGAGCAGGTAGACAGGTAGTGGCCAATTAACCAGCTAGAAGAATACTCCAGTATTTTTAAACCCAATCTCTATCTGCACATCTGTCGCATATTGCTCTTGTTGGAAGAAAACCTTGTATCTCCAAAATGGTCACTTTGCAGAAAAAGGAAAAAAAAAACTACTTTACTTTCAATGTAACCAGATCAATGGAACCAGACTTTTTTCCAAGTAATTTTGGGCCATTTCTTTTGGTCTTTTCTTCATTAAATTTACAGTGATATGCTCGATTACCACAAACTGCCAGAAAGTTGTTAGTTGTTTGCTTTGTGTTTTGTTCTTTTGGTCCAACATAAATACTACAAACTGGGTTTTAGGAGGAGCTGAGCAGTTGAATTAGGTGTAGTTAATGAGGAAAAACACTATATCTGCAGAGGTGTGACCCAGAAAGAACCCAGTGTGACACCCCTTGTCTAGTCCTTAATTGTAATTAGGTAAAATAATATTTCAACATGCTTGATAATTTTTTTTTTTTGTGCAGGCTCTTAATCGCTTAACTGCTATTCTGTTTTGAAACTGATGTACCTCTTGGCATACACTGATTGATGCTTATTCTGTATAAGCGTAACTTTGTCATATCTTATTTTTTCACTGTGTAGGTGGTTTCTCAGACCACATCGTCTGCAATCTCAACCCTGTCACCGATGAGCAACCAGACAGTTAACACATACAACGGCACTATGGCAACAAGCACATACGTCGGCCCAATGAACACCACCACTGCCCCGGCTGGCACCGCCTACCAGTCGCAGTCCTGCGCCCTCTTTGTGGTAATATCTGGAACCATAGCAACCATGTTGGTTCATTACTGCTGCTGAGTCACACCTGTAATCCTGCTGCTTCTGGATCTTCTGCCTGAGTCTCACCCTTTTCTCCGAGCATGGAAACAGCCACACTGAGTGAAGAGCCACTGGACTTTAAGCACCCCCAAGAGCAGAAGAAAACTGTCTGCAGCTTTGGAGTAGGGGGTAGTTGTCTTTCTTTGCTGGAATAGTTGTTCTTTGACAGAAGCGATGTATTGAATTTACTTGATTCAAAGGTGTACATGGTTTCCATGTGATTATTACATCAACACAATTATTGCCAAAAGTAAGAAAACTGATGGACAAAACTGTGTTAATGTAATGCATTTACTTTGTGCAGAAATGACTGACACATTTAAAGTAAATTCAATGCAGCACTTTTTCAGTTTTTTTTTTTCATTAAAAAGGCATTCTTCCCACTTTTCAAAATTTTGAGATTATTTAATCATGACAATGCAAACAAGGTTATTTGGAGTGGTTTGATGTGAAATGCACCATTCTAGAGAAATTACAGAGTCAGAACTGTTCACAGTGGTGATGACAGGAAGGAGACATCCGAAGCATTCAGTGCCCCTAAAAGGTCCCTCACAGAAAGTGATTACAGGAAATTGTTAAGAATAGACTGTCTGATACCCGAGAAAATGTTTTATAAATGTTTTGAAATACTGTTATAGAGCACTATTATGCAAAGCAGTACATTACCACTATTTAACCCCTATTTATATTACATATAAAAACATAAGGAAACACAAATCACTACTCATTTTGGATAATTGCAAAATGTATTATCACACATTTACATTGTAGAGATTGTAACTCCTGGCTATTATATATATATATATATATATATATATAGTAGAGTTGGTTAGTTTCTCATCAATAATTATTTCACATCAGACAACTCTGAATGACTTTATTTACATCTCGATGACTGAATAATGCAAAATTTTAAAAAAGTCAGTTTAATTTGAAAATATTTAATTAAGAAGTAGAGGGGAGTACTATGTTTCACCACAAAGCTCTGTCATATCAGTACATTAACTAAATCCCTTAGTTTGTTTTTCACTGTTTAATATGTGTGTACTCTGGAAATGACATAGTTGACATTAATCTTGTACCATATGCTTCAACTGTATTACTGTAATGCTTAATATGATACCATGGACTCTGCCTAATAGCCAAAAGCACAAATATCAATGACACTATCATAATAAATGCATGTGGCAGTGCAGTGAATGCCACTATTCGAGCCAATGCTGACTAATGCTTCTGTCATAGTTAATTGGGACTTTACTTGCTTCTTTTATGAGGCACTGACAAAAGCAGGCATTGTGTAAAAAGTTGCAGGTTGGTAATGAATTTCACAAAAATACAATAAAATAAAAGAAAGCATGTTCACTCAAATGATGTCCAAATTGAGATTTGGGTTGATTTCAATGTAAGATGGAAAAATAGATCATAGAATAAATTCAACTCTATAGTGAAACCAAAGGATTTATATGGCTTTGTCCTTGTTTACATGGGCTTTTTTTGCACAGTAGATCAAACAGGTCAAAGCTGAGTGCCTAAGCTGTTCACATAGGTTAATTGTGAATATTAGAGCTGGGTGCTCAGTTTGTGGTATAAATGTCAAAACCTGCTCAAATGCCCCCAAATGAGAAAAAGCCACAAAAGAGTTAGTCCTGAAGTAATGAAGTACACAACATATAATTCTACAATCAGGATTTTTTGTCTGTGAACTGGAGGCTTTATATACTAGTTTAGCTACCAATATAAATAGAAAGTAACAGAGGCCTCAACTAATCAATTTTGATTTAGAGACAGTGGGGCCAAAGTCCTAGACAGATCACTGACTGTGAATATGAGGCTTAGTGTAATCAGAGGCTTCGGTTAGTTGCTAGAAAATGGTGGTGGCAGCTCTATGCTAGGGCTCTGTACTATAAAACTATTATAATATACAAATGTAAAAAATATAATAATGTCTGTTACAAACCTCTTTTACACAATGTCTTTTCAACTTCTATTTTGAGACGTGGCTCTTTTTTTCTATTTTTAACCTCAGTGGAGTGAAGCTCCAGCTAAACTGAAGGTAAGAGATTACTTTTAGAAGTTCCTTGTTTTATATGCATAATAATATAGTCAGAGGTGGACGAAGTACACAAATCATGTACTTGAGTTAAAGTAGAGTTACCCAAGGTAAAATATTACTCCAGTAAAAGTAGAAGTCCTTACTCTAGACCTCAACTTGAGTAAAAGTACCAAAGTATTTACCTTCAAATGTACTTAAGTATCGAAAGCAAAAGTACTAAAAGATTAATTATGACTCTGATGTCCTTCATGAACTCATTTTAGATGAAAATACTCCAGTGTCTCTCTTGGTAAACCAGTCTTTTAATAGAACGTCATTAATTAGTGACGCTGACGTCTATTAAAATGATCATAAGCACAAAACACTGAAGACAAACAGTTTCCATCAGGGAGAACCGAGTGGCTCTGAAATCACTTTTTACAGACAAGCAAAGATTACTTTATAAATTAGTTACAAGTTGAATAAAAACTTGCTTTAAACTCAGGTTCACAAATAAGTTTTCCTTTATTATATTGATCTGTAGGTTTCTGTTCATAAACATAACCTAACCCAAACTAATTTACTATAAAATGAAAGTGAAATGAAACACACCAGTCACGACTGCATATATGTACATATTTCTATATTGTGGTCTATTTACACAAAGTTAAGTTAGTTCATCATTTAGGTAAACGCATGTGCTCCCAAATTTTTATGCTGCTGCGCTGACGTTGAACCGTGTGCTGCACTGGGTCACTGTGACCAACAGGTCAAAACAAGCTCAGAGCAAAGTGACCGCTGTACCCTGATTGGTGCTCTTGCTTTGCACTTCTTTTGTTTTGACGTTTTTTTTTATACACACAGAAACCAAAAGGAACGACAGATTTCTCAAAATGTTGTGGAGTAAAAAGTAAGATATTTGACTTTGAAATGTAGTGAAAATGAAAGTAAAAAGTCACCCAAAATGGAAATACTTAAGTAAAGTACAGATACACGAAAAAAACTACTTAAGTACAGTAACAAATTACATTTACTTAGTTACTGTCCACCATTGAATATAGTGCTGGTCTTATTACAATATTTACTGTAGGTAGCCTTAGCTTGGTTAGTTAATATCTGATAGATATCACACTGCTAGATAGTTAAGCTGTCTGGCTAGCCTAGCCTTGAGTACACATTTAATGCCCTTAAACATGTTTATTTAGTTTTCTTAACACAGTAAGCTAATTAGTGTATGGTGCAGTCCCAGAAACATCATCCAGTCTTGATCCACAATAACATGTTAACAATTGTTTTCCAACAGTGATTTAAATAATTTTATTGTGGATATTATTAGACTTTGTTATTCTGAGAACATTCTCTTGAGACCCGAGTGCTTCTACATATACTGTAAATACATGAATACATAAATGAATC